>NW_024081432.1:0-473801 GCF_003009895.1 Hyaena hyaena
TTTTTTTCCTCCCAATCTCTCAGGTTTTGTAAGGTTTCCAATGTCTTCAGATCTTTTCTGTGTGATGTATGGGCGCGAGTGCAAGTACGGAGCTCCTTACTTCTCCGCCATCTTGCCCTCCCCCTCTAGTAGAAGTTTTTAAAGTTGCTTTTAAAGGTCTGTTTCTCCAAAGAGGTTTTGAGTTTGCTTCTTTCTGTCCACTTAGATCAATGGTTTTTCATCCAGCATGTGGATATAACATAGACAGTATACTTGAAGATCACATACCATCATAAAGGGTGGTTGACTTGTGGCAAACTCCCTTGGTATTCTTCTGGTAGAGTAAGTAGGACAATATTGAGTTCTCTTTGGGAACCCAGTTGTATGGAGGCTTGTTAATAAAATGTATGAGCATATTCTTGGTAGACACTAGGGTTTATTTCCTGTCCCCAATGTCCAAGAATCATCACATTTTGGCTGATGCCTCTAGGAATGAATCATCTGTGGTGTTTGTTTACATTTCTGGAATCCTATTTTTGATCCATTACTGGTTGTTGCTATTGTTGTTAATACATAAAATTTTAGGTGTTTAAGTGGGCAAAATGTTCAAGAAAACTAGATCAATGTATGGCTGGAGAAGTAATTCTTTTTCCTTTTCTTTTTCCCTTCCTTCATTCCTTCCTTCCTTTCTTTTAAACATTAATTTTTGAGAGAGAGAGAGAGAGAGAGAGAGAGAGAGAGTGCAGGGGAGGGGCAGAGCCGGAGGGAGACAGAGGATGTGAAGCTGGCTCTTTGCTGACAGCAGAGGGCCCATTGAGGGGCTGGAACTTAAGAACTGTGAGATGATGACCTGAGCTAATGTCTGATGCTTAACCAACAGAGCTACTCAGGTACCCCAAAAAGAAATTCTTTTTAATTCATCTCAATTTTCTAAGCCACTCAGCCACTCAGCTCTATTTTTCCCTCACTTGCCTGTCTTCTTAATGCCTAGTCTTTATGGTCTTACTCTTATAGAAGACTCCTTCTCTAATTATTTCCTTACCAATGTAGAATCTTTTCAGGATCTATTTGTCAATTACCTTCTCTTACCCTGTAAATCTTTCTACATCTGTCTTCGCTATATCCACCCAAGTTAAAGCCTAATTCTATCTTGTTTAACAATTGCAGTAGTTTTCTTACTGTAACTCATTTTGACTTACTAATGCACAACTATGCTCATGTCACACACACCTATTCAAACCATCAGCAATCCATTTGGCCTACGGAATAAAGCTTTTAGTTGGCTTAAATGACCTTTCCAAATCTATTTTCTCTCCATTTCCTTTACCTACAGCATACATTTGGTGTGCCTTAATGTTTTCTTACCATATATTGTATGGTGTGTGTGTGTGTGTGTGTGTGTGTGTGTGTGTGTGTATACTATCTGCTTTATTAGGTTGGGGCACAGCATGAGCAAAGGCAAGAAGGGGTGGAAGTGTATAGGCCAGTTACAGGAAAAGGTGGGTAGCAAAGAATTCTTTATAGATAATCTTAGACTACATAGACTGTGATAAAGGAGTTTTGGGGCAGGTTTTAAGAAGCTCTCAATGCCAGACAGGTTGTTGTCATTCTGTGGGCCAAAAGACATGAATGAAAGACCATATTGCATTTATTTTTGTAGCACCACTTTGCACAATTCTAGGGAGCGTACATGAATGACATTTCCCAAATTGTGCAGTGGGTTAGCCTCGGTAAACCTCATACTATATAAAACAAAATCTTTTTTTAAAAGTTTTTAAATTGTTTATTGTCAAGTTGGTTTCTATATAACTCTCAGTGCTCATCCCCACAAGTGCCTTCCTCCATGCCCATCACCCCCCTTCCTCTCCCCCCACCCCCATCAGTCCTCAGTTTGTTCTCAGCATTCAAGAATCTCTCATGGTTTGCCTCCCTCCCTCTCCCCCACTATTTTCCCCCCTTCTTCTCCCCCACGGTCCTCCGTATAAAACAAAATCTTAAGCATGGCTGGCGTTTGGCATCTGCTTACTAAATTTTGTCCAGTCTTCCCTGGAATATGTCTTAACATTATTTTTGTAGTTACCTAACCTTGCTGGATTGAGGAAAGTTAAGACAGGTAGCAATCTGTAATATTGGAAAGAGCTCCATAGATTTTTATTTTGTTTTTGTCTCTACTTTATAATGGAAGCAAAATTATGATATTATATTGAGATTTTAGATACTGGATGTGCTGTGGCTTTTAAAATGTATAAAAGAAATATGTATTATTCAACATAACCTTACCAGAAAAAATTTTTTTGATTTATTTGACTATGTCTAAGTCAAGCATGTATGCCAAACATTAGTTCTCAATTCCTATAAATCATTATATAGCAAATGAGTATAAATGAGGGAGAAAATCCCGGAGCTACCTAGCTCTCTGATGTTTCTCTCTCTTTTTCTGTCAGACACACACACATGCACGCGTGCGCGCGCGCACACACACACAGATATACCTTTACTTCCATAACAATAGGGGAAGAAAAGAGAAAACCAAGCCTTGCTTTGCTGGTCAGAAGCTAAGGAAGAACAGAAATATCTAAGCTGAGGGAACAGGCTAGACCTACTTCAGCTGGAGCGGTGCTATCCCTGTTAGATAATGCAGTAAGAAGGAATCCTACTCAACTGGCCCTCTCTAGAGAGGAAATATGGTAACTGGGGTAGCCAAGCTGTAGACTAAGATAAGCCATCGCAAATTTTACTTGTGTTCAGTCTTAAGGAATGAAAGTCTGGATCCTTTAGATCTACCTTATAAAGCAGATGTGGAAGGAAACCCGACAATTGGTGCCATTTTGCTTTTGCTTTTTTTTTTTTTAATGTTTATTTATTTTTGAGAAACTGTGCACAAGCAGGGGAGGGGCAGAGAGAGAGACACACACAGAATCTGAAGCAGGCTCCAGGTTCCAAGTTGTCAGCACAGAGCCCAACGCAGGGCTTGAACTCACAAACCATGAGATCATGACCTGAGCGGAAGTCAGACGCTTAACCGACTAAGGCACCCACATGCCACTGCTTTTCCTTTTTATTCTGTCAACTAATAAATAGGCTTTTCTTTATTTAAGCTTGTGTTAAAAAGTACTTAATTTAGCTGGACTTGTAACTATCTATAAACTGCCACATTTAGTGCAAAAATCACTTCATGAGAGTCCTGAGTGTTAATACTTATCATGTCTTTAATTTGGTTTGATTTTAACTTGATCATGAATACTCATCTAGAGTCTGAATTTGAGAATGAGGGGAGAAAATCCTTCTGGTCCTGTGTCCAAAAATGGTCACATAAAAACAAATTGGCTTGCTTGCATCTATTATTCTGGGCCTTCTGGTTACTCATCCTCCAGTTTAGAACCTTAAACACAAAATTTGTCACAATTTTTTAAGCTTTGAGCCACATGTACTCATTCCTTTGGTCAAAAGGACAAGAGACATAGAACCTTATTTCTATGGCTTTAAAAACAACTTATTTTTCTGTGTTTTATTTTCTTCATTGGACAGTTGTTTCCATCCTTACTCTATTTTTTGCAAACATGAACTTGGACTCTTCAGCAACGAATGAATCTGAACAATACTAAGAGATAAGAAAAGTTTGAGAAAGACACAGTCTCAAAAAGAGAAGTAACACGGAGGCAAAATCCAAGGAGGTACAAGAGGCCAAATTACATACACATCAGGCTGTAAAAGCTACAAATGGAAATGGGCAGCTGCAAAGATGGAAGGAGTTGAGGGGAATGACAAAGAGCAGCTTTGACAAGCACCACCTGTCAATTTCACCAGAGAGTTCAAGGGCCTGTAGGAATCTTGTTGGGGGGTGGCTCATTTTCCTGCCTGGCCTCTCCATCTATCAGGAAGTTCTGGACTGGGGTAATGACTGTAACAGCCCACTGAGGAGTCCTGTTTGTATTTTCGCTGCCTGCGATATGGTCATGTTCCCCAAATTAGCCAAAAAGACCAGATAGGAAACACCCACAAAGATAATGAGCTGCTGGCAGCCCCTCTGGAAGATGAATTTTATCTTCTCTAGCCAAAAATAGAACCTTAAAGGAATTAAAAATTTTTTTAGTGTTTTATTTATTTTTGAGAGAGAGAGATAGAGACAGCGTGAGCAGGGCAGGCTCAGAGAGAGAGAGGGAAACACAGAATATGAAACATGTTGTAGGCTCTGAGCTAGCTGTCAGCACAGAGCCCAACACAGGGCTCGAACCCACGAATTCTGAGATCATGACCTGAGCCTAAGTTGGACGCTCAATCGACTGAGCCACCCAGGCACCCCAAGGAATTTTTTAACCTCAATAGTTTTCCAGGGTAGGTAGTAGCACCTGCCAACTGATGGTTTGACATTAAATCTGAGTTTGACTGAAAGTGATCCTACTTGTTACCAAGAGAAGAGCTGAGTTTAAATACATTAAACAATTGTCCATAAAATTATTTTACAAACAAGTTATTGAAAATGTCATTAGAAGAAAATATTTCTTGGGGCGCCTGGGTGACTCAGTCAGTTAAGCGTCCACCTTCAGCTCAGGTCATGATCTCACAATTTGTCAGTTCAAGCTTCGCGTCAGGCTCTATGCTGACAGCTCAGAGCCTGGAGCCCACTTGAGATTCTGTGTCTCCCTCTTTCTGACCCTCCCCTTCTTTTACTCTGTCTCTCTCTCTCTCTCTCTCTCTCTCAAAAATAAATAAACATTTAAAAGAAGAAAATATTTCTTTGAAAAGGGGTAAACACCATAGATGTGCTTAGTAGATTTGATTTTATTCTGAAATCAAATGTCTGTCTATGATTAGACATGCCTAATTGTAATTCTGAGTCATTAAACCATTTAAGCTATTAAACCTGAGTTTTAAACAATCCTTTGAAATTTTGACTTGGCAAGATTGAGACTAAAGGGCAAATACTTGCATTTTAAAAATTACTATAAAAATAAGTTAATGCCTCTAATAGAATGGAAATAAGGTGTTATAATTCCATGTTTTGGGGACATTTTATTTTATGTCCCCTACTCCCTATCCCCCCCCAAAAAGATTAATTAAGCCTTTAACATTTAATCAAAGAAAGGTCTTTGCAAAATCTCTTTGCCATTCCTAACCCCACACATCACTCACCAGTCTATTTTGTCCATGGCTTTTTAATTCTGAAAGATGAAAAAAGAAAATGATTTGCAATTTATAGTTATGACATGAATAAATGAGATTATCTCAGTGACTACTCACTAGTCTCATCAAATGTCAGATGTCTAATAGCAAAAATAATAATGCTAAACTGTATTGAGGTTTACTGGGTGACAATTACTCTTGTATGTATTTGCATGTATTAGCTTATTTCACCCAAATCACAATCCTATGAGACAGAAATTAAAAGCTGGGCAGAGAGAGGTTATATGTCCAAGGTCTAGTATAACCACAGTAGGTGGTTAAAGCTGGTCTTTCAGCCTGGGGTCTGACTGCAGAAGTATTGGCCTCAACCATCGTACAACATCATTCTTCTGTAATTTTTAAGATATATGAGAATTCAGTTATATTTATAAATAGCTAATGCTAATGATAGAAAAATATGTATGATTTTTACTGTCTTCATCGAGTAAAAATTGCCATTTTAGATTGTATACAAAATCGATTGTACAAATAATTACTATTGTGCTGTTTGATAAGAGAAAATGATGAAGAATATCCACTTTCTCTAACTTAAAGAAAGCAGTCTTTTGTTTTCATTTTTCACAGTTTTACAGTGCATCATCAGTGGTGGTGTTGACAGTTTTCCCTGATGTTATTAACTGACTTGTCAATCCTATCACTCCCCACAAATTTTTTAAAAGATACATGTTCTGAATCTAACTTGGCAAAAGCAGGAGAGAGAGAGAGATGGAGATTGAGAGAGAGAAGAGGGGCAGAGTTTTGAGACACACAGAGAGAGAGACATCTTTGCTTTGCTTTCTGGAGGAAACTGTTCCCACACCCTCAGGACAAAATTTCAAGTGCTTGCTGTCCTCTTGCCATTCAGCAAGCTTTTCATTCATTCACTCTTTCTGTTACTTATGAAATATTTATTGCAAACTGTACTGTTTCTAGGCTGGTCAGTCTAGTGAGTACAACCCAACATCATCTGTTTCCACAGGGCTTCCATTTTAGTGGGGGATGAATATTGATAAAAAAAATCAAATAAATAGGTAACTACATGCTGTGATGCAATGCTATTTACAAAAAAAATAGCTGCTGCTGTGAAAATATACAGTAGAAGAAGCTACCAGATCTGGAAAAATTGGAAGACTTCGTATTAGCTTCCCGGGGCTGCCTTAACAAATTACCACAAAGCGGGTGGCAAAAACAACAGTGATGTATTCTCTCACCATTCTGAGGGCCAGAAGTCTGAAACCCAAGTGTCTGTAGACATGGTTCTTTCTAGAGGCTCTGAGATCTCTTCCATGCCTTTCTCCAGGCTTCTGCTGGTTGTTACCAATTTCTGGTGTTCCTTGGCTTGTTGACGTTTGACTCTAGTCTCTGCCTCCTTCATCCAGGCATCTTTCCCTGTGAGTGTCTGTGTGCAAATTTTCCTTTTTTTAAAAGCACACTATTTCACAGTGTTCACTGGATTAAGGCTCACCCTAATCCAGTAAGACCTCCTCTTAATTGATTACAACTGCAGAGACCCTATTTTCAAATAAGGTCTCATTCAGAGACTTTGGACTTGACCTTAATTTTTTAGGGAACACAATTCAACCTACAACAGTTTCATTGAATCAATTACATTTGAACTGAGATCATTAGGGTCTAAAGAAGAGAGAACACTGCAAACATAATGGGATGTGTGAAGGTTCTGAGGCAAGAAAGAGCATTCTGTTTGGTGACTTGAAAGAGGATCCAGAAACAGACCCCTACACAGGGAACACAGGAGGCAAGTGACCCAAGCGCATGCACCCACAGGTGCGGCCCGTGGGTTCCCACACAGACTTCCTCAAACAAGGCGTGGACTATCACAGACCATGTAGGTTACACTCTCATTCTGGACTCTTTCTTCTGCATCCCCCTAATCAGTCACCACACTTACATATTCTTGAGTAGAAAGAGGGAAAACACTCCCGTGTTCTGGGAAGGCTATTTGAGAGAAAGTCTATGTGGTAAAACACGCTTCAGGGGCAGAGCTTCGGTTGTGACACATGACCATGGCATTTGGAAGAAGACAGCTTAAACCCCAGCTTTGTAACAATGTGGGCAGGTGACCGCACACTCTGAGCCTCAGCTTTCTCATCTATAACATGGGGGCACTAGAATCCACCTCACTCTCATTGTGAATATCGATGAGATAAAGCATGTTTGAACACCTTATAAACATAAATAAGGAGAAGGGTAATAAGCAGCAGTAGGAAGAGGGAAGACTAGAATCCTTGGCCTTTCAGCTTCCTGCAGTTTCTGTGATTGCCTTCCTGGCAACAGAAGGAGCAGGGCTGTGGGAGGGAATTTAGTTATAGCATTTCCCAATGTGTAAACCACGGAGGAGGTGAGAAGGTTAATAATAATCATAACATTTTGGAGAAGATGGGAGAGTTAATAA
The DNA here is from genome assembly GCF_003009895.1 of Hyaena hyaena. Lineage (NCBI taxonomy): Eukaryota > Metazoa > Chordata > Mammalia > Carnivora > Hyaenidae > Hyaena > Hyaena hyaena. The sequence goes on from NW_024081432.1 coordinate 7,556, forward strand.
TCATTTTAATAACTGAATTTATATACAGTGGTTTATGGGTAACACCTTGTTTCCTCATACACAATCTCATGCAATTTCTATGTTTCCTAAATCCCCCTTTTTTTAAGTTTCTTTATTTTGAGAGAGAGAGAGAGAACGGGGAAGGGGCAGAGAGAGAGGGAGAGAGGGGAAATCCCAGTGGGCTCTGCACTAACACTGCAAGGCTTGAACTCCAGATGGCAAGATCATGACCTGAGCCCAAACCAAGAGTTGAGTGCTTCATCAAATGAGCCACCTAGGTACCCCTCCTAAATCCTTTTTTAAAATAAAATCCACGCCTCAGGGGAGAGGGGAGCATTTGTGAACATAAACCTTATCTGCTAGCACGTAGGCAGAAGTGGTTTATCACGGTTACTGACCGTGGGGAGACTGAATGGAGCAAGACACAGCTTGAGAAGATGGTGGTAGAGGAGGGGAAAGGAGGCCAGAAGGGACTCCAGTCACCCCCAAACTCCTAAGAAGGCCTTGAAAGACAGGAGAGAAACTGAAGAAATCTGTTGTCACCCAGGGCCAACCCTGTCCTCTTTAAGGGTCTGAGCTTTTCCAGAGTAGATCAAAGTCTAATTGTCAGAGCTGTCGTCAAAGTGTGGCAGAGGACCACACCGTGTTCTGTGCAGTGACCACAAAGCCACGCCACTGTAGAGGGTTGCCCAGGGACTGACCCCTGGTTGAGAAGGGAGGGATTGGAACTACATTCCTCACAGGGTTTGAAGCCAGTGAGGTGAACCATCTAGGAGGCCTTTTTGATTCCTAAACCTATATCCTGGCATACACCATTCCAGAAAATATTGTGGCATTATAGATGTATATGCATACATAGAAGTGTGTGTGTGTGTGTGTGTGTGTGTGTGTGTAACATTAGGCTTTTTCACTCCTTGTTCTTTACTATATGTCTTGAAGTGAAATTAGTCTCATTGATTCATTGGATCTCCTCATGTATTTTAAAACTATTGCATGCTAATTTGTAGTCTGGACATACTGCTTTATTAAGCCATTTATTTTTATGTGGACATTACATGGTTCCCAATTTTTCACTATTAAGAGTGCTGTACAGTATGGGCTTGATCTTTGTGAAGTCCCTCATTATTACCTTTTAATATAATATATAATTTATATATATTTCTTGATAATTTTTTGCCTTACTCTATTAGAATTTAAACTCCATGAGAGCAGGGATTTTCATCTATCCTGTCCATCTATTTCCAGCACTTCAAACGTCACCCAGTATATTTAGTGGAGGAACACTTATGGCCACTTTATACCTCCACATATAGTTAAGGTGTGTTGTCCTCTTAATAGAATTAAGCTTTTAAAGGGGCAGAGATAGCCACTGTCATCTCTTTCATCTGCAGTGCCTGGCTTAATACCTTTCTTAAACTGGGAGCTTAATACATTTCAGAAGCAAAGAGTATAGAACAGTTTAAAACTTCAGTCAGGCCTATGTGGCTTTGCATCTTAGCTCCACAATTAAGTGGTCGTAATTTTTGGCCAGACATCAGTTTAGGAAGGATTAACAGCAGCTTATATCTCATTCCCCTTACCGCCTTCACAGCTCCCAGCCCTGCGTAAGCTACCACCATCTCTAAGCTGGATGTTTGCAAGGGCCTCCAAACTGTCACAGTACTGCCACTCATGCAGATTCTCCCACTCTTTGCTGTTGGAATCAGTAAAATGCTAAAACCTGAGTCAGATCAGGGCACCCTTCCATCAAACGCTCCGGCAGGGCCCTCACTCCGAGGAAAAGCCCAAGCTGATGTAAAATAGCCTAAAAAGCACAGCATGGTCTGCACACGCTGCCCTCTCATTAATGTCTGCCCTCAACTTGGCTGTTGTCCGAGCTTACTCATTCCTTCCAGCCTTGCTGGCTGCCTGCAGTTCCTGGAACTTGGATGTCTGTGCCCACTGTCAAGCTCTTGTAATTGCCCCACACTTGCCTGTAGTGCTCCCCCTCCCCCACTCCATCCAGGCATCTGCATGGCTCCCTCCCTCCCAGACAGCACCTGTTTGGTTAGAATTTTCCTTATCGAATAAAACCTGCCCCTTTCTCTTGCTCTTCTTGGTATGGAACTCCTATGATACAGATATTGTTTCGTTTCATGGAATCACTTAACTCTCTAACTCTCCCCTCATCATCTAGTAATTTCCTTTCCCTCTTTTTTTCAGCTTCATCATTTTCCATAATTTTATCTTCTATTTCATCTATTCTCTCTTCTGCTTCTTCCATCCTTGCTGTCACTGTACCTAGTTTACTTTGTTTCTCATTTATAGCATTTCTTACTTAATTCATCGTAACTAGTTCTTAGGTCTTTGATCCCTGCAACAAGAGATTATCTTCTGTCTTCTATGCTTCCTTTCAAGCCTGGCTGTTAGTCTTATGCCTGTTATTCTAAATTCTTTTTCAGATATATTGTTTATATCTGTTTCAGGCAGTTCTCTGGCTGTGATTTCTTCCTGAATTTTCTTTTAAGGAGAATTCTTCTCTTTTGTCATTTTGGCTGTTTCTGTCTTTGCGTGTTTTAATAGCTTGTTATGTGTCCTGTACCTGCTCACTACTATATTAAAAAGGGGTCATACAGTGTCCAGGGACTGGCAGTCCAGGAAGTGTTTCTCTGTGTGTTGCATGCACATTGTCGTTGTGTATTTGGCTGCTCCATCCCACTGGTCAGTCCTCTGGAGAGCTCCTCCTCATTTGCACTGGTGGAGTATTTGAATCTTTAAGCAAGTGTGCTTTGATTTGGTCATTAAAGTGACCCTCAATCCTGCCAAACTGTCTTCCTCCACCTGTGGAGATCCTTCTGCCACTCTGCAGATCAATTTCCTGGGTGTTCCTAGTGATCTGACCTCAATACAGCTGTGTTTGAGGGATGAGGAAAATCCCAGTCCCCCTGCTTGTCCACCATCCTAACTCCTCCTAGACTTTTCCTTATCGAAAATTACAGTCTCACAGGGACATTTCCTATCGCTTCTGTACTTTATTATTTTTTCCCATAGCACTTTGTCATAATTGACCATAGTACTTATTTATGTAGCTTTCATTCTTACTGTGTGTCTCCTCCAACTAAAACTTTAGCTCCAGGAACCAGACATAATATGTCTTATGTTTTACTTTATTTATTCAGTACCAAGAACAGTGCTTAGCAAAAATTAAGTGTTCATACATATTTGTCGAACTGATTTTAAAGATTGTGCGTACTTGACACAGGCTCTGCTAAACCCTTTACCTGCATTATTCCATGTAATTTTCACCACCTCCGCCTGAGGGAGGTGCTATAGTGAAAGCGCAAAGACAATTTATACAGACAAACGGCTTGGATTAAAGCCTCACTCCGTAACTTACCAGCTCTGGGCAGAGAGTCAATCGTGTATCTTCTCTAAGTCTCCGTTACCCCATCTGAATGAATACAAGGGAAATAGTAATGATTACCATTTACCGCTATTGGTTGTATTTTGTCAGTCTCTGTATGAAGCAACCAGATGAACAGTGTAAGAAGTTTGTCCACCACAGCCCTACATTTAGGCTTCAAATCCCATCTTATTTAGTTATCTCTCTCATGTGATCATTTAAGATTTAATAGCTATTTTGTGTGTACTATTTTGCCAGAGTAAAGTACTCCCTTGTCTTACCCTATTTCACACAGGAAAAATGTTAACTGCTAGTTTATAAGTGCCCTGAAAAATGGGATTTATCAGTGAAATGCCCTAAGCGATTAACTCAGTCTGCTCTCAGAGCAATGATACATAGCTTTGTGGTAAATCTCTTTAATACTCTGGGCCAGAAACGTGTTTAGTGGCCTCACACTTTGATTTCTATAGAATAGGACTTGTCTTTGAGTCATCTGAGAGTTTTAAAGATAACAATACATATGAAAAAGAAAAATATTGATCCCACCTCTGGTACTAAATTACTGTGTAGTGGTTAAAACAAATGTTTTTGAATGAGGCTGACATGATTTTAAATTTTGACAGACACACCACAGGCTCTCAAGGAAAAATTGAATGAATGAGTGGCTCATAGACATATAAGCTGTATAATGTTGGGCAAATTTAAAATTTTAGTTTCTTCCCTTGTATAATGAGAAAATGACATCTATCTCATGAATTTGTTTTAGTGAAGTAATATATGTGCAATGGCAAGTACTGTGCTTGACAGATTTTTTTTTTAATTTTTCTTTAATTTATTTCTAGGAGAGAGAGAAGAGAGACAGCGTGAGCAGGGGAGGGTCAGAGAGAGAGGGAGTCACAGACTGAAACAGGCTCCAGGCTCTGGGCCGGCAGTCAGCACAGAGCCCGACGCAGGGCTCGAACCCACAAACTGTGAGATCATGACCTAAGCGAAAGTCGGGCGCTTAACCAAGCCACCCAGGCGCCCCGACAGATAGATTTTAACACAGTTGTTATTAAACAATTTTTTCACTGTACAGATCAAAATATGGAACCTTCACCCCAAATTGAAAGCTTTACCTGAAGAGTAAAAATTCAGTTAAGCCTAGTATCAGATATAAAAATGAGCCCTTTCCAAATTCCTTTTCTTCCTCCTTCTCCATCCTGGCAACTCTGGTTCATCAATAGTCTTGGTACATCCGTGATTCTTACCAAATCTTGTATGTATTCCATTCTTCCCTATCCTTTCAACCATATGACAAGTACACTGTCATCCTTCAAGACTCAGCTCAACTGTGCCTTCTGTTAGAAGCAGCCGAGTCCTCTCCAGGGAATTGGATCTCCTCTGTGCTCCAGCATATCTGCTTTGCTCCTCTGTTGGAACCCTCATCACATCTTCAGGCCTGCAGTTCATTATTCGGATGTTGGTGTCTCCCACTGGGGAGTTGTTGAGAGGATTCATAAATCATACATTCAGGGCTGGACTAGATGACTTTTAACACCCACCTCAGAGCACTGAAATGATAATGCTTGTAAATAGCTTAGCACAGTGGCCAGCAGGAGTAAATGGTCAGTGATGATGATGATGATGATGATGATGATGATGATTAGCAGTAGCAGTAGCATTCATCTGTCACAGTATGAGGTGAGTAAGCAGATGAAGTTTAATAATTATCTATACAAATGCTATTGTGATGGAGAATGTTATAGGTCAGGACCCCAGGACTCTGGAAATATCAAAGATTGTTTCCAGTCCAAAGAGGAAATTTGGCTCTGAATCCTCCTGTAGGGCCAATGTGGAGAAAAAATGTTGAGCTTTGAGAATGCTTTTCCTAATAAGACTGTCTATAGGAATAGTTTGAAACTATTGAGTTTCAAGTGAGAAACTGTATTTCCTACTTCCTATGTCAGGAAGTAATAAGTCAAGGAAAGTGCTGGGGGAAATGTGTTTCTTAGATGTAAATTGCTTACACTTGAAAGTATATTGCTCAAATTTCTGAGTACTTAGATACTATCAATATACTTCAGAGTTTAACATGGGGTAAGATAGCATTATGATTAAGTTGATCTTGAATTATGCCTCCTTCTGTAATAGTCCTTATTTGGGAGAACAGCATTGATATTTTGTGGCTTTAAGGAGTTGTTTGCTCTTTTCATTGAAAATTTCATTTTGAGGGCACCTGCGTGGCTCAGTTGGTTAAGCATCTGACTTCAGCTCAGGTCACAATCTCATGGTTCAAGAGTTTGAACCCCACAACAAGTGACCTCGAGCCCCACATGGGGCTCCACTCTGACTCTCTCTCTCTCTCTCTCTCTGCCCTCACTCACCTGCATCCTCTCTCTCTAAAAAAAAAATAATAAAGAAAGAAAGACAAAGAAAAAAAATTGTATTTTGGCTCCATTCCCTTACTTCAACAAACATTTTTATATCTTGAGTACCTACTGTCAAGCTCTATGCTCAGCACTGTGTATAAAGTGGTAAACAGGCCCAGAAAAATCTCTGCCTCTATGAAGCAAAAGGGGTAGAAATATTGAAGGAAGGAAAGTTAATAGGTAACACAATTTATTTTCCTGAGTGATGTATACCCTCAAGTCTGTAAGATATACATGGAGAGACTGGCAGGCACTGAAAAAAGAGAAAGTTTTGATAAAAAACAGTGTTCCCAGTGATTTCCAAAAAAAATGATTTATTCAAGGTCCAATCTAATTGACTGCATAGTGCCTTCCAGAGAAGGGCCCTGGCATCCGTTCAGGAGTTTATTCTGATCTTGTTAATTTCAGCTGTCCGGTTTTACTGAGTGAACAATTGTGCTATGACTTGCTGTGTCTAATGGCTGGTTCTCTCTTTCAGTGGAAAATCCAAAGCATTTGAGATTTAGGAACAAAATTTCTATACTTGTATTAATTCCAGCTTTTCATAATGTGATGTTGAAAGCATGCCTGTGTATTCTAGCCTCACTCCCAGCTCCAGCTAGTTTTCTACCTTACTTTCTTTCTGTTTGCTCCTCTTTCCTCACTGAGTTCTTCATCCCCCCCTCCAGAAACATTATTTCATTCAGATTATAGAAGTTACATAACAATTATAGAAATCTTGGGGAGGGAGAAGCCTTAAGGAGTTTAAATTAAGATCTCTCATCATCGACCACTCAAAGAAAATTATTACCATTTAAACACCTATCTTTATATATGTATACACATGTACTGTCTACTTTATGTTACATGTCTTAAATCTTATAATGTTGAAGTGCATTTATTTGACTGAGGTTTTGGACATTGTTTTCGAGTAAGTTGTGGAGAAAAAAATTTTAAGTAGGTGTATAAATCAGTAAGTCAGGCGGGTGCCTGACTGGCTCAGTTAGTAGAGCACGGGACTCTTAATTTCGGGGTCATAAGTTTGAGCTCCATATTGGGTGTAGAGATTACTTAAAGATAAATAAAGTCTTTAAAAATTAAATTTAAAAAGATGATGCTACTGCATGCCCTCAAACATGATTTCTCAACAAACAAACTAGAGTATTCCTGGTCCAGCAAAGCTGTTGGGTAAACAGACTCTGGAGTGAGACTGTTCATGTTATGTCCTAACTTTGCTATTTATCACCAACATAATTTTACACAGTCCATTTTTTGGAGGGGCTTCCCCCCTTTATCTATAATATTAATAGTGTTGTGGGTTAAATGGGAAAATGAATATATGACTTAGTACAGCATCTGGCTTACATTAAACACCCTAAAAGTGTTAAGTCTTGCTTTTTCTTTCTTTTCTTTTCTTTTTTTTAAATTTTTAATGTTTATTTTTTAGAGAAAGACAGAGACATGGCATGAGAGGAGGGGAAGGGTGGAGAGAGAGGGAGACAGAATCCAAAGCAGGCTCCAGGTTCCAAGCTGTCAGCACAGAGCCCAGCTTGGGGCTCAAACTCACAAACTGTGAGATCATGACCTGAGCTTAAGTCAGACGCTTAACCAAGTGAGCCACCCAGGCGTCCCAGATCTTGTTATTTCTAAGCACACTATGGCTCCTCTCGCGAGTTTGTGGACAGTATCCACATTCTTCTAATGTCCCATGTGCAAGGGTTGGTTGTCATCTTGGCCTTCCCATTTCTCTTCCCCAAATCAGCACATTATGTGGACTCTTTAAACATCACACACCAGATGGAGAGAAGTGTAGTGACTCAAGTCAGTTAGAAGCTTCAGACTCACAAACACCTTGACTATGCCATTTCCCTAGCTCTGTCTCTGATTAACAGAATGGGTCTCCTGTCAACTCAGTTCTTTCATTGATCAGTGGATCAATGTAACTGCACGTGTCCCATCGCCTTGTTCTAAGTCTGAAATGGGAGAATGTGCATAAGCGCCATGTTGTGCAGTGCTCAGCACATACGACATACTCAATAAAAAGAAAAGGTGTTGAGTGATGATGAAGAAAATGGTGGTGGTGAGATGAATACGATTCTTTTAGCTTAGAGAAGAAAAAGCCCTTTTTCCCTCCATCCTAATCCAAACGTCTCTCTCTACCTGAACATTGGCACTGGATTCCTCTCTGGACCTCTAACCTCTAAACCTTTCTGTTCCATTCTGCCCTGTACACAACATCAAGATTAATCTTCCTTAAAAAATTTGGATCATATATCCTCTCTTCAAAATGTTTATCAGATTCTCAGATTCTCATCTTAAATAAGATGTAAATTCAGTATCTACACAGTCAACACATGCATAATTTACTCTTTATTTCTCTACTGGTCCTTCCATTGTTTCCCCACAGTGAACTTTTCACACCAGACATTGTGATCTATAATTTTTTTTTCTCACACTTACCTTCCCCTTGTCCTACCTTCCTGTCATTCTTTGATTGCTCCTGTTCATCGTTCATGTCCCAGCCTTAACCACAAGGCCTTCTGTTTTGGTGAAATCATTCCATTATTCACAGGCTTTTATTCAGAATCTACTTTGTGCCTGAAACTGTGCTAGGCACTGAGATTCACAAGGAGCCACGGACAGATAGTCCTAGCCTTCATGCTGCTCTTCCTCTTGTTTGTGTGTGTGTGCACGCACATGTGTGCTTTTCCCCACTCCTTTGGCACGTGGTATATGCAGCTTTGTTTGGTACATGCATAGTGCATCAACTTCAACTGTAACGTAGTACTTTGCAATTACTGTGGTTCAAGAGAGAGTTGTTGATCTGTTTCTTAAAATTCTTTCCCTATTGCACATGGCTTATGTTGGGGTTAGGTTGACTACCTTCTACCTCACAGTCTTGTTTCTGAGATCCCATCAACTGAAAAAACAAATGTAGTGAGACATTGGCCTCTGGGACGAAACTCAAAACAAAATCCTAAGTGTTAAAATGGGAATAATCTATAATCCTCTATAATACAAATAATCTATAATGCTTTATTATACTACATTATGCCATTTTATATCATAGGGAAAATGGTGATACCCAGTTTCTCTTCAGTAGAATGTGGAAAATTAAATACAATTCTAATGGAACCATATAATATATCCAGAAGTTATTCCATTCCAACTTTATGTGCTTTTACTTAAGTGGTATTAATCAGTGTAAATCTTAATACACATATTGTTCTGCCATTTTTTTAAATACCAGGTACACATTATTCATCTCCCATATATAGAAATTTCTGTTCATATTTGACACTTTGCAAAGGTGCTTTTATATGATAGGTGTTGTTGTTGTTGTTGTTTTTAATTGAAGGGCTTTGAAAGCAAGGAAACAGCAGAAGAGGTTATACATGTTTTACTTATACCTAAAATAGGAAACCTGGCTGTCACTTATAAATATACTTATCTGAAGACTACTTCCTTCAATGATTTGGGTATTTTTCTTTAACTTAATGTGCCAGGTTTTTTAATAAGAGCGTACAGACAGAGCGAATGCCTGCCTGAGGAAGGAGCTCTGAGGCATGTTTCTTGCTGTTTGACCTGGAATACATAATTGTTTCCTGCTGTGTTTCGGATTTCTCCTCTATGTCCAGTGACATTAGTACTTCTCATTCTATAACAGCTGCAAAATACTTTGAATCCAGAAAGAAAGGGCCATGCAAATAAGATAATAAAGCACTGAGGGAGTTATTTTGCCAAGCTAGTCCTTCTGAAAGGCTTCTAAATCCAGACAAAAGAGCACAGTGCCGAGGAGTGAAATTAAGCTTGGGAGCATGATGGATAGCAGCAAGGATTATGAAATTTCATCACATGGCTTAAATAAAAACTCATGAAGTTTTACTGTTTATTTAATTCTTACACCAGGCTTGACCTTTTGCCTGAAATCAAAACAGTCATTCAAGGGCTCCTGCAAAGTAAAAGAAATTTCCCATTACAAACTTTATTATAAATAATCTTTGTAAAAATTGTGAAATACATCCCTCAATCTCAGTATTTTCCCTGGATTCAGATCAGTATTAATTCACTTGATCTTCGTGGTGGTCACAGTGACAGATACTGTGAGTACAAAGATGAATAAAACACCGTTTTACCCTTAAGTGGGACTCAGTCACCTAAAAAATAACTACAGTGTAAATGAAGTATGGCCACAGCCTCCTAACTTTTCTTTCTGCAGCTCTGTTTACTTCTTTAGTCCATTCCATCTTCTGTTGCCAGAGGCTTATTACTCAAACCAGAATGTGATTAAGTCCCTCCCCCATATGAACCCTTTGGTGACTACACATTGCTGTGGGCATGGAGTCCATGTCCTCTGACGTCCCTGAGACTGTTCTCCACCAGCCGCTCTCTGCCTGCCTCCGTAAACTCCTCTCTTACCTTTCCTTCTCTGAGCTCCTGCCTGTATTTTTTTTCCACAACATCATTCATATTCTCTTTTACCTGTAGACCCTCATACTCTGCTTTGTCCACCTGGAACATTCTTTTTTCCCCCTCCAACCCTTTGCTGGCCATTTCCTTCTCATCTTACACATCTTTGTTATGTATCACTTTTCCTAAGCAGTCCTTCCTGACCCGCCAAGGCTCCTGTGATTCCCATCTCCTGTCATATATGCAACTACCACACTGTACAAAATTGCTGACTCCTCCTCTGGGAAGAACAAGGACCCTGTCTCTCATGTTTAGCACAGACATCCCCATTCTCAAGATGTGTCATCAATACATGTGAATTGATGAATCAATAGATTAAGGAATGAGTGATTAATACTATAAGAAGTGTCTTCAAAGTGAAAATGGAAATCCAGATGGGGGATTAACTTAATCTGTGAGGGTGTGATGAAGACGTGTAAAGGACAGTAATACATGATGACATCAGACCTGGGCCCTAAAAGATGCATGGGAGGGAGATTACAAGGATGTTGAAAAGGGAAAGGCATGCATGAGCAAAGCCAAGGGTTTGCAGAATAGAGCATTTTTGGATGAATCCTTCCTACTCTGGATCCCAAATTTGACATCACTTCTACTAAGCCTTCCTGACAATCCCCCTTAAAGAGATTAGATATCTCTTGCATGTGTGCTGGGAGTGCTCTCTTATTCTACACTTTATGAAGTATATTTCTAATGTGAAGTTTTAAACCTGAGATCTAAGAAACACATCCTTCAAGAGTAATAAGTTTTGGGTTTTATTTAGCATTTATTCATAGGAAAAACTTAAGCATTTAATTAATATGAAAAACTTAACACATTAAATAATTTATGAAAATAATGATTGCTAATATTATTAGGTGATAAATAGGGCATTTCAGTGGAAGACTAGGAGAGAGAGAAAAAACAAACATAAAAAGACGTACACACCCGGTACTGCTACAGTCCTGAAGATGCATAATCGCTACTATGCTGAATGTCAGCCTTTCAGATTCATTTTCTTCTACCAGATGTGAAATGGGTAAAAAATCTTTTGATGCCATGGCCACACCACCACATCCCCTTTATATAGGGAAACTAGAACTCCAGGCTTGAGTTGACTTAAACAGCAGCCTCTTGTTCTTTATATTAAATTGGTTTGTCAAGTTCATGAATGTACAGTGAGACTTGTTTCCTGCAAAGAGAAAGGTTTAAGAAGTGCTAATATGTCTCTGCAGATCACCAGACATCAAGTAAGCCGTTTAATTCATTCATTTTAAGCACTAACAACATTTGACTCAAAGCATCATCTTTAGAAAAAAAAAATGGGAATGGCTGAAACAAACTACCATGGCTTTGTAGAGTGGACATACCCAAATATTGATCCCTGAGAAGTGTTGGAGCATTTAACTTCACACAAATGAACTTCGGCCCTTTTGTATTACAGTTGCTTTGCAAATCATGACTCAGAGGCAACAGCCTTATTGGAACCTCCAAGGTTAATTATGACTTTATTCAGCCTATAGCTTAGGGCAAAACCAACTACAAAGCCAAGACTCCTGGGAATACTGATCCTGTCAACGCAGGTCCCATTTCCCCCAAAGCATAAACATGAATTCCATTAGTCTTCCCAGGGATCTCTGCACTTTTCCTGGCCTGTCTTTTTAACGTGAATAGGTGATAAATGGGTTTCTTCTCTTAAAATCTAAACTGACTTTTAGGGAATAATTAGCTCCTAGAAAAAAAATAATCATGGTAATGATGGTAATAATAAGTTACCAATTATTTGACATGCGTTAGCTTATTTATTCCTTGCAAGAGCTCAGTGAAGTAAATGTATCCCTTTCCCCATTTTACAGTAAAGAAACAGAAGCTTAGAGAGTTTAAATAATTTCTCAAGTAGATGCAGCTAGGAAGGTTGGTTCAAAGCCAGTTTTTCTGACTTCAGATTCCAGTCTCTGAAACACTACCTTCTCCTATTCTTCTTTGTAAGCCCCCAGTTGACATGGGCATGCTTTTGCCATCTCTTTAGCCTGTTCACAATCAGAGCTGAATCCTGCCTGTCTCTCAAGAAAGTGTTAATGTAAGTGTTAAGAGGTTTTGGAGACTTACAGATGCTTTATTTGAGCAGCTCCGCCATTTCTTAGCTGTGTAATTTTTTCAAGTTAATTAACCTCTCTGATACTCAGTTCCCTTCCTAAGAAATAGTAAGAGTAAGTATCTGAAATGGTGATGGGTACAGTTCAATGAGTTAATGTACCTAATGTTAGTTTACCTTAGCACAGTGCCTGGCACAGATGAGCTACACAGCATCATTTAGGCTCAGCTCACGTGACACCTTCTCTATCAAGTCTTCATCTTCCTCAGTCCAAACTAAGCCACTCCCACATCATTTACCAACTACAGCATTCACACAGCTTTCTAGAATTTGTTTTCTCTTCACAGATGTTTGTCTCCTTTTATAGGTTGGAAGCCATTGGTGAGTAGGACTGATACTTAGATTTTTTAACAGACAAGACAGTGCTCAATAAATAGTGACCACATTTTCTTGACCAAATATGTGACCATACTCCTGACAGAGAATTGTGTAGTATCCTAGGATGTGAGAGCAAGTAGACAGTGTAGTTAGACATCAAAATATTAGAATATGTAGGATACTTTAACTTGCTTGGACAAACTATGCAACTAGAATTATATTCTATGATCAATGGCATAGATTCATCAAACTTAAATATTTATAAACTAATTTAATAAACATGTCTAACTTCTTGATTTTTTAAAAAAAAATTCTAGTATAGTTAACATACAGTATTATATTAGTTTTAGGTTGTACAATGTAGTGATTCAGCCATTCTGTATATTAGTCAGAGGTCATCATGATAAGTGTATTCTTTTTTAAAATTTATTTTAATGTTTATTTTTGAGAGAGGGAGAGAGAGAGAGAGAGAATAAGTGGGGGAAGGGCAGAGAGAGAGGGTGACACAGAATCTAAAGCAGGCTCCAAGCTCTGAGCTGTCAGCACAGAGCCTGGTGCAAAGCTCGAACCCACAGACCAGAAGATCATGACCTGAGCCCAAACTGGACGTTTAACTGACTGAACCACTCAGGCACCCCTTCTTCTGTTATTTTTTTTTTTTTTTGATAAGTGTATTCTTTCTTTTTTTAATTAAAAAAATTTTAATGTTTATTCATTTTTTGAGAGAGAGAGAGCGCTAGCAGGGAAGGGGCAGAGAGAGAGGGGGAGACACAGAGTCCAGCTGCAGGCTCTGAGCTGTCAGCACAGAACCCAACACAGGGCTCGAACCCACGAACAGTAAGATTGTGACATGAGCTGGCATCATGGATGCCCAACCGACTAAGCCGCCAGGTGCTTCTTGATAAGTGTATTCTTAATCTCCATCACCTATTTCACGCATTCCTTCACCCATCTCCCCTCTGGTATAGTTAAAAATTGTTTTTTGGTTTGTCTCTTTTTCTGTTTGTTTTGTTTCTTAAATTTCTCATATGAGTAAAATCATATGGTATTTGTCTTTCACTGACTGACTTACTTCACATAACCATCATACCCTCTAGATCCAACCATGTTGTTACAAATGGCAAGGTTTTATTCTTTTGTTCCCTTGGATAAATATCCAAGGGCTAGTTTATTCCAATATCCTTTTATTCTACATCATCTTTGTCCATTCATCCATTGATGCACACTTGGGCTGTTTCCATAATTTAACTATTCTTAATAATGCTGCAGTAAACAGAAGGGTGCATGTATCTTTTCAGATTAGTGTTTTCAGGTAAATTCTTCAGGTAAATACCCAGTGGAATTACTGGATCATATGGTAATTCTAATTTTAGCTTTCTGATGAACCTCCATACTGTTTTCCACAGTGGCTGCGCCAGTATGTATTCCCCCCTGTAGTGCATGGGGGTTCCTTTTTTAATTTTTTGATTTTTTAAAATCTTGAAGTGTATTATGTCTTTAAAAGAGAATAATGCTGAATGGGAATTTTTAAACCTGGACATTTTGTTATAAAAAATAACTTCCTGATGTTCCCTAAACACTAAAAGACATAAAAGGGCTACACCTGAAAGTAGACAATCTCAAGATTATTCCAAAAAGAAAAAGATTATTCCAAAAGCAGAATCCTACTCACAGCCTCCAGAATGGTATGCAAGGAGAAACCAGAGGGAGGAAGCAAAGAGGCCTCATCTGCTCATGTTAATGTCATTCCCTTCTTTCCTTGGTGTCTCTCTCTTGGGTTTTGTGCCAATGCCTAAATGAGTTTATAGAGAAGCAAGAATAAGAAGAGCTTTCTTCATATTAGAGGCTTTCCATAAGGGTGACATTTGAATTACTATTTTTTTGAATGTCTTCCATCATTCTTACTCAATTGAAGCATCTTGAGGACAGTGCTTAACAAACTATTTTGGTTATACCACCTTAGCCAGTAGTAGAAATAGAAAGCACTCAGTGGCAAGTCTCATGTGTGATGAACTGTGTGAGACTGTCACATTTTTCCACAAAATGTTAACATTCCAATGCAATAGTACTTTATATTCCCCTTCCCCTTTCCCCCCATTTCAAAAATGAGAATATTGAGGCCTTCAAAACTAAGCAATTTATCCATGATCTACATCTGCTAAACACAGAGGTGGGACTTACACTCAGGTCTGCCTGATCCATAGCCCATTCTTCTAACCATAAATTCTCAAAATGGTCATACTTCATCTGGCAGTTAAATCAAAATCTAAAGAGTTGGAGCTCCAGAATCACTAAAACTTTCCAGTAGATTTTAACACAGCCAGACCAAGATTTGGAAAGCTCTGCTCTCAAATACCACATTGTATTTCTTCAATCAGTGTCTGTTTGAATGAATGAGTGAGGGGCACCTGGGTAGCTCAGTCGGTTAAAGCATCCGACTTTGGCTCAGGTCATGATTTCATGGTTTGTGGGTTCAAGCCCTGCATCCGGCTGTGTGCTGACAGCTCAGAGCATGGAGCCTGCTTCTGATTCTGTGTCTCCCTCTCTCTCTGCTGCTCCCCCACTCATGCTCTGTCTCTGTCTCTCAAAAATAAATAAAAGGTGAATGAGTTAGTGATTGAGTGAATGAAAAGATGAATGATAACTATAATTCTTCCATTGATAATCCATTTCTGGTTTAAGATTCACTCTCAAACAATGATCCTTGTTTTAAAATACAAGGATTCCTGAGAGGTCATCTCTTAATTATCTAATATTTTTAAGAGAATTGGGGCTTAGTTGAACAAGGCTTCCATTCCCCCTCCAGATCATCTGCTGTGTTGGACATTGTCATTGACAAGGGCTCCTAGAGTGGTCCAGAAACATTCCATCTGCATGCAGTGACACCTTCAACTCGAGCACTCCTCTGTGCTCTCTGGGACACTCCTTCGAGGGATGGCGTCCCTTTACAAGGATGACAGCTTCTCCGGAGGGCTGACCTCAGACCACTTAAGCAAAGGCAGCACAAGTGCCCATCAACTGATGAATGGATAAATGAAATGCAGTTTTAGCCATACAATGGAATATTATTCAGCAATGAAAAGAAATGAAATATCTGCACATGCTGCAATATGAATGAACCTTGAAAATATTCTATAGTGGAAGAAGTTAGTCCCATATTGTATGATTCTACTTAATACAAAATGTTCAGAATAGGGGCTTCTGGGTGGCTCAGTCAGTTAAGTGTCCAACTCTTGATCTCAGCTCAAGTCTTGATCTCAGGGTTTGTGAGTTCAAGCCCCACGTTGGGCTCTGTGCTATATGTGAAGCCTACTTAGAAAAGATAAAGAGCTTCCAAAATGTTCAGAACAGGCAAATCCATAAAGAGAAACAAAACAAATATGTGATTGCCTAGGGCTGGGAGAGTTTGGTGAGGAATAAGTGATGACTGCTAACAGAAATAGAGTCTCTTTTTGGGGTGATATATTCTGAAATTCATTGTGGTGATGATTGCACAATAGTGCAAATGTGCTAAAACCACTGAATTAATACACTTTAAAAGTGTAAATTTTATATGTGAATTACATCTCAATAAAGCTGTCCAAAAGGGGGGAAATGCAGCACAAGGTGACAGCAGCATTGTAGTAAATTATACATGAGAATCATAAGATTGCCAGATACTCGTCACAACTGGAAAAGACTCCAGAAAGTTCCCCTTCACTAGGTGAATGTACAAGATCGTCTTTATGAATAAGTGCTCACCTTATGGTGTCCATAAATTGATTCTATCACTTTCTGTGATGATTTTTTCCCTCCTGAACATGTTTCTAATTTTTTAACCCTTTTCTTTTCCCTAGCCCTTATGGGACTAAGCTCAAAATAATCCTCAGACAAAAAATTCATGAAGTCAAGTATATAATATTATATTTGGGGGGAAAGGATTATAAATTAAAATGTAAAATATGACTATGGCATTGCACATTATTGCTGCAAGCAATACCAGAAAGCTGGTACTCATTACTTACAATGGCAGAGAAGAATGTTCAAACCACTAATAATGTTTAAAAGCAAGACATGATTCCATCAAAGTCTCCAAGTGTCATAGTTGCCTCATCATTTTTCATCCCAGTGGCCATGGGTAGGTTCAGGCCTGAATTACATGTCACCTGACCAGTGGAGCAGTGAAGCAGCCTGATTTCCTGCCTCTAGTCTCTCTCTTCCTAGGAACTCACCTCCTGTCACACTGCCCAAGCTACCTCTCTAAAATGCAGATGTGAGGCAGTGCAGCCCAGGACAATCACAGCCTGGGTCCCTGTCTTGCATGGAGGCCCCATCGGCTGTGAACTCATTCATTTTAGGCAAGTTACTAATCTTTCTGTGAATCGTTTCCCCCTATGTTTAGTAAGGATGAAATGAGAGCAGTATGTTAAGTGCTTAGACCAATGTTGAGCTCATAGCAGCCAGTCACTATAAGCTTTTATTATTACACTTCCATTCAAATGCTTCATTTCTACGTAATGATATCTGATCATTATCAATGAAATCTAACCACTGATCATGTAGGAGACTGTGTGATCTAATCCCTGTCTGTCTTCTCCCAGTTCACAACCTTCTGTAGGTACATCTGGCAAATTTGTGACGCCAAGTACTTCTCAAGCTCTTTCTCTGCCATTCCTGTACCTCCGATGTCGGTTAAGCATCAGACTTCAGCTCAGGTCGTGACCTTGCAGTCTGTGAGTTTGAGGGCAGTTTGTAAGTACAGAGTCTGCTTCAGATCCTCTGTCCCCCTGTCTCTCTGCCCTTCCCCAGTTCATATACATGCACTCTTTTTCTCTCTCAAAAATAAATATTAAAAAGATAAAAAGGAAAGCCTTATTTCATCCAGGAAGACCATGAGAGTATGAAGTGATTATGAAGCTTTTCTCAAATTTCTCCTTTCTCCATGTTCTGGCAGCACCATAGAGGTTTGAGAGAAGTTGACCAAAGGGAGTCATATTTTATAGGAAACACAAACAGAACCCTCAGTGGGCTCGAGAAGAGAAGTGATGGATACAAGAGGAAAGGATAGCTTCTAAGCTTAGACCTGGAACAACTGGGCCTGTGCTAGTGCATTTATTGATACAGGAAACCTGGAGAGAATAAGGCTATGAGGGATTAGTAATAAAGACATCCGTGGTTTAGGTTACATTTGACATGCCAGTCAGATATCCTGGTAGAATTTGTAAGTAAGTTGTTGAATATGTGAGTCAGGGTTTGGGGAATGTTCAGGGCTATGGATAAAAAATGTCATAAAAATCCAATAAAAGCTTGTCAAATTTGTTTCAATTCTAAAAGCAAAGAATGGTGGCCTCCTAGACATCTTCCAGCTATACACTTCAATGCTTTGGCAGCATTTGCAAAAAATAAGCATGAAGAACAACTCTAGCTCCAGCTTAGGGTGGAATATGGTGGACAGTTCCATGACTTCTTGAGATAGACTGGTCCTTCCTACCTCCTAACCTCTCCCTAGCCCTTTCCTTCAGGTCATACTCCAAAGGGCATGGCCCCAGTGCTCATGAGGGAATGGCAGAAAGCCCAGGACCCAGCATGGTCCTCCAGGCCTCATACCACAGGCCTTGAAAGAACAGCAGCTGCTGGGACATATGGGTGACCAGTAGGAATTCCCGTTAGTTGTGGACTGAAGCGTGTCCATGTACACAATACCCAGTTTTCAGAAAGATTTGTGACAAACCTTCTCTAGTATCTTGCCATGTTTTTCCCAGTGATTTTAACAGTTTAATACCCATATTTCTCTGATCTCATTCCTGTGAAGCATTTAAGAATTTGTAGATCAAGACACATCCCTCTTTTTTACTCTCTTCTTGCTACTGTTCTGTTTAGGACTTCATCATCCTTCACCTTGGCAAGTTCAGTAGCCTTGCATCTAGTCTCCCTGCCTCCTTTTTCTCCCCACTTTGCCACCAGAATAACTACACCAAAGCATTTCCCTGTTAGGGTATCCACCTGCCAAGAACTTCAATGGCTTACCCATTGGTTACTAAAAGAATAAGATTCCAAAATGTTTAGGTTGATGTTCCATGTCTCCCACAATCTATCATTTCCAGGCACCCTCTCCAGCATTAGTGCCCACCAACCATACTCTGGGTTAATTGATCAGGCCCCCATTTCTCCCACAAAATAGTTACTGTGGTTGTTTGTTTTTGTTGTATATCAGCACCTGCCATTTCTTTCACCCAGTGTGCTTCACCTGTCTCTAAATCCATTAACATCCTCCTCAAATTCTAGGCAAATGCTGCCTTCTTCAAGGAAACTCCTTCCTCTCCCCATTGGAGGGAGAAGTCTTTGTCTATACTTCTTAAAGAACTAGTGTTTATTTAATTTTTTAAATTTTTTAAAAATTTTATTTGAGAGAGAGAGTTTGTGTGTGTGCCATGAGCAAGTGTGAGCAGGATAGGGGCAGAGAGAGAGGTAGAGAGAAAGTCCCAAGCAGATTCCACCCTGTCAGTGCAGAGTCCAGTGCAGAGCTCGATCCCACGACCCCGGGATCGTGACCTGAGCTGAAATTAGGAGTCAGACACTCAACCTACAGGGCCACCCAGGTGCCCCAATGTTTATTTTTTTTAGAGGCAGTTTTCAGATAGGTGGTGATGATGATAATGATGAAGATGATAGATAGATAGATTAGATTAGATGATTAGATTAGATTAGATTAGATTAGATTAGATAGAAGGACTTGTGGCTTGTGAGGAGGCTGAGCAGAGGATGAAGAAACATGAACAGAATAGGGAAAGTCTATGGGAAAAGAGCAAGAAAATAAAAGGGCATTTCTTAGGGCTGGAAAGTGAGTGAATTTGAAGAGATAAGGCTGGGGAAATGGACAGGTTTGGACATAAAGAGCACTCCAAGATGTGAAAGATACACCCAGATACTCATAGGTCCTTGGAGGATTTTGAGCAGGGCATTGACATGACCAGACCAGCTCTTTGGAAAGATCGCTCTAAATTTATGTGCAAAGTGGATGGGGGGATCTGGGGGCAGGATACCTCAGGGGGAGGCTCCTACATGTTGCTCATGCTGAGAGACACCAGCTGGCACCTCATCCAGGTCTCTGTCGCCTCAGTAACCGCCGTCTCTGCCTCTCCTCAGGGCTTCCAGGGCAGCGGCTGAGGAGACCTTACCAAGGAGCACCACGCAGTAGATGCTGAAACATCACCCCCAGGAGAAGAAGCAGTAACATGGCAGCCCCTGTTTGAAAGGAATTAAAAAACAGCAGAGTCCCTTTAGAAAGAAACAATGTCCAAGAAAGGGCGAAATAAGGGCGAGAAGCCCGAAGCACTCATTGTTGCCCTTCAAGCTGCCAATGAAGACCTCAGAACCAAGCTCACAGACATCCAGATAGAGCTGCATCAGGAGAAGTCCAAGGTGAGTGAGGCCCCTTAGGGCCACAGCCTGGAGAGCACTCTGGCCCAGCTCTGCCTGCTGGCCCACCCCAGTGGCTCCTCTCTGCCAGTTTCTGGGGAGATCGACGGCCCCTGTATTTATGGAGAGTCTCTTGTGTGTGTCTGTGGCAGGACTCGAGCACAGGATTCACAGAAGGTGAGAATAACATGCTCATGAGACTGATCTCTGCCTCCTCAGGAAGCCTGGCTCAGGAAACCAGTCATAAACATTGAGACGACCTCCACTCCCACTCCCTCCCACCACTGCATCGTTGTATGGCCCTGGGCGAGTTCCACCCTGCCCTCGATGGGGATGGGTTCTTCCTGCTATGGCACGAGCAGCCCTTCTAAACTATATCGCATCAGGTCATTCCTCTCCTCAGACCCTTCAGTGGCTTCCTACCTTTTCAAAGCCAAAGGGTTTTCCCTACCACTACAGGATATTTCTTCCCCCTCTCTAGGGCTCATCTCCCGCTGCTTTCCCCCAGATGACTCTGTTCCGTCCTCTTTGCTGGATCAAAATATATATACTGATCACATTTAGGGCCTTTGCCCCTTTGCCCCCACGCAGCTGTCTACCGCTTTCAGATGTCAGCTCTGATACCTTCCATCTGCCACAGTCTCTAAGACAGGACACTTCTCATGCCCAGTTACTCCTATAGCCATTTTGATTAATTTCATAGTGATTTCTGCATTTATCTATTTACTTGTTTAGTGCTTATTTCTGCCATCCAGTGTAATCTCCGTGAAAGCCGAGTCCTGCCTGACCTCTGTCTCTCAAGCCTAAATAAATGTTTAGAACAGAAAAGGTTAGCATGCGTTTGTTGACTGGGCAGAGGAACAAATGAAAGGTGATTCATTTTTTTATACCTTTGTCAGCAACATCCTCCTATCTCAGGAGCTCTAATGAGGTTCCAGTTAGACAAGTATATAAAGCAGTTATGATGATTGGATGAGAAAATTCATATCATGCTCAGAGAGATGCCAGGTGCATGGTATACTCCTAAATATATTCTTTCTAATAGCTCTGTATGTGAGTCTGTTGTGAACTCAACTTTGGAAAGTCTCTTTACTCCTCTGAATCTCATCTCTTAGCTGGATATGCTAACACTTACCTCTTCAGAGTGGTACAGGTATCAAATATGGTCAAAAACAGGAAAGTATTTTCAAACATCAGACATACATGAGACATTTTTGCTCAGTACACACCAGAGACAACTGTGTCTGCATGAAGTTACCCTATGTAGATCACTCTTTGTATAGTAACACAAATAGATGTTCCTGATCGAGCTATAGTTCAAAAACCAATATCCTCATTCTTTTTCATCTATTTCTTCTTCTTTGCCATTACTATCAAATTTTAATTATTGGGCACCTGGCTGGCTCTATCAGTTAAGCATCCAACTCTTGACTTCCACCAGGTCATGGGTTCGAGCCTCACGTCAGGGCTGTATGTTGACAGTGCAGAGCCTGCTTGGGATTCTTTCCACTCCCTCTGTCTCTGCCCTTCTTGTGCTCTCTCTCTCTCTTTCTCTCAAAATAAATAAATAAATAAACGTAAACACTTTTTTAATTATTTATTTTCCAAAATATCTATTTCTCCTGGTTTCAGCAATAATAAAGCTTAGATCTGCCAAAGTTCCTTGCCTCCTGTCTCTGTGGAGACTTAACCTTGGATAACCAGACCCCGGTGTAAAATTTGCGGAGGAAGTTTTCTTCCATGAAGCTAAAAGGGATATGATATCATAAAAACAAAGAGTACAAAACAAAACAGAAACATTCGTTTGAGAGTCAGTAGACCAGGGCCTTGTGTTTATCTCTCCTCAGGGACAAATTTAAGCGTCTCAATATCTTGACCCGTAATTCAGATGACTGAATGTGTCTCTCAAGCATCACTGTGCATTAGAATAACCTGGGGGAGCTTATTAACAATTGAGGTCTCTGGGCCCACAGCACAAGGATTCTAATAAAGCAGACATGGTGAGGGCCTGGCCTTGCACTTCTGACAGACCTCCCAGCAGTCCGCATGGAGGTGGCTGTCTGCCTCTTGTTGCAAACAGACCACGAAGGTTCCTTCCAGGTCTGACAGTCTATGAACATTTCGCCTGTTTAACTTTCCCTGGGGCAACGTAACATTGCAAGGGAGGCCGACTCCTTTAATTGTAGTAACGACAGGATGACAAACTCCATCCATGGGAGAAGCCTGTCTGTCTCAGTGACCATAAACTGACGCTGATTTACAGAGAGCAAACTCCTGAGGTTTCAAAGGGCAGAGGTCCCACAGGCCCCACCACTGCCAATTTTGCACACATTCAAACCTTTTTAAAAGGGGTAAGGGGCGCCTGGGTGGCTTAGTTGGTTGAGCATCCGACTTTCACTTAGGTCATGATCTCACGGTTCGTGGGTTCGAGCCCCGCATCGGGCTCTGTGCTGACTGCCAGCTCAGAGCCTGGAGCCTATTTCAGAGTCTGTGTCTCCCTCTCTCTGACCCTCCCCTGCTCACGCTGTCTCTCTCTCTCTCTCTCTCTCTCTCCTAGAAATAAATAAAAATAAAAAAATAAAAATAAAAAAAAAAATAAAAGGGGTAAGTAAGTCTTGAGAGAGTGGTCAGGGCTACCTGTTTATCCAGGGCCTGGCTGGCACTGGTATCTAAGCTGGCAGATCACATGTAACCCCCTTCCTCTGACAAGAGCCTGACAGTCAGCCTCGTGCAGAAAAGCACTGCCCTTATCCTTCTCTCTGCTGGCTGCCCCCCGTCTTCCTCTCTGTGGCAGTTAATTACAGTCCCAGCACAGGGACTAAAACAAAGCTCCACCGCCTGTCAGCAGCCTTCCCCAAAGAGCAAAGGGAATTTAGAGGGCAAGCAAGTCATAAAGCAGTTTTATTAAAATAAATATGATTGTGTTTCCAAAGGCCCAGGCTTTAAGAGAGAGAATATAAACAATGCCAAGATGGGAAGTCATACCCTCAGTTTGGCTCCTAGACTATCATGATAAAATGACAATGCAGCTACTGGGAAATGGGCAAGTTCAAGAGGGGAAACCTTAGGAGCAATGGCACATTACTCATTTTTCCAGAAAGACACATCATCCCATTGAGATTTGTGAAACACACTGCAGGCAGAGTCGTGAATGCTTTAAACTGATTATACAAATAGCTACACATTATTGAATGTTCACTATCTGTCACACACTGTAATAGGCACGTTTCATCCTGTCATAACTGTACCTCTTTCACGTAGCACCTGGGTGACCCTGAGAAGGTTTTAAAATCCCTTTGTGTTCCCCTTTCCTCCTCTGGCAAATGGGAGAATAGCAGTGTCTACTTCAGACAGATGTATGTGTGTTTGTTGGTCTTGAGCAGTTAGTTTGTGTCAGACATGTTCAGAATTATGATTCAAGTATAGGTGGGCATTGTTCTTCTCCTCATATTACAGATGAAGAAACTGAGGCTTGGTGAAGTAATGTAATTTACCCAGAGGCACATGTTAGTAGATGGCAAAACTGGTTCTTCAACTCCCTTGCCTCCGCTCCAAAGTCTATGCTCTTATTTTCTTTTCTGATATATTTGCCCCAGCTTTATTGAGTTATAATTGATAATATCACATTATATTCATTTTAGGTGTACAACATAGTGATTTGACATATGTATAGATTATAAAATGATTACAACAAGAAGTTTACTCAACATCCATCACCTCACATAGTTACAAAATATTTTTCCTTATGATGAGAACTTTTAAGATCTCCTCTCTTCACAACTTTCTTGTTTTTAAATGTTCTATATCTTTTTTTAAAGTTTATTTATTTATTTTGATAGCGAGAAAGAGAGCATGCAGGCACAAGAAGGGGAGCTGGAGAGAGAGAGAATCCCAAGCAGGTTCCATGCTGTCAGCTAAGCTCCTGATGTGGGGCTCCATCCCATGAAATGTGAGATCATGACCTGAGCCGAAATTAAGAGTTGGACATTTCACCAACTAAGCCACCCAGGTGCCCCTCTCAGTTCACAATTTTCAAATATGCAATACAGTCTTGTTAACTACAGCCACCATGATATGTGTTACAGCCCCAGATCTTATTCACCTTATCATTAGGAGTTTTTCCCTCTTAACCCCCTTTACCCATTCCCCCGACCTGTAACCCCATTTCTCTGACAACCATCAATCTGTTCTCTGTAGATTCCAAAAGAAAGTGAGATCACATATTATTTGTTTTTCTATCTCTGACTTATTTCACTTAGCATAATACTCTCAAGGTCCATCTGCATTGTTGCTGATAGCATGATTGTCTTCCTTTTAAAGGCTTAATGATTTTTTTATTGTGTATATGTGTATTATATAATATGTATATATACACACACTTTCTTTATCCATTTATCCACTGATGGACAGGTTATTTCCATGCCTTACAGAACCTATGCTCTTAAGAAATGGGTGGTTCAGTTAGCTAAGCATCTGACTCTTGGTTTTTGCTCATGTCAGGATCTTGCGATTTGTGATTTCTAGCCCTACGTTGGGCTCTGTGCTAGCAATGTAGAGTCGGTTTGGGATTCTGTCTCCTTCTTTCTCCAAATAAATAAATAAGCTTAAAAAAATCGGAAGGTCTGGAAAAAAATGGAAACCTTCAGCAAAGGAAGAGAGAATATTAGAAGTTTATTTTATACTATTATGAAAATTACAAATGAAGAAACAAAGTGTTGGGGGTGGGGGTAGTAGCATACTGAATCCTTCCCCCATAGATGCCTGCATTTCCACTACAGGGAAATGAAACAAAAATACTGGACACAGTCAACTTCTAGTTAGTAGAAATTTATCTACAAGATTTGCTAAGCACTAATAGGAATAAACATTCTGATAAGTCAGTCATTTTGACCGAAGTCCAAGAATAATGACTAAGAAAATGGAACTGGGGAGCCCCCTGGGGCGGATAGGAAGGAACAGAAAGCAAGGACTCTGTGCCGTATGTCCTTGTTATTTCTGAGCCTGCATATTCACATCTATAAAATGAGTGGATTGTGGATCGCATAGAGTCACCACCCTTCCAGAATGGTAGGGATGCGTCAGGGAAGGCAACTGTGTGATCCAGCTCTTCCTGCGCGGAGATGGCTCTCAGGATCCTCAGGGATCAGACCTCCCCTGGCTCCCTGGCCTCGGTGACATGTCTTCCCCTACATCCATTTACTCTGTCACATCACCCTGCTGTACCTTTGTCATAGGACTTTGTACAGTCTGAAGGTATTGTGTTCCTCTGCTGACGTATCGCCTGCTGCCTCCCTCACTTGCAGTATAACATAAGCTTCTTATGGGTAAGAGAACATGTCTGCTTACGATATTTCCTAAGGAAGGTGCCCTCAGTGATTTGAATGCTGCCTGGCATGAAGGTGGGTGCTCAAAACTACTTGTTGAGTACATTCTCCTGTTGCCTTTTAGAAACTTTCCCATCAACCCCATGGCATAGATTTATTTATTTAGGTAGAGAACCCAAGGCTTGGGCAGAGAAGGGATTTCCATCTAAGTCTGTCTCTTTTTTGGACCAGCCCTCTGAGCCCTTAGGCTTTGGTGTTTTCCTCTGTCTGTCTCTCCCGTGGACAGTGTGAGGCCATATCCACATCATCAGGTGTGTGAGCTCCCTGGGGATTGCTGTGAGATGTGAAATCCACCCACTGATTCCCTAGGGCTCTCTACCTTCCCTCAGAGGCCGCCTGTAGCTTTGGTGAACCCCAAGGGCCCAGGGACAGCGGGCCTGGAGGCCCAGGAGCAGAGAACAGGGCTCCATGCTGGAGGCAGGAAAGCAGCATGCCTGGGTAACAGCATCTGGGGGGTCAGCTCCAGACTGGAGTTTGCGCCACTGGAACAGCCCTCAGACTGCAGAGCACTTCCAGACCTCGCAGCGAGCCTGGGAGGAGGGCAAGGTGTGGTTACTATTCCAATTTCACTGAAAAAGAAAATGAGTTCTTAACTCATTTAACTGATGTGCTCCCAGTGACACAGCGAGTGGAGCAGCCAAAATGGGAATTCCCAGCTGACCTGGGTAATACTGAATATCTTGTTGCCTCCAGGACTCCCAGAAACCCAGCCAACCCTTGTCCTCAAATGACTGTGTGAGTGCCTCCACATTAGGGGCCCCAATTTGGGATGCAGTGTTTCTTGCCTTATGCACGTTTAGTTTCGTTTTCAAGAAGTGTTAAATGTCCAAAAGTAAGAAATACAAAAATAGAAGCGTTGGTACCTTCCCAGGTTGTATAAAACCGCCCTTATAAGCAACCTTCCAATAGTGGGAGCTTTTCCCTCCTTCACATCTCCTGACTGAGTGGTGCTTAGTGCCCGTGAGATGCCCTGCCTGCCTACTGGGAGTTTGATCTCCAGGAACACCCCCGGCGGATAAGCCACACCAGAGCTTACGTTAGCTTCTCTTGCCTTGATAACCTCTCAACTTCCTTATCTTGGACAAGGCAATCCAGTTTTTAATCCTAGATATCTAAGGTCACATCAAAGTTCAAACATCACCCACTTGATCTTGGCAGAATTTACACTGGCATTTTTCAAAGGCCAGACTAGAAAAGGAAGATACAATGTGAGACTAGTGTGGGATAGTCATGAATGTTCTTCCCTCTGACACAGTGTCAGCTCTCTTCAGTAAGATTACATTTTCCTAGTGATTTGTTTTCTTCCATAAAACCTCCAGGGGAGAAAGGATTTGGGATCTGTATCTTTCAAAGCCCTGCTCACTGCTCACTCCCTTGCCCTGTCTCACCCCATACCTCAACAGTGCACACACATTCTCTGAGTTTCTTCCAAGTTAAGGTTAGATTCCACTAATACTAGGGAACTCAAGTTTTACCTTTGTATCTGTTAGGAAAATAGTTATTATGGTCTTAATAATATAATAGTAATGTTAGTTTACCCTGATAATATGAGTTCTTTTTTAAAAAAGATTTTTTTTAATGTTTTTTTATTTATTTCTGAGAGAGAGAGAGACAGTGTGAGCAGGGGAGGGTCAGAGAGAGAGGGAGATACAGAATCTGAAGCAGGCTCCAGGCTCTGAGCTAGCTGTCAGCACAGAGCCTGACGTGGGGCTAGAACCCATGAACTGTGAGATCATGACCTGAGCCAAAGTTGGACACTTAACCGACCGAGCCACCCAGGCACTCCTGAGTTCTTATATTTATGTTGTTGGTATTAATATAGCAATGCATGATTCAACAGTACTAATATATACAATATATGTCAAAATTAATACTGTGCCGTTTAACCATGTATTGATAATTATCGATCTCCCAGGTGTTCCAGCCTTTCCAAAGGACTTTTGATACGTTATCTAAGTCAGCCCTCACAACCATATGAGAATGAGGCCCCCAGTCCCAGTTTACACATGAGAAAACTGAGGCTGGGGTTGGTAAAGAGCTTGCTGAAGGTTTCAAAGTGACCAGGCAGGTCCAGGACCTGACCCAGACCCGGCTCCTGGCCCACACCAGGCTCTCCGCAGCCTTCCTCACACTGTATTTGTGCAGAAGCTAGTCCTCACCTTTCTCATCTGACGTTCAGATGATACAAATGCTACCTACATTACAGGTGGCCGAGGGTAAATGTGGTGGTGTGTGTAAAGCCTTTAGGAAGGTGGCTAACTCGCAGTAAGCCCTCAATAAATGCTATTATGTGATCCAGCGGATATTTTTTCTGAAACATTTACACTTATCAAAATTGATTCCTTCTACTGAATGGTTTTTATTTTCCTACTTCACATATTATCCTTATATTTTTCGTTGTTGCTCAGGAGTAGTCTTTTCTCTTTTTGTGTATGTTTTACATTAAAATAGTAAAGTCCATTTTCTTACCAGTACAATCCGAGCTGCAAGTAATTTTCAGAAAATGATTTTACTACAAAATTTTAATTGGCTTTTTTCCCTCCCAAATGCCATTCACATCCTTTGTGTCTCCTTCATAGTCAAACACTTCTCCCAAGCTTAGAAAAGCAAGTCATACCTAGAAATTCTGCAAAAATGTCAGTTTCTATGGCAACCACAATAAGCAGACATGAAAAATGTCAACTATAATCAATCAATGCCTTTGAATTTTCTTTGAGTTCTATGGATTTCTTTAAGTGATGGACAAGAAGGCCAGTGTTTGTTTGTATTTGTTTTTATCTTCAGGTTGGAATGTTTTTTTTTCTTTTTTCTTTATCTCCAATCTACACACAAAGGATCAGTGTTTATAATTTGAGAGAAATGACAGAATCACAACATGAAATAATCTAATGCACCTGCAGAAGATTTGACATAAATAATTTTAGGTCACGGATATCTCCTCTGATAGCCAGTAATAGTATTACCTTCCTTTTCGTAGTACTTTGTAGTTCAAGGTACTTTCCCATGCATTATCTAATTTAACCCCCCAAATAATCCTGTTATGGGTAATTTTTAAGTATAACCAAAGATCCTCAGAAGGATAAAGCAACTTCCTTAGATAGAGCAGACTGTGAAATCAAAATGCAAACCCAGAATTCCTTATCCTTTGTCAATTTTTACTAGTTATTTATTGTTCTCAGAAGAACTGCTAAAATTTCCCTTAAGTAAGTTCCTGCTTGCCAGCCCTTATAGTCATGATGTTGTTCCCAATGCCTAATGTAAGTACAACCTGCTGAAATTGAAGATAACTAATTTCCTGTCACTTGAAGTAAAGTTAACTTCCCCAAGGTCCTAGATGTAAGGTAAATTATCTGAGTTTCTAAATCAGTGAAAAATAAGCCCTGTTTTTTCACAAAAAACCGCATTATTAGAAATCAGAAAGGTGGGGCGCCTGGGTGGCTTAGTCGGTTAAGCGTCCGACTTTCGCTTAGGTCATGATCTCGCGGTTCGTGGGTTTGAGCCCCACATCGGGCTCTGTGCTGACTGCCAGCTCAGAGCCTGGAGCCTGTTTCAGAGCCTGTTTCAGAGTCTGTATCTCCCTCTCTCTCTGACCCTCCCCTGCTCACGCTGTCTCTCTCTCTCTCTCCTAGAAATAAATAAAACATTAAAAAAATTAAAAAAAAAAAAAGAAATCAGAAAGGTTTTTGTGTAGAAGGCACAATAGTGTATTTTGGCTTTCCGGGCTGGTCTCTCTGAGACTGCTCAACTCCATTGTTGCAAGAGCATGGCTGTGTTTCAATAAAATTGTATTCACAAAAATAGAGTCAAGGAATTATTTGTTGCATGGGCTGTGGTTTATCTGCCCATAGTCTAGTCACTTGAGTTTATTCTCAAAAAATGGGGAGTAAGATTTAGGCTGTCCTTACTGAAGCACTGAGAGAATTACCAAGCAGAGGACAGACATTCTTCTATGTGGTGGTTTTTTGTTTGTTTTATTGTTGTTTTATGCAGTGAAGGGATGGATGAGCGGTTGCCCCAAGAAACCCTACAAGTCTGTGTTCTCTAAGCTATATGACAGGATGTATTATTCTTGCCTCTGGCTAGAGGGCTAGCCAGGGAAACATACTGGCATACATTCTTTAATCGCACACACACTCTCAGGCTCTTTATTATGTGTTGTGCTGGCAACCACGGGGTAGACAAAGATGAACAAGTCTCGTTGGCAGCTTTCTAGCAGTTTGCAGTCTGGAGTAGGAGCAGGAGAAGAGGTGGTGAAGACAGATAAGCATGCAGAAAAACCATAGCCATAGCATAAAGAAAAATGTGGAAAGGAACAGTAAGGAACAGTAAGCTGTCAGCACAGAGCCCAATGGGTGGCTGGAACTCACGAACCATGACATTATGACCTGAGCTGAAGTTGGATGCCCAACCAATTGAGCCACCCAGGCACCCCAGCCAAAACTTCTGAGAGCTTGAAAGGCGAAGCTGAGGTGTTGGGTTTCTATTCTGCAACATAAAGGAGCCCTGGCTGGTTTTTGAGTAAGTACATAGGTAGGATCAGAACTGGGCTTTACCAAGAGAAGTATTAGCAGCAGTGCGGGGAAAGCCAGATTCATGCAACACACCAAGAACCCTAGACCAAAGCTCTGTCTGGGAGAAACCAAATACGATCCACAAATGCAAGAAGCCATGTATGTGATTTTTAAATTTCTTGTAACCATGATTATAAAACATAAAAGAAATCATTGGAGTTTTTTAATGTTTATTTATTTTGAAAGAGAGAGACAGAGCATGACTGCACACATGGGAGGGGCAGAGAGAGAGAGAGAGAGGGAGAGAGAATCCCAAGCAGGCTTTGTTCTATCAGTACAGAGCCAGACATCGGGCTCTATCTCAGTAACCTCGAGATCATGACCTAAGCCAAAATCAAGAGTTGGACACTTAATTGACTGAGCCACCCAGCGCCCTTGGTTTTAATAAGATGCTTTATGTAATCTAATTTATCGAAAATATTTTTATTTCAACATGTAATCAATATAAAAATGATTGCTGTGACTTCTACATTCTTTATCTTACACCAAAACTTCAAAATCTGGTGTGTGTTTTCACTTAGAGCAAGTCTCAATTCTGACTTGGGACATTCGAAGCGCTCAGTGTGGCTAGTAGTCCCCAGACTGGATAGCACAGCTCTAGAGCATGTATAATAATAATAATAATAATAATAATAATAATTTAAAAAAAGTATCCAGGAAGGGACCTGGGCCAGAGTTGGAAGCAAGATCAAAAGACAGTCATTTAAGGATGCCTGGCTGTTTATTTCGCCAAGTCTCCTTGTGCCCTAAGTTCTTTTAGAATAACCAACATCGGAATAACTTCTATGCCTTTAAAATAAAGTATTCATAAATTGCCATGTGGACTTAGAAAATCCTGCTGTAGCCACAGGTAGGTAAACTGTTAAGGTAAGTCAAATCTCACACACTTTGTATTATAGTTACAAAAGTCTCAATGAGGAGTTTGAATCTTAACATTTTTCAGCTAGAGAGGCTCTTCACAATTATTTCATGAGACCTCCCAATTTTACAAATGGCAGAGACCCAATTCCACTCAACCAGATATTATTCCCAGGGTTGCCTAATTGTTCTCTTTTTCTGCGTTACTCTATGTGTGTGTGTGAGAGAGAGATACAGAGACAGAGAAAGAGACAGAGAGGAGAGAGATTCTACAAGTACATAGAAGAGACAGAGAGACAAAGATAGGCAGCAGAGAGGATAGTTCAGCAGGAGGACAAGGGTGAAAAACATTTGCTAAGAGCCTTTTACAAGATACAGTTGTTAGGGCCCCACCCTGATCTACGGAATCAGAGCCAGACTCACACCACTTTAAGGTAGTGGCATGGCTAATCTACAAGGAGACCTATATTATTATCAGAAATTAGCAAAACACTGAAGATTTTGTTTAACCAAAATACCTGAAATGTCTAAAGGCTGGAAGGAACGCTTTATTACACTGCTTGACAGGTTGGTTGTTGGGGTGAGGAGAGGGAGAAGAGTTGGGGTAGAGAAAGACACAAAGGGACATCTGTGGACCATGTAGAAAGTTCTAGACACAAGATCCCTTTAACAGAGAGATGGCCCAGTGAACTGCACTGTTTTTGGCTGGGGTGTGTGTGTGTGTGTGTGTGTGTGTGTGTGTGTGTAAAATGTTTGGAGGTAGAACTAAGTTGGCACAGAAAGAAAGGTGATGTTCAAGATACATCTACTGTCTTCATTTTTTACCTCTCCCATGACAGCAACCAAAAAAAAAGGGGGAAAAGGGGAAATGTTTTATATCACTTTGGGTACCATTTTACTAATCTGATCATAATACTGAACAGTCCTAACATGCCCACATTTATCAGCTTGCACCTAGCCAGGAATGTGAAGCCAGAAACGGTCTGCAGGTGATCTGATTTGAACTCCTCCCCACCAAGGTGAAAACCATTATAGCTCCGTGTCCTGATTTTAATGTGCATACAGCCACCTGGGGACTTGTTAAAACCCACGTCCTGATTAGAGGTCTGGGGAGGAGGAGCCCCGGGCCGTGCATCTCTGATAAGCGTCCAGGCCATGCCTGTGCTGGCTGTCCGCAGACCACTCATGGAACAGTAAGGCCCAGGAGTGTCAGATAGTTTAAGCACAAAGTAATACACGCATCCCCAGGTATTTCCTCCTCTTCTGCGCTGTACTCCCCACTTTGGGGCCTGAGGTTCCCTTCCCTCGGACACACGGTGGCTGAGTGGGAAGCGATGAGGTGTTCAGAGCCCATAGGGCTCTGAGCTACAGATCCTTTGCTTGAAGGCTCATCCCTTTTCATCCTTTGACCTCTCTGCTTTCAGGTGTCTAAGCTTGAGAGAGAGAAGACTCAAGAAGCAAAGAGGATCCGTGAGCTGGAGCAGCGCAAGCACACAGTGCTGGTGACGGAGCTCAAAGCCAAGCTCCATGAGGAGAAGATGAAGGAGCTGCAGGCTGTGCGGGAGAATCTCATCAAGCAGCACGAGCAAGAAATGTCAAGGACAGTGAAGCTGCGGGATGGGGAGATCCAGAGGCTCAAGTCGGCCCTGTGTGCCCTCCGGGATGGCAGCAGTGACAAAGTACGGACAGCGCTCACCATCGAGGCCCGGGAGGAGGCCCGGAAACTGTTTGACGCGGAGCGCCTTAAGCTCCTACAGGAAATCGCGGACCTGAAAACTGCGAAGAAGCAGGTGGACGAGGCTCTCAGCAATATGATCCAAGCGGATAAAATAAAGGCCGGAGACCTTCGCAGCGAGCATCAGTCCCATCAGGAAGCCATCTCCAAGATCAAGTGGGAGTCAGAGCGGGATATTCGGAGGCTGGTTAGTAACCCAGTGCAGTGCGTGGGGGCACATTCCCTTGGCAGGCGTCAGAGCGCCGGGGCTGTGCTTTTCCGGGTGTCTCTCATGAGTGCCCACCCCTTGTCTAGCTCTATCCGAAATACAAGATAGGTCCATAGGTAGGCAAGTAGTTAGATAAACAGATACGCCCAGGCCAAAATTGGAATCGTAAAATGTAAAAGATACGGGAATCACCTTTCTCCTTAAAACTGGATTCTTCCAGCCGCACGTGTATGGAGAGTATTTGTTCAATGATTCCTGTTTTCTCGAATGTCTCTAAAAATATTCTAACTTATGAACTCTTCTAAAATCAAAATGTTTTGTGGGCGTTCCATTTGTAAAATGTTACTGGGTTTTTAAAGGGGTAGGGAAAGTGTCTACGGCTTTTTAAGTTTCTGTGCCATCTGAAAATGGCAGCCACTGAGAGCTTCCTGAATGATTCACCTGTCTTCTTTCCAGGGACTGTGTCTGAAAGCAAGAAATAAGAGCTATAAGTTCCCTAGTCATTTTTAAAATAGATCTTCTTTCCCAAAATAAATAAGGACCATTCAAAACCGGAGCCATTATAATTTTTAAACTGGATGTCATTCCTAAGTAGTTTATTTGCTATTGCCAATTTCCAAGACTTATTTCAAAGGGTACAGAGTTAGAGCTTTCTCTCTTCTCTCTCTCTCTTTTTTTTAAAATGTTTAACTTGAGACAGAGAGCGAGCAGGGGAGGGGCAGAGAGAGAGGGGGGCACAGAGGCTCTGAAGCAGGCTCTGTGCTGACAGCTGAGAGCCTGATGTGGGGCTCAAACATGAACCGTGAGATCATGACCTGAGCTAACATCCAACACTTAACCAACTGAGCCACCCGGGTGCCTCAGATCTTTCATTTTAATATGTATGACCAAAAGCACATTGGTTTCTCACTATACCTAAAAAAAAAAAAAAAAAATTATTGTGTGAAAGCCTACGTTGACTACATCCAGTTATTTTTGAAGACACATTTACATGCATCTATACTCAGAATGTTTAGCATTTGTTATATCTTATCAAATTAACCCTCACCTGTTAGAATGTACTTTATGCTTCCCTAAAAATAATATTTTCTGGGTACCTGGCAGGCTCACTCAGTGAGCATGCTAGTCTTGATCTCTGTATTGAGAGTTATACCCCATGTTGGGGGTTGAGATTAGTTAAAAATAAAATCTTTAAAAATAATAATAATATTTTCTTAGGAAAAGTACACTTTCCTTCTGTGTCTGCTCATTTTAAGCAATTATTTTTTAAGAAATCCAATTATGTTCCTTGAACAATATCTCTAGGATTTCAATTTTAAGTAAAAGTGGGTACCATAGAACATTTTAAAATATAAATGTGTAAATTTCTTTGTACTATAATACAGTGTGACTATAAATTGTTGCCTTTGCCACACTTTCCAAAAATTCTTTATCTGCAATTCAGTCTATTGCCCTGGTTGACAATAAAGACCAAACACAGTGCAGAAATATTGGTCTGCCCTGCCTTTGGTTTTTGAAATGACAATGGCTAATGAAGAAAGAACCAACACTGTGAACTCTGGAGTCAGCAGGTGGGTAGATGAAAAGGGCGTCGTACATCAAATATTTGTGTTTGTTGATGGTTTGGGATATAAACTCTATGAGTATATCCATCTGGTTTCTGTAGTTTCTTTCTAGAAGTGATTTGCTCTTACCAGAATACTGCTAGAGTAGACAAGCAGTCTTTGTTAAGAACAATGTAAAATCTAAGCTACCTGAGGAGTGGTTAAAAAACTGGGTGCAAATAGAGGAACATGAGAAACTTTTTCAGTATTACCGATGCCCTGCTCTTCAGTTTTTTTCTTCTTGTCCTGTGACTACCTCTCAACCCAGCTCCATTTTTGGAACTGGAAAGGAGGGAAATGGAAGCTGTTCTGTTTAGAAAATTTCCTCCCAGGGAATTCTGGTATGTACCCCTCCCCATCTAAGAACTAGAACTGTGGAAGATTTTCAGTGCTCTGAAACCAAAGCCCATGCTTACAACAACTATGCGGTAGAGACTCATCGGCACTTATTACCGGATATTCTATAGAAAACTATTTTGGAAAATGCTGGAAGTATGTTGGGGTCAGTATTGCATAGTGCCTATTAGAATGGGCTCTAGAGTCAGAAGACTGAATTTAAAATTGGGCTTCACCACTTATGAGCCATAGGATTATGACAAAGTTTTTAACCCTTTGAGTCCTCGATTGTCATCTGTAAAGTGGTGATAACAGAACTTACGTAATAAATAGGATTGTCATGAAAGAAGATAAGGTATATAAAGCTCTTGGTATGGTCCCTTGAGTGTTGTAAAAAATTAATAAATTTTAGTTACGATGATGGTGATTATGAAGATGATTATATTGGCTGTAATGGAATAATTTCCAGGACATTGATTTAGGTAGGATACATCAGAACCAGCTAGGAGCGTGCGGTGCAGAACTATATAAAACTGTAAATGATATCATTGATTACAGGTGTAACAAATGATTGTACTGTTCAGTTAAGAATAACACTGGATTCAAATATCTACAAGGAGATAGAAAACTAAAGATGGTGCTGTCATTCCCAAATTAGCAGGATAGTGTTTGAATACTCACCAAGTTATCAGACGATATCATAGGACCATGCAGAGTTTAGCCTAGTGTCCTTCCAAAATTGATCTAAAACATAATCGTCAGACTGGGAGGCAGTAGGTCACAGATACTTGTCTGTGGAAAATGGGACTATGTAACATTTTCTCATACTAAACAAAGATTTGTACAAAGTAATTTGTAACGAATAAGACAGTTTAATATAATGTTATTAAATGTCTGTCTCCTATAGCCATTTTGAATGATCTCATGAAATATAATGAAATGAGAAGAAAGGTTTTGCCCAATGCCTGTGCTCCCTTCAAAAACTATTTACAGACATTAATGTCACTAGTCCTCACCAGGGGTGGCAAAAATTTTTCAGTCCATTGAAACTCTAATCAATTGGTATGGAAGGTTTATGGCCTTTAGTTGGCAAATAATTCTGAAATCATCCCCAGGCTTCAAGGAAGTGAGTGTTGGGATCATTGATTGTTTCCCACAGATGTAGTAGGGGTAATAGTGGCTTGGATTACCTGGTGTTTTCCATTCCTGCTGTCCCAACCAAGGTTTTGATAGTAATGGCAAAATGCTGGCTAAGAGCTTCTTGCTCTGAAGTGTGGAAAAGAATGGAAAGAGCCACATAACATGTATTATGTTCCAAATCCTCTCCTGAATTTGCTCTAAATTCACCACCTGAATGCAAACCTTCTGACCATAGGAAATGACTAGGCTCCTGGAAAGGCTGCTGCTTCTTCAATAAAAAATAACTGATTCATCGTGGCTGCTGCTATTTAAGGTGAATTCAAAGGCTATTCCTCTAAACAGGAGGGGATGTCAGTGATTGTCCTGGGAAATACTGTAGGGGAGTATTGAGTGTCTGTTTTTAGTAAAACAAATGACCCACTTTAAGGTTAATCTTTCTAAATCCAACCAACTTAGACCATTTCAAACAGTATACTGAATGAAAGCATCTACACAGGATATACCAGAGAGGAAAAGTTGTTCTCCTTGGCACCTACTTAGCCTAGGTTAGCCTTACATGGCACAGTATTGTCTTGTCTTATTCACAAATTCAGTATACCTGTCATCGCTGTAATTTCTTTCCATATCAATCAGCAGAAAGAAGTTAAACCCATACTATTGTAAAAATGCATTTTTTTTTAAACAGCGTTGTTAAGTAAAATGTCCTGGGTGTCATTTAATTCAGATGGATGAGATTAAAGCCAAGGACAGGATCATCTTTTCCCTGGAAAAGGAACTGGAGACTCAAACTGGCTATGTACAGAAACTCCAGCTGCAGAAGGAGGCTTTGGATGAACAGCTCTTTCTGGTCAAGGAGGCCGAGTGCAACATGAGCAGTCCGAAACGGGAAATTCCGGGAAGAGCAGCGGATGGCTCTGAGCACTGCGGCAGTCCTGTAAGTCTGTCCGAGCTGAAGTGAAGAACTCGGGAGTCATCTTTTATTTAGCTCCCAAGTTTTACTTTCCACTTAAGCTCTCTTCCTGTTTACTACAAAGAAATCAATT
Organism: Hyaena hyaena; assembly: GCF_003009895.1. NCBI lineage: Eukaryota > Metazoa > Chordata > Mammalia > Carnivora > Hyaenidae > Hyaena > Hyaena hyaena. The sequence continues at coordinate 44,524 of NW_024081432.1, forward strand.
CTCCCTCCTACTATAAAACCAGCTAGTATCTTGGGAACAGGGTTTTCTAAACTCATAGACAACAAAGTAGTCTGCACTGCATTAGCAGATCACGAGAGAATTACTGGTCTTTTTAAATCTTTCATAGAATTTTTCTAGCCGTGGGATATCTATGCAAACTTCAGCCCCTTGTAAGTACCATAAATTAGATGAAACTATTTTGCCTCTTGCCAAGACTGGTAATTTTCCCTTGTGTAAAAATGTTGGAAATTGGCAAAGATGGTTGTCATCTGCAGGGGTCAGAATATATAACTGTATAAAAGACTAAACCACTTCAATCATCATCTGAAAGCTCCTAGTCTGATTGAACTTGCCACTTATTACCCTGGATTTTCATCATTTTATATGAGAAATTATTTTCAGAACTGCAGACATAGAAATCGGCTTGTATATAGTTGACTTTCATAAGGTATACCTTTCAAATTATTTAGCTGCTAAAAAGATGAAAATGTATTATTTAGGAACAGTGAGAGGTTCCAAAGTAGTACTTAGAACCAAGTAATGAATAATTTATGAGTTGGTATTCAGGATATATATATCCCAGTAGGTGGCAGAACCAGGATTTAGCAGATGTAAGTTTTCGTTCTATCACTGACATTTACCTGCAGTGCAGCAAAATTGTCAAGAGAATGGGTTCTAGAGTCAGACTCTTCAGTTTACATTCTGAATCTGCCACACACCGGATGACCTTGGGCAAATTCTTTTACTGTTCAGAATTTCGTCATCTGTAAAAGAGACGCCATAGTGCTACTTCGTAAGGCTGGTCAGAGGTCTAGAAGAAATGGTATGTAAAACTTTGAGCATAGTGTCTGGCTCATAGTTAACATTTAATGCATATTAATTACAGATCTATGGATAGTAGCCACAAGACCTTGAATGAGTATGACCTCTCTGAATCTTCCCTGTTCTGCTGAATCCTCTAGGATACTATGAATCTGGAGTTACAATGTGTGGGAAACTGCTTTGTCAACAGTATAGCACTCTCAAAGTGTAAGATGATAATGGAATTGCAAGTCTATAATGGTCCTGTGGACTCTGGAGCATAGAATTAATCCATGATGCCATCTGTAAAGTGATCCATGTCATTTATGCCAGTGGGGAAGCCAATTGTTCTGGGCAAAATGTACTAGCTGTCTTATAATCTACTTCCTTTTATACGTGAAGGCAATGTACCAGCCTTCTCACACTGACCTTTTTTATCAGGAATACTTAGGAATTTTTAAAGCCCAACCCTACCTTCTACTCTTTGGCTGAGTATAATAGGACATCCGTCTTAGCTCTGGGAAGCAGTGTGCAGCCATGACATAAGAGATGCTTCTTGAACCTCATGGAATTATGATATGACCCTGGCCTCAGAGCTCACAGATCTGATAAGTTCATCTAACCATCTACTACTCCTCCTGCCAGGAGTCAGGACTCCAGAGAGTATCTGCCACATGGAATTCACTAGCAATTTCAACCAGACTTGGTCTTCAACCTAAACAGTGAATGTGGAGGGTTAGAAGAGGGTAAATATTTACTCTTCTCTGAACAGAGAACATTTTAGTCTCACTTCATAAGCCAGAGGAAAGGTACCAAGCCTCTTACTTATTTATGAGTGGAATTCCAAAACTTTGTGAAAAGTGTTATTGAAGAAATACCCATTTCAATTTTCCTGTGTAGGATTTGAGAAGAAATCAAAAGAGAATAGCTGAATTGAATGCCACTATAAGAAAACTAGAAGACAGGAATACCTTACTGGGAGATGAACGAAATGAACTGGTGAGTTCTGATCGGAATTATTTAGTTAGTTAGTTGGTTAGGTAGGCATTTTGTTTAAAAAAGTATATATGATGTTGTAGAAGTATAACATTATAAAGAAAAACACGGAAATAATAAAGGTACAGCTTAATAAATACACCCAAAGTGACACACCCATATAACCACCCAGATGAGGGTATGGATTATCAGCAGCTCAGAACCTCCCTTTCTTGTGACCTCTCCCAGTCACCATCCTTCTAGAGTTAATCGTGCTAGTGAATTCTATCGCTAGAGAGGTTCATCACCATTTTTTAAATGTTTTATAAGAGACATCATACATAAATTACTCTTGCATGTCTAGCTTTTCTACCCAGCATTACATTTGTGAAACTCATTCATTGTACTGCATGTATAATTCATTCATTTTCTTACCCTGTTGTACCTAGTAATACACCACTGTATATTTACTCTTCTGTTGTTAATGGACATTTATATTGTTTCTTGACAGTTTTAATGTTAATGGTGCATGTCTTTGGTGAGAAGACATGTTCATTTCTGGTGAGAATATACTAAGGAGCAGAATTACTGAATCAAAGAGTATGCATATGGTCAGCTTCACGAGGTACTGCCAGGTTTCCGCACGTCTTATAGCAATCACATTCCCACCAATAGTGTATGAGAGTACAGCTTCTCCACATCTTTGCCAGCATGTACAGATAATTGATCATACTAGTCACTTTGGTGGGTGTGAGCGAGAATTCTTACTGTAGGATTTTGATTAGTACTTTCCTTAATACTGAGGTTGAGTGATTTTTCACATATCTATTGGCCTTCTGGGTATCCCTATGCAAGTTGCCCTTTGTCTTGTATAAAAATTTTCTTTTGTGCTGCCTTTATTTTCTTATGAAGAATAGGAATTCTTTACATAATTTTTGGATACTTGTATTTAAAATATCTTGCTCTGCACCTTACATTTTACATTCTTAATGGTGGCTCTTGGTACAAAGAAGTTATTTCCAGCCTTTCCTTTTTTTCAAATATATGCATTTTAGGTTATAAATGTCTCTAAGCATGACTAGCTTCATCCCATATGTTTTTTTAATGTCATAGTGTATTGCTATTTAGTTCAAAATCTTTTCTAACGTAGGATTTCTTCTTTGCCCCATGGGTTACTTAGCACTAAAGGCTTAACGTCAAACATCTGGAGATTTTTGAGTTACCTTTCTGTTACTGATTTCTCCCTTAAATCCACTATAGTCAGAGAACATACTTTGTATTATTTCTTTTTTAAGTTGAAATGTAGTTGACACATAATGTTATATTAGGTATACTTTGTATTATTTCATTCTTTAAAATTTGTTGAGATTTGCTTTATGATGCTAGCCTATTGTCAGTTTTAGAAACGTTCCTTGTCCCCAGGAAAAGAAGGTATACTCTGCAATCCTTGCATGCATTTTGAATCAAGTTCATTAATCTCCTATGTCTTTATAATGTTTTTGTGTGCTTCTTCTCCCAGCAGCTTTGTCCATTTCTATTCTTAGTTCTGTTGATTCTGCTTTATGTATATTTGAAGCCATGGTACTAGATACAGATAAATTAAGATTTGTTAAATGCTTCCATCATGAATTTTTATCTTTAATATTTCTTAAAGTCTTGGTCTGATGTTAGTGGAGCTATATCAGAATTTTTCTTTTAGTAGTTTCATAAATATCTATATTGACTTTGAAACTTTATAGTATTTAAGCCGTATCTCTCTTTTTTAACGTTTATTTATTTTCGGGAGAGTAGAGGGGTGCAGAGAGAGAGGAGGACAGAGGTGTGCTGGTAGCAGCAAGCCTGATGCAGGGCTCAAACTCACGAACTGTGAGTTCATGACCTGAGCTGAAGTCAGACGCTCAAGCAACTGAGCCACCCAGGTGTCCCTAAGCTATACCTTTTAAAAGGAACAGTTCTTTGGGGCACTTTGGATCTGTGGTTACTGATGTATGGTATGGTAGAATTACTGATATCTCCTTTTATTTGTGTTTATCTACGTATTCCATAAGTAGCATCTACTAAGTAAATTTATTTAAAACCCGGGATACCTGGGTGGCTCAGTTGGTTAAGCATCCGACTCTTGATCTCAGCTGAGGTCTTGACCTCAGGGTCATGAGTTAAAGCCCAGCATTGGGATGCACACTGGGTATGGAGCCTACTTAAAAATAACTATGTAAAATCCTTGTCATTGACCTTCAGAAAAGAGACAAAGTTTAAAATAGCAAACCTAGTGGAATAATTTATTTGCCCTTGTATGTGCTCAATATTTAATATGTTTGCTTCAGATACTGAAGCTTAAAACTCAGGATTAAATGAGGTTATGAAAAATTTTGGCCTTGGATATAAAATGAGTTTTCAAATGACAGGATATAGTTGGGGAGTACTGTTTTAGAATCACACAAGCAGCTTTTTCAAATATTTATAGGTAGCTAAGTCTCCTATCCCAGCGCTTCCAAAAATGTTAGATTCTCAGAAATAGGAGCAAGTACTTTAAACAACCTTGTCAGAGGGTTCTGACATACCCCACCACTTTTCCTGCTTCAGTGACCCCTCTCCCAATACATATCACTCAGAATCATTAGTATAAAGTGAATGAACTAACCTTCGGAACTTTAACATGGAGATCCATTAGGAATAGGGAGACCATAAAATATGCCATCCAAGTGGGAGAGTTTGGAGAGTAAAAGGGATGAAGACTATTAACAATTACCCCCAAGACAGCATTCATAACCTTAGACCAGTGGTTCTCAGCTATAGGCAATTTTGTCAGTATCTGGAGACACTTTTGATTGTCACAACTGGGAGGATGTTACTGGAATCTAGTGGACAGAGGCCAAGGATGCTGCAAACATGGTACCATGCACAGGACATCTCCTCGTGGCAAAACCTGTCCAGTCCTACATGTCTAGAGTACAGAGGTTGAGGAACCCTGCCTTAGACTAACAGGTGAACCAGAGTATGGTCACTCTTCATTATGGGTGGGTAAGAATACAATCATACTTTGCCTAGGCTTGGTGAGAATTAAATGTTCTCAAATACAAATCTCAATCGAACTTTGAGAGTAAGTTGGGTTTTGTTGTTGGTGTTGTTGATGTTGTTTACTTCAGTAACATTTTCTTAAAAATAAACATCTTTGGGGCACCTGGATCTTGGGGTCATGAGTTCAAGCCCCAAGTTGAGTGTCGAGATTACAAAAAATAAACTTTAAATAAATATATAAATAAAAATAAAGGGCTTTATTGTGGTTCAGGTATCTTAGCAAGATCTCTCATGGAAGAACAGACTTTGGCAATAACCAGGCTGGGGTTTGGGCCCTGGTTGCCCTACTTAGTGATGTGTGATTCATATGAGCTGCTTTATCTCTCTGAGCCAGTGAGGAGTCACGATAGGCCCAAGAAGAGGTATGAGCAGTGTGAGATTGTGGCTGAGTATGTAACTACTGAGCTACAGTAATCCAGGATGAGCAAGGTGTGCAACTGTTCTTCCCGAGCATTTCTAAAAGTAGAACCTTGGTAGCTTCTCCGTTAAGGTAATACATCGAGAGTTGGAAAGTCTGTGATGAAAAACCATTAGGGGTACCTGAGTGGCTCAGTCAGTTAAGTGTCTGACTTTAGCTCAGGCCAAGATCTCATCGTCTATACGTTTAGGCCCTGCATCAGGCTCTGTGCTGACAGTTCAGAGCCTGGAGCCTGTTTTGGATTCTGTGTCTTCTTCTGTCTCTGCCCCTCCCCTGCTCACACTCTGTGTGTGTGTGTGTGTGTGTGTCAAAAACAAATAACATTAAAAAATTAATAGAAAAACCATTAGAAGAAACAAAACAAAGCAGTCGTGCTATTAAATGAAGGACAAGAATGGTCAGTCCTAAGATACATGGTGAAGCGGAGAAAAGGTGGCCCCAGATGGGCTTTCCCTCCTTCCACCCCGACATCCACTCCAGCACAAGAGACAAATTGTAACTTATGTCTTCCCAGTTAAAACGTGTGCGGGAAACCGAAAAACAATGTAAACCTCTTCTGGAAAGGAACAAGTGCCTCGCCAAGAGAAACGATGAACTAATGGTGTCTTTGCAGCGCATGGAAGAGAAGCTAAAAGCCGTGACGAAGGAAAATTCAGAAATGGTGTGTATCAGAGACTCAGAGAAGCTGCAGCTTCTGTCCTTATATTACTCCAGTACCAATCTTATTGTTTTTTCCCAGTTGGTTTTTAAAATACAATGCTGGTCATGAAGGTTTGGGTTTTCCCTCTGTAAGCAAGGAACCTTAAAGGAAGAAAGTAAGAGAAGGTTGCTGGCTCTGAATTTTAAGGGGCTTCTAAATTTGCAGAAGAGTTGGAGTGTTTCCAGGAATCTGTACACTTTCCAAAATCTCCCAAATACAGAAGCAAACTTCCAACATAGCCCTCAGCCACAGAAACTTCCAAGAATTTCACTAATGTGGTCTTTATAGAACTGTATATTGGGTACCTCTCATCTTCTAAAACCTTGCATAAGAGCTGAGAAATAGCTGCCATCATTTGCATTCTGTATGGATAGGTGATGAGCTCATCCACTCCTTCACAGACTTAAAACACAGCTATAGACATCTTCACACATTCCCAGTGATTTTGACTTGTAGCAAATAAAATGTGCTTGAGGGTTTGGTGTATAGATGAACCTGAGAAATATTCACGTTTAGCTAGAGTCTCATAAAGTTTCCAAAGATATTTTATGTTAACTACTAAAGTTTGGAGTTAAGTCTTTACCTATACTTTCTTCTTTTCCAATCCAGAGAGAAAAAATAACATCCCATCCACCCTTGAAGAAATTAAAATCACTAAATGACCTCGATCAAGCTAATGAAGAACAAGAGACAGAGTTTTTAAAACTTCAAGTCATTGAGCAGCAGAACATCATTGATGAGCTCACAAGGGTGGGTCTTGATCAATCCATAAACTCTAAGCTGTTCCCAAGGACAAATAGCCAAGAAATCAACAAATGATGGAAGTGCTTGATAATTTCTTCAATCGCCCCAAAGGCCCAAGTTTACATCTTCAGTATATAAATAAGTTGAAGAGACTGTATTCAAAGATTACTTTATATTATTAAACTGTTTAATACATTTTCAGTTATGATCCTTTGCTAGCTAATTTGATAACACAAATAATAGCTTCAAAGTACCTTAAAAGAACTTTCAAATGCATCGTTATGTGAGTAGAGAGGTAGTGTGGGTATGCCTTATGATTGCCTTCCCATATCAAGAATCTGAACATAAGGGATTAAATATTTTGCCAACAATAACAGGACCACATGCCACTTATTTCCCAGTATTTAATTCAGTGTCTATGTCTAGTACTTACATGCAGTTTAATAAATATTGGTTGAGAGGCGCCCGGGTGGCTCAGTCAGTTAAGCATCCAACTTCTGCTCAGGTTAAGTTCAAGCCCCTCACAGTGAAGAGCCTGCTTGGGATTCATTCTCTCTCTCCCTCCCCCGCACGCTCTCTGCCCCTCCCCCACTCACATCTGCACACACATGCTCTCTCTCTCTCTCACACACACAAAATGAATAGATAAAATTTAAATGAATAAATGAATAAATAAATAAATATATATATTTGTTGAATGAGCAGTGACATCATAATTACATGACACAGTGGAAGTTTCAGTTCCAGTGCACTGACCTTGACTTTATAGTACCTACTGAAGTAGGTAGAACACTTAGTATTCCCATTTACATCTGGCCAAGGCCTCTTTTACCAACAGCAGTGGACTAAGCCCTTTAGATGCCTTTGGGTTTCCTCTGTGCCTTTCAGTCTTTACAGGGTGGGGGCGGTTAGGCAGATATCTCCAGAGAAGGGTGAGCAAGATGATGTCCTGCCGTTGAGGGAAGAGAAGATGATAACTTCTGTTTGTAACTATTTGTGGATTACCCTTTTTAAATGGTCTCAGTTCAGTCCATGTTATAATGCATATAGTATATTAGGAGGATAATCTGAGTATAAACCTTCAAAGTTTCAGATATGTTGAGGTTGTATGATCAAAGTATTTTTACAAGGTGGGAAATCCAAGAAGTTAACATCACTGACTTTAACCAGACTGTTAATAAAACAGGTGAAACACTGTGCCTCTTACTTCACATCCATATCCTTCATAACGCTTAAATCACAGGTTCACTCAGCCAAGAATTTGCTCAACTTCAGGTATCTAAGCTTAAAGCTAAAAGTTTCTTACAGGATTTTGACATGTTGAGGCATGTCATCGAGCCTTTCGGGAAAACTGTCACCTATTTAATCTACCTTTGAATTTGCACAGTAAATACACAGAGTAGTTAGTGGGTGAGCACCCAGTTCCCAGGAGATTTCCATCCACAACAATAATGAATCAGGAAATCAGTCATTATTTCTAGACATTTCTTGAGATTCCCAGAACATTCCAACAAGAACGACTGCCCCTTCCTGAACACATAAACAAAATAAAGAGCCACTAGATGATTCCAATTCAGTAGGCACTCCTGTTTCCATCGTCAGAGGCTGCTAGTAAGAACAAGTGTCTAAGAATAGTCAAAAGACAGTTTTCTGTGCCTTCAAGTGATTAAGGCAAAGAATAAAGTTTTTAAGTATTTTTTAATACCTAAATATAAAGTAATTTGAAAAATTACTGAAAAAAAAGTGAAAAATTGTGCTTTGGGAAAATAGGAGTAACTCTTTTCAGGGTTACTTGATCTTCAAGTATAACAAAGGATTCTGATGAAAAAGACTATGCCCTTCCTGATTGGGAAGCTCTCAGATCCACACAGTTTACCAAGAAAAGCTGTAGAGTATTTTTACTATAAAAATATGTAAGTAAATATGGGATACTGGCTGGCTCAGTCAGAGGAGCTCGTCGTGACTCTTGAGCTCAGGGTCGTGAGTTCGAGCCCCATGTTGAGTGTAGAAACTACTTAAATAAATAAAAGCTTTAAAAAATCTAAGTATTAAACCTAAAGGTTGCCAAAATTATAATACACAATCTTACTTTAAATAGAAATATGCAATGACTCAGGCAAAAACCAATTCTGTCATTAAAAAAAAAAAAACTAGGGGAGCCTGGGTAGCTCAGTCGGTGAAGCGTCAGCTCAGGTAATGATCTCACAGTCTGTGAGCTCAAGCCCTCACCAGGCTATGTGCTGACAGCTCAAATCCTGGAGCCTGTTTCGGATTCTGTGTCTCCCTCTCTCTCTGCCCCTCCCCCACTCATGCTATATCTCTCTCTGTGTCTCCCTCTCTCTCTGCCCCTCCCCCACTCATGCTGTGTCTCTCTCTCTCTCTCAAAAGAATAAACCTTAAAATTAAAAAAAAAAAAAAAAAAACCTATAGGAAGATATTTACCAACTCATCACCTAAAAAGCTTCATCTGTTTTCCAGGACCGAGAAAAGCTCATCCGTAGGAGAAAACATAGAAGAAGTTCCAAGCCAATTAAGGTAATGGGAAAACTAGGTTATCAGGTTTTTGTCACAAATACTGCCAGAGAAGTGAGGCTTGCCAAGGAATCTTCCTGCAAATATGTGATAAATCAGATGTTCCTAAACTGCAGCAAGCCATGGGCTTTATTTGCTAGAAGAAAATCTCTTCTCCTGACAGTTCTTAGAAGTCCCCAAATGATTGTGTTATGGATTTTAACCTTTAAGGTTTGCTTTCATATGAGCCTGAGTGGAAAAAAGCACTTATGTTTGATATAGAAAGCATTATCTGACAAGCTAGAGAGTCAAACTCCAAGAACATGCAATAGGTACCTATGATTTAATGCCTCCCAGTGAACAATATTAGTGTCTCATACCCACCCTATAATTGATTAATATATTTTTTTATTCACTTGGACAATATTACTGATAATGGTTTGATTTTATTTCATTATTCACTTGGATAATATTATTGATAATGATTATTAGTAATGGTACTCTCAGGGGTGCCTGGGTGGCTCAGTCGGTTAAGTGTCCAACTCTTGATTTTGGCTCAGGTCATGATCTTGTGGTCATGAGATGGAGCCTCGCATTGGGCTCTATGCTGATTGTGGAGCCTACTTGAAATTCTCTCTCTCTCTGCCCCTACGATGCTATTCTCTCTCTCTCTCTCTCTCTCTCTCTCTCTCTCTCACTCCCACTCTCACACTCACTCTCTCTCTCTCTCTCAAACAAACTTTAAAAAATTATCATTAAAAAAATAATGGTACTCTCAGTCTACCAATATTTGTATAGCCTCTTACAATCCACAAAGTTTTGTTATTTAATTTGTCTACTTGATTTTGTTTTTATCAAGTACATCATTTGATTTGGATATGGAATTGGATGATAAAACTTAAGATTTGTCCATCTCACACAGATGCCTGGACATTAGGTCCCTTGATTATACTTTAAATACTGAAAAGAGTATTCTATGAAGAGACCCACATGTTAATGAATATTCCCCCAAAACTTCAGAAGTGTGAAATAATGTGGGACAAACTTTTATTGGAATTATTCTTTTCATGCCCTAAGTTTTTATTTCATCCAAGAAGCACTAACAGACCCGTCTTCAGTGTCCATTTGCACCTATGCCAGTCAATGGTGCCTTCATAATATGTTGACTTTCTCCACTTCTCATCATGTCAGTAAATATGTACTTTCCCTCCCCTAGAGGCCTGTTTTGGACCCATTTATTGGCTATGATGAGGACTCCATGGATTCAGAGACATCATCTATGGCCTCGTTTCGAACAGACCGAACACCAGCTACTCCTGATGATGACTTGGATGAAGTAAGCTTTTCCACTTCCCTAGTCTTTTGTGATATTGTCACCAAATCTCTCCTTTAAGGTAGAGAAAAGACTTGCACTTCTAATATCCTGTATGAGCTGCACAAATGATCACATAATAGTGAACCCTTTTGACTTTGTTACCTCTTGGAAAATAGCTTCGCTTGTGTCATGTAGCCCTTTTAACAACTTGTCTAAAGTTCTGTTCTGTAACTTGAAGACTTAAAAAAAAAAAAAAAAGTCCCTTTTCTGGACTGCCTGGATGGGTTAATCAGTAGAGCATGCAACTCTTGATCTCAGGGTCATGAGTTCAAATCCCCTACTTAAAAAAGAAAGTCACTCTGCCAAATTCTTCATCTAAGGAAGGTGTGAACCAAGAAACAAGCTTAGAAGAGCAAGCTTCTCGATACAGTTGAAGACAGGGTTTAGCAAAATGTGCTCTGTAGACTGCTTTATCAAAATCATTTAGGGGGATGCGATCACTATCACTAGAGCCCGAACATTCCTGGGCTCTACCACACAACTCCTGACTTAGGATCTTGTGGGTAGAAACCTTAACTCTGCGTTTGTCAAAAAACTCCCTGGTGATTGTATTATGCTCTGAAGTTTGAGACCTAAAACTGTAAAACTATGTTATTATAATTTATCTCTAGAAGAATTTGTTGGATTTGCATGTATTGAAAAGAATAGATGTGCTCATTTTGGCAGCACATATACTAAAATTGAAAAGAATTGAGACTAAAACTCTTAAGTATTATTGACTCACTTTTATATCCAGACTAGGTACAATTTGAGTCCAAAGTGGACTATTATCCAAGCCCAAATGAGCAATCATCAGAAATGTATAAATAAGCAAATGTCTCTTATTAACAAATATTGAGTACTTCTGCAGTGTCCATCTTGAAAGTATACTATTCATATCTATTAAAATTAAGAATAAAATCACACCAAATCCAGTATCAGACATTTACTTCTTATAAAGTAGGAAAAATGTCAATATTTCACACTGAACACAGGACCAGAACATAACATAATTATTTTTCGGCTTTTTTTTTTCACCTGAAGAGTTTAGCAGCTGAAGAATCAGAGCTACGGTTTCGACAATTAACAAAAGAATACCAGGCCCTCCAGAGAGCATACGCCCTCCTACAGGAGCAGACTGGAGGCATCATCGATGCTGAAAGAGAAGCCAAGGTCAGTATCCATCCAGCGAGCATGCCCTGAATTGGCTTGCAGCAGTCACCACATAAAAGTACCATGGACACAAAAATATCAATAGGCTAGCTTTCCCTCAATCCCTCCCTCCACTGTGGCTTTTGAACTGTTTCATCTTTTATGTCAACAAACCTTGGATCTAGAGACATTAGAACCAACTTAGATCGATGCTTTTGTTCCTGTAAAGATAGTAGTTCTTATGCTTGCTATATGAAAATTCTATTTTCAAAGCTAGACAATATTGAATTTTGATAATCCACTTTATTTAGCTTCTTGCTTGGAAAAATATACTTTTGTGGTTAGCCAGTTTCATTTCTAGTTAATAAGTGCACAGCATTACATCAACAGCTCACAAAGAATTTTCACTGACAATATCTCATTTAATTTGTAGGACAGCACCCTAAAGCAGGTATTTTATAAAAGAGGAGTTTAAGGCTCTGAGAGGTTAATTGACTTACCCAAGATCACACAGCTAATAAATGGAAAACTTGGATTCCAGCTAAACTCTTACTGTGTCAAATGTTCTTTTCATTACGTTAACAACTGCCTCACAGTTTTTTAAAAAATAGTTATTTTCAAACACACACACACATACACACACACACACACACATGCAGTACGAATGCTTAAAACTTATTGAGTGCTTTCTGTGTTCCAGGCATTGTTCTAAGCACTTTATGTACATTATCTCATGTAATCCTAAAATAACCCTATGAGTTATAGATTATTATTAGCTATGTCCTTTTTATAGGAGAGGAGATAATAGCTTAGTAGGAGAGAAATGTAGATTAGCTAGGTTAAAACCCCGGTATGTAGCTTAGTTAGATGAAAGCTAGGATATGAACCTAGTGTTTCTGAGTTCACAGGCAGAACCACCATGCCATAACAGCCTTGTAGATTCATTTACATGGGGCAAGAAGGAATATGACCACCCAGTGACTTTATCTCACTTTCAATTTAGAGGGTCTGTAGTGTGCTGAGGAATGTCATAAGCTACTGTTAGTTGTTTAGTGGGACAGGATAGATGTTATAGTCATGTATTTTAAATGGAAACTTACATACATGCACATGTTTATACATAACTGAATACATGTTTTTTAAAAATCACTGCAATTTGGAATACAGTCATTAGAAAGGGATGTATGTGTGTTCCTTCGTGTTTATGTTTTAATACCTATAAGTTGTGGTTTTCATTATCAGTATGTACTAAGCATTCTCACCAACATAGGATTGGTCAATTAAAATAAGAGCATACATCTTGTTTTTGAAGAGGTGATGATGTAGAAATTTTCTCTCATTTCACCCTCTCCTCTAAATAAAGGTTTAGCATTATCTCTGGCCAAAAAAAAACTTAATCATTTTAAACAAAATAGTCTAAAACAAATCAATATGTTAGAAAAAGAACAATAGAATAAATTCAAATAAAGTGAAATGCAAAAATAGATAATATAGATGAAAGAGCATCAATGAAAACAAAAGATTTAATCATTGATTGTACTCAATCCTCATTTAAAGCTAAAATGATTCTTAGCAAAATTAAGCTTAGAATTTTTTTTTAACCTGATAAAGGTAAATATAATCTTCAATTGTCCAAAGATACATGCTCCTCACCATGAAGGATAAGAGAAGGAAGGGTGCCTGGCTGGCTCCATCGATAGCTGGCATGCAGCTCTTGATCTTAAGGCTGTGAGTTCGAGCCCAATGTTGGGCATAAAGATTACTTTTAAGGAAGGAAGGAGTAAAAGAGAGAAAAGGATACCTGCCGGTGCTGACGTTATTCTACACTGTAATAAAGAACCCATATAGATCATAAGAAAAGAAAAAATATGTATATGGGCAAAAAACCTACTAATTTTTCACAGAGAATAAGATCCTGTGTAGGGAGAATACAAGAGAATCTGAAAACAAATGAAGTCAGATTGTTCCATAGAAGGTCAGTATCCACAGATGCCTGGGTGGCTCAGCCGATTAAGCATCGCTCACGTCATGATCTCACGGTTCGTGGGTTCGAGCTCCATGTTGGGCTCTGTGCCGATCAGTGTCCAAAACCGCTCACACACACAGACACACACACACACACACAGATACACACACAATACATATATGCATGCATCTGGATTTAGATTTAAAGCACAAAGTTGGTTCTAAAAGAATGGCAAGTTTTGAGAGGGGCAAAATGAGAGAAGACTTTCCAGAAGGGGAATTTATTCAAATAAACAGAGAAGTGGAGAGTTACAAGGCATATTTAGGAAATAAGGAGATCACCAGCAGATCAGGGGTGAACTTTGTTGGTGAGTAGTAGGAAAAGACTGCAAATATAATAGGAGTTCTCATATCTCAGCTAACCAGTTTGAATTTTAACCCAATAATAAAGGGAACATTGAAAGTTTTAAGCAAAAATTTAGACCATAAAAATACTTTTTTTTTTCAAGTTTATTTTGAGAGAGAGGGAGAGAAGGTGAGTGGGGGAGTGGCAGAGAGAGATGGAGAGAGAGAAAATCCCAAGCAGACTCCATGCTGTCAGCACAGAGCCCCACGCAGGGCTCCATCTCATGAACCGTGAGATCATTGAGCCAAAATCTAGAGCGGATGCCCAACCAACTGAGCCGCCTGGGTGCCCCGACCATAAAAATAGTTTTAAAAGGATCTTTGGTCATAGAAAAAAAATCATTTTTCTTGCTTGTTGAGTGCTAATCAAGGAACATGAGGGGAGGAAAAATACTGAATTACCATTTTACTTACTGAGTTCTGGAATTTTGATTTCACTAGGCGCAGGAACAGCTCCAAGCAGAGGTGCTAAGGTATAAAGCCAAAATTGAAGATCTGGAAGCGACTCTGGCTCAGAAAGGGCAGGTAGGCATTTGGTGGCTAGCACTCCTGCAGATGCAGACAATTCAATCCGACCTTTCTCTAGACCACCCTGTGCATGGGCCGCACCCAGGACACGGCTTGGCTCTCCACAGTGACCTTTCTCACAGTGTGTCAGAATGTTCAGCTCTGTGTTTCTGTCCCTGGTGTTTTTCTGGCCAGAGTGTGAACCCAGCTACAACAATGAATGAGGCTGGGCCAGAGAGGGAATGCCAGAGGCAGCGGAGTGCTGTACAAATAGCCTAGAGTGGTCATAAGCTGCTAAGACAAAGACCCGCCCCTCAAGCTGCATTCTTTGCCTCTCTGCTACATTTATGGTTCTGCATTTTAATGTTTTCCATCCATATGTATCTAGCCTGTGTGCATTCTGACCCTTTTCACTTTTTGCCTGTGTGGTCACTTCTGAGTCCCCAGAAGGCTGGTCCTGGATTATTCAGACTGAAAAAGTTAGAGATAGTGAGTGACAATGAAGAGGGTGTTCAATTTTCCTGGCGACTTTGGCCCCAATGTCCTTGAATGAGGAGCTGACGGGGGTGGGTGTCATTTACCAGCCATCGGCAGGCCACCAGACTGGGTGAGAGAAGACAGATCTGGCAAAGTGGTTTGACACAGGCTCTTTGGTGCCACTCTGAAATGCTGACTGCGCGGTATTCTTTGTCAAACAGGATTCACACTGGGTAGAAGATAAACAACTTTTCATTAAGAGAAACCAGGAGCTTTTAGAAAAGGTATGTTGGACGCAACACCCTAGTGGGGCAGAGGAGAAAATGATGAGAGATCCAGGAGCAGCAGGGGGTCCTCTCAGGAGTGGCACAGGGGCTTGGGGGAGGGGAGGCTTTTCCGGCGCTGCGCTCTCCTCCACTGCGTGCTCAACTGCATCCCTGTCACCGCCATCACCATCACTTAGTGGCACGTGTGCATGGCTCTGTGCTGGCGTTGTGCCGACTTGAGAGGATGTGATCCCAGAAGCCTACTGATTTGTTAACCATATATATATATATATGTATGTACTGTACAGGTACTGTACATATATATGTATATATATGCACACACCCACACGTGCACACATCCTATGTGGTTGTCCATCTACAAAAACACGCTATGACTAGGACTCGTTATTTTGTGCAAGGCAGTGACAGACTATAACTCCAAGAACATGCTGTACCCTAGTATAGACTGTGTTCTCACTTTTAATCGTTTTGCTAATCTTGGCTATTTATATACATGTGTATATAAATATATATATATATTTTTTTTTAGAAAAAATGTTTTAAAACATGCATCCAAGGCACAAAACAGCATGTCCAGGAGGTTGTTCAACAAATCAAGATGCAAAAGCATGGTTTAGGCCCAATACATACGATTAATTCAATTATCTGAACACAGGCTTTGGATCAGGGCAGTGAAATACAACAGAGATCATTTTAAGTTCAAAAGTGGTTCTTTTCATTAGTATTTAGCTTCCATAAATCTTGTGAAAAGATTACAAAGTAACTTTAAATTGTTCTTGAAAGAAAAAAACCCAAAATTTGAAAGCCCATTTGAATAAGGGAAATAATTCTGTTGGTTCATCCAAAGCTTACATAGAAATTAGTTTAGCATTATTTCTGCCAATATTCACTAGGCTTGGCAAGTAGGAAAATCACCACCACCCTCTTGTAAGCATGAGAAGGGCAAGAAGATGCTTGTCCTCCCTCCTTTCTGGTCTAGCAAAGTCCTTATCCTACCTCATTTCTGAATGATGAGACACAGAGCAGATGGATGGAAGGTGGGTGGGTATTCCAGGATTGAGAACTAGTACTCTCAGAGACGTAAGGGGTCCCTATAAAGAAACTTCATCACACTTTAGCCCTGGTCTCTTAACTGCAACCCATGAGTCACTGACCTGATTGCTAGTGCTAAATACTCGAGCCAAACATCTCCCAAATATTCCATCTCTGATGCAAATTCAAGATTTTAGGGAGTAGAATCTCTTTATGTGATCTAAGTCAACTTCTAAAGACCTTTGGAAGTTCACTCAACCACAAAAATCTGAATGCAAATCTAAGTATAAAAAAACTTTACTACATTAATTAATGTTACTAATACCTACTGTTTCCCCATTTTTATTTTCCTTTAATTTTTCTATATCATCAGGCTATGAGAAAAAGAGGTTTTTAGTAGTCTCAGAGATGCCCAGTAATAAGTGTTACTACATTTCTTTATCACCTAAAACATAATTCTCATGTCTTCTGTCTGATTTCATTTGGTCTTGATTTCTTTGGGCTACAAGGAGAATTTGAGGGGCTCAAGCTTCTGAGAGTAAAAGAAAACCAAAATGATAAAAAGCTAAACATGCTATTTCAAGTGTGTATACTTGGGGACGTGAGACTCACCCTATGATAAAAAGCTCCTGGGTTTTTATTTCTCAGTTCAAGATTTTAAATAATTACTGTGCCTAAGGGCCCACCCATACAGCGTGTATCAAAGGCAGCCCTGAACCTATTACAGATCATGAAAATTTTCTGATCCCTGGTAGACATGGGCCTGTCTTACAGGGTGAGGCATATTTTACACAACTGACTTAATTCCAAGCTTCATCAGGTTATAGAAGAAGTCAAATAGGAAAACAGAGGGAAAAGGTGTCACTTCCAAATGGGTAAACAAAAGAAGCCTCTGCTGGTAGGGGATATTAGAGTTCCATGTTCAAGGAACATGGATTTCCTCACATAGAAAACGAAATGGGGAGAGCCCCTGTTAGGCAGAGAGATGAGTAAAGACACACTCCTGGCATAATCAGTCCATAGGGTAGATACAGGTTTGTAGATTCTTATGTGTGTGATCACATGTGAGTGTGTGTGTGTGTGTGTGTGCGCGTGCGTGCACGCACGCGCATCTAGAGATGACAGGGAGAATATTTAAGCCTGGAAAGCTAGGTGTTTGCATTCCATATTGACGAGTTTGGCTTTATTTTACGGGTAACTGGAACTCCACAAAGTTTTCTATATGATCAGAGCTACTTAGGTAAGATTTCTCCAACCATTTGTAACTCCAGAAACAAGAGATGTCCGTGTCCACCATTAAATTTAGTCCCAGGACGCTGTCCCTGACCCAAAGTAAGGGCCTAATAAGTACTCAGATTCACTACTCATAGGGTCCCCAGATGTTATGTCAATGAACGGAGGTCACCTTGTCTCATTTTCCTCTATGCACAAAAAGTTCAGCCAAAGGATAGGTAGAAGGAAAACCTAAGACTTCTTTTGCTCACGTCTCCTTGGGATTTTTTTTCATGGTCTAGATGATGTATTCACCAAGTAGACGAGTGCTCTCCATGCTTGCTTTGCTAAGTTGTAGACCGTGTTTGCAATGTTCACCTAACTTGAGGATTTACTTTATTAGATAGAAAAACAGGAGGCAGAAAATCACCGGTTACAACAAGAACTGCAGGATGCCCGAGACCAGAATGAGCTGCTGGAGTTTCGAAACCTAGAGCTAGAAGTAAGGCAATGATGATGATAATGATAATACAAATAATCATAACAATTAACATGCACTGAACACATCCTATGTGTGAGGTGCTGAATTAGGCATTTCAATGCGTACTTTTCTTGGGCCTCAGCGACCATAATCAAAATTTTATAGATGAGGCAACCGAGGTTAATCAACTTGCCCAAGACCCGTGACTGTAAGTGGTGAAGCACTGACGTGAGTCTGAATTGTCTGCTCAGAG
Source organism: Hyaena hyaena (assembly GCF_003009895.1). Lineage (NCBI taxonomy): Eukaryota > Metazoa > Chordata > Mammalia > Carnivora > Hyaenidae > Hyaena > Hyaena hyaena. Next base: position 62,876 of record NW_024081432.1, read on the forward strand.
ACTGTGCTTTCAACACTATTGCCTTTAAGAGCAAGACTAATGAATGATTTTTAAATAATTTAAATAATGATTTCAAATTTCATCAATACTTCATTGCTTTTCAATAATCATTTCCATCCTTCATTGAATTTTGACTCATAAAAATGTTACCTCCATAATTATATTTCAGATTGTGCTATATACAAAAATATTTTGTTTGTATTCAAGACACTTGAATTTGTGAATAAACTTTTTAATCTATAATGCGCTTATGAAAAAGGCTAAGAAACAAGGTGACTCGTTTAAGGAAATAACTTGGTTAACCTGACCAAATTTCAGTGTTCTTTAATTTTTTTAAGTTAAACATATCAGTCAAATCAGATTTTGACTGTATCACACAGAATCTGGCCTAACGGGGTGCCTGGCTGGCTCAGTCAGTAGAACATGCGACTCTTGATCCCAGGGCATGAGTTCAAGCCCCATGCTGGGTATAGATATTGCTTAAAAAAATAATCTAAAACGAACATACATACCTGAGTTCTTTTGGGTGCCTTGCTGGCTCTGTCAGAAGAGCATGTGACTCTTTATCTTGGGGTCATGAGTTCTAGCCCCACACTGGGGGTAGAGATTACTTAAATATATAAAATATTTTTTTAAAAAAGAATCTGGCATAGGGTCTGGTTGAATGTCTGTTGATATGTAAAAGGTAAGAAAATTTCCCATTTGATAGCTCTGTTATTTTGCCAGCAGTTTCTTTTTGAGGTTTTCTTCAAATTAGATTTGGATAAAGTTGGTGTTCCTCCATGAAGAAGCGCTAAGTCGTCTTTGGTAGCCCACACATCTTCATCATAAAGCTTGAGTAGATTGAATATGCAAAAGACTGTTAGCTGCCATAAAACTTCATGGTCAAACAACCATTCTCTGTGATACCAGAAAGCTCTAAAATATTCATGTAGTTTAAATTGGAACTTCACTTCCTACATTTCTCTGATCAAAAAATTTGCAAGACTGAATGACACCATCTATAAATTCTTCTACCATACCTCTTAGTTGCTTTATCTATTCTTTTTCATTAAATTTAAGCATGAACATCTTGAGTCCAATTTTTTTTCCACAATGACTTTGATAAACTGCTGAAATAGTATAAAGAGAGAACATAGACAACTGGTTTAGCATTTGATCAGTTGTTGCTTTTTTTTAATTCCCGTATATTCTTCACTGTATTTCAAGGAAAGAGAGAGACGATCCCCTCCATTTAATCTACAAATTCACCCATTCTCAGATGGTGTGAGTGCTCTACAGATCTACTGTATGAAAGAAGGTGTCAAGGTAGGCAGATACTCAACTTTCTATGTTTGTAGAAAGTGGAAAAACTGGGAACTAGAAAAGGGGAGGTTGTTCATGACTTTTATTTTTCAGTCACTAGATGTCATTTTGATTTAAAAAAAAAAAAAACTGTATAGAAATTGAAAATAGTTGGATCTAGGGGTGCCTGGCTGGCTGAGTCAGTAAATCATGCAACTCTTGATCTTCGGGGTCGTGAGTTTGAGACCCACATTGAGTGTGGAGCTTACTTAAAATAATTTTTTTATTTATTAAAAAGATGTGTGACAGATGTATGAATAGTTAATAAAGAACACAGGAAATCATGATTATTTAGAACACAATAGCATAAGGAATGATGCAGTTTCAAATATTAAAATAATTACCCTTCATTATCTAGGGGAGATACTAAATAAATTTCATACTTCAAGAAACACATTTCAAGGATACCAGATAAAAAAGTATTTGTTGAGTCCCTTTGTTGTGCTGTTCTAAGTGCCATGGGATTCATAATCTTGGAATTTGATGTTAGAAGGGACATTGAAATCATCTGGTCCACCCTCTCTTTTGATATGTTTAATTTAGGGAAGATCTGTCTTTTGGAAGGATTTATGATTTATAACATGTTATTCATTTAGATAAAATGTAATTCTATCTTTAGGGATATTGGAATACATTCTAAACATTAAGGTTGAAGGGAGGTGGCTCCATCTCCTGGAAAATATATTGTCCTTCAATGTAATGAAATCACATGGTGAATACCTATCCAGGGGGGGAAAGCTGTGAAGCCTCCTGCTATTCCTGGTCTCTCCTTGACCTTGTGCATGGCCCTTCCTGCTCCTACTCTGAGCTGCCAGATAATACCTGCTTTCATTGCCTTCTTTCTCTCTACCTGTGGAATTGATCTAGACCACCCCCTTCCTGGTGGAAGGGAAAGGATATACTGCTATCTGAATGTGAGTAAGAGGAGAAGGTGGTACAAAAGGAGTAAAAAGCGGGAGGGAAATAAGGCAATAAAATTGTGCTTTCTTGTTTTCCATCCTAAACCTCTTTCACAGTGGCCTTCCTGGGCTGCACAAAAATTTGTAAACCAGAGCGGTTTTTTTTATTCAGCTCTAATTAAACAAAAAGCATTTTACTTGTCTTTTCCTTAGATACTTTTTCTTAGATAAATCACAAGCTAATCCAGTGGATGTAATTTATATGCAGGGGAATTTTTTAAAATGGAGTTCAGTTACTTCAGACTGACAAAAAGAAATACACTCTTTTTTCCGTAGCATGAAATTAATTCTAAAGGATGGAATGTGCTATATTTTTTCTATGTGGCAGTCAAAATCTCAACCATGTCAGAATTCCATTAATTAAAATGAAATTGGTTGATTATATTTATTACCTGTTACTTTTCTTTATACCTAAAATTTATCATAATTCAAAAAAATGATAATTAAGAGGGAAAAAATTAAAGAATTCCAAGTCCTTATAATAATCTACACTGTTTCGTATAGAATATCTTATCCTCAGGGTCAGCCTATGAAGGAGATATTTTGCAAGTGATGAATTTGAGAATGAACTGTTAGTTTTCTCAGGTTCACGCAATGTACAAGAAGCAGAGTGGCAACATAAAGCCACATGTACCTGATTGAAAACAACCCAAGGAAGTACAGTTCTTAACATGTCTTCTCAAACTTAAAGGTCAGGCACTGATAGAATGGTTAGCTGCATTTGTGTCTTTAACTTGAATGTATCTCCTTGTTATTGCAGGATGTGAAAATCCCTGATCTCATAAAGCAGCTTGATATCTTGGGTGATAATGGGGTAAGTAATGAATTGATTAAGGGCGGTAAAGGTACGAATTTGTCCAAAGAGAAGCTAGAAATACTTGCCATGCATCATGTGTAAAATAATAGCAGGTGAGATGCCACGTTCTCTTACAGATGTGGATCATGGAAGAGAATCAGTCATTGTTTATCAGACAAGATAGTTGAGGGTTCTATGAAAGGAAGTAGCAGAAATGGGAACTGGCAAAGTGCTTTTAGCGGGCTGGTTTCAGGTTTGAATGCCGACCACATCTGCGGTGATTAAAGCTAATTACCTTCTCACTGTTGCTTGGAGCCATCCAGCATGAAATTAATCAGTCATGCAGTTGCAAATGCTGCTAAGTAGTAGGGTTGGTGGCAGCCCCATAAAAATGGGCCAGGAAACTATAATCTCTTTTCTTTCTAAAAACACCTTCCAGGCAGGGTCAACGCATATTAATTCAGTGGGAGGACCGTTCATTGAGATACTAGATGAATGATGCATGTAGGTTGAAAGAGTCACACCATTTTTTGCCTTTAATGAGAGAAAAGAATCAGCTAAATCACATCAAACCATTCTGAAAAGATGACTTAAACTAAGTATGCCTACAGTGAAACAGAAATCAAGTTCATTTCAGAGATATAAAAAAATCACATTTAATGTACTTTTTACACGTTTTGAATGAATGTTTTGTTAAGAATTGTTACTAAGTGAAACAGAACAGTTGTTAACCTTCATACATGCCCAGGCAGTAGTGTCTATAGCTGGCAGTTAGTCAGTATTTTCTGATAGTGTAAATATTGCGTCTTCAGCTTATTTTCTTTCTTTTCTTGCTTCTCTCTCCCTCTCTCTCCCTCCCTCCCTCCCTCCTTCCCTCCTCTCTCTCTCTGTTTGGCAGAACTTAAGAAATGAAGAACAAGTGGCCATAATTCAGGCCAGCACGGTGCTGTCCCTGGCAGAAAAGGTAATAAATTCATCGTACTAACATTTAAATCATCTCATTGCCTGGCTTAACCCCTAAAGAGTAGGGTAGGGTTGAAGGACATTCTCTTTGCACATGACTTTGTGTTATTGAATACCTAATAAATGTCTTTTTTTTCAGGATGATACAACCCCAATAGAATGAGAACACACAAAAGAAAAGTCTACACACTGATTTGGGGTGGGTGGATAATTTTTGCTTTGTAGTCTCTTAAAAAAAAATGTAACTCTTAAAAAATGGAAAACTTTCTGGATAACATTATCCACGCAATCCCTCCCAAGCTAGGAAGCCAATAAAGAAGGTTTTTGTTGAGAGATTGTTAAGTAGGGAGCCTGGCTCTTTTTGTGGGCTTTTCCCTGGGAGCACACATAGCATTTATTTCCCACTGATTCTGTAACCTGGGGGTGGCTCACGGCTGTACAATTCAGAAAGTCCAACCTGGGGACTGTCAGCAGAGCCACACTGAGTGTGCTCTGGCCCCTTGTGTCTAAATCTGGTAAATGGCAGGAAGAGAGACAGGAGGAAAGAGCCAAGTGGAGAAGCCTGAGAAGTGGCTGTGTTCAGGGTGCATTGAGAATCAGCACATACTTGAGAGTTTTGTGCACATGGTTGGATAAAATGACAACTGTGTAAATTCCTTGAGAGGTTTTCTTAATTTCTAAATGCATAAAAAGTTTCTTAGTACAGGAAAGGAAACCATAAGAAAGCAAGTGATCCACTTTCTCTAGTCTGAAATAAAGAGAATCCTACAAGTCAAATGACCTAGTTGAGTTATTCAAACAATAGTGACATAAAGGAAAAAAATGTAGGAAGAGGGAAGGGCTGGTATAAAATAAAAGATTCCTTAAAAATTATTAAAATTTTAAAACTTATTTAAAATAATTTTTAAAAATTATTAAAATGATCCCCCTTTTGGATCCTGATTTAAGAAAACCAAGTGTGGAAAAAAAGACATTTTGCTGACAGCTGGAGAGATTTTAGTATGAACAAGGTATCAGATAACAAAAGGAATTAATGCTCATTTCACTACATGTAAAAATGGTCTTTGGTTATGGATCTTTTTGACAAAGCTTTATCTGTTAGGGATACATATTGAGGTATGTACATGTGAAATGATATCTGGGATTTGCTTTTTTAAAAACTTACTTCCCTTACAATTTAAATATAGACCCATCATTTTCCCTCTCCACAAAACATTCGTAACCTCACATTGTCCCTAACATAAGGTCCAGAATCCAGAACGTGCCAAGAGGGCCCCTAGGTCTGGCCCTTGCCTGCCTCTCCAGGATCCCTCTAGTTTCTTTGGTCCCTAGCTGAGGGCCAGCCATATACAAACCCATTAGGTGTCCCCATCTTCTCTGCTTCTGTTTCTCTCTCTCTCCATGTCTATCACTATTTCTATCCCTTAGGCCTTTATGTTGTTCTCTATGCCTGAAAGTTATTTCCTTTTCTCTTTTCTATGTTAGGCTGGCTCAATCTTGACTGTTAGACATTCCCATACATGGGGAAGCCCTCTTATTCACCCAAGCCCCGTTAGGCACTTTTTCTCTTTATTTCCACAGTGATCTGTGCATCTGCTACTATGGCTTTTAGCAACTACAGTGTGCTATTTGTTTTTTTATTGTTGTTGTATGCCCCACAACCACCTACCGCTAGACTTTAAGCTCCCTGAGGGTAACGGTGGTATCTGTTCATTCCACATTGTTTCCTTCGCTCTTCACAACAGTCCAGCACATCTAACAGGTCTTGAGCAAGTATTTACTGAAGGACTGAATAGGTGACTTTGTGAATGTCCACAGCGCAGTACTCCAGTGACGTGCTGCTGAAGAAAACATAGCTTGTACTCCCATATTTGCTACATTTATTTGTTGGTGATAGCCACAGTATCTCATTCCGTTGGACTCATAAAGGCCTACAGTTCTTTATTGAAAGAAAAGTCACATTAGTTTAGGGATATCAAGGAAACTTGGGCCAATATTTGTAAAAGGCAAGGACTGAGGATGTGAACGTCCAGCTTAGGCTCAGGTCAGGATCTCGAGGTCCATGAGTTTGAGTCCCACGTCAGGCTCTGTGCTGACAGCTCAGAGTCTGGAACCTGCTTCGATTCTGTGTCTCCTTCTCTCTCTGCCCCTCCCCCACTCATATTCTCTCTCTTTCTCTTTCAAAAATAAATAAACAGTAAAAAAAAAAAAAAAAGAAAGGAGGAATAAGGAAAATAAGGAAAAATGGGTCAGTATGCCTCACATTTACTTGATTGGCAGAAGATAATCTTCCATTCCCTGCCCTGTGTGTGTGATACAACTTGAACTTAACCATAATTAACACTTGCATAGTGCTTCATTTGTACATGGCATTTGTCTTGATACTACTGTTATAGATAAGGAACCTGAAGTGCAGAGAAGGCAGGTAACTGCCCCAGTCACCCAGCTCGAAAATCATGGGGTCAGGATTCACACCCAAGCAGTATGTTCCCAGAATCCATGATTTTAACCACTGCACCAAATTTCCCTCAGGCATTCTTTTGAAAACAGAAAGTGCCCTGTATAGAGCCTGTAGGAACTAATGATCTATTAGTGCTTTGGCAAATGAGTTCATGCCTCCACTTTCCTCCTTTGCAAGTCCTGTATGAAGGGTTCAGTTGAACATTTACAGAGAGATGACAGTGTGCTTAGCACTGAAGAAATGAATGAAGGACCAGATACACAGGGCACGAGGCTGTCCTTACAGTGCTCACAGTCTGTACAGTGACCTTTTGTGCAGATCTTTACAATTCACAAGTTAGAGTCACCTCCTACCTTTGAGGTTTACAGATGAACATTTCTATCTCCAAGTAATTCTAAATGTCAGCCTTGAAGTTTTGGATACCACAGTCTTGAATAGCATTCTGCTCTCAATATCCAGAGACTGAACGTAGACAAATTTCCAACAAGGAAATCCTATTCTGACTTTGTATTGATAAGAATAAGAACAGCGACCGTAAGTGAGAATGTGTTATGGACCAGGTACTGCACAAATGCCATTGTCCTCCCCACCACCAACTTTTATCCACTGTTTTCATTCTACACATGAGGACACTGAGGTGTGGGCTATTCAGTAACTTGTCCTGTGTCGAGTTATGCAAGTAAGAAGGGCTACAAGTCAACATACAAACCTGTATCTGAAGCCCATGACTGAACTGCTTTAATTTGCTGTACTCTTAAAAATATGGTTTTCTCAACGATAAATGGGCAGCAAGTGAAGGAAACATTTTAATAAAGCTTGATGGTCTTCAATTGCATTGAGACTATTTACCCATGTATTTGATGGAAATTTGCTTTAAGGGGAAATTTGCTTGTATACACACATATGTACAAGAACTAAGAGTAGCTCTTCCAGTCTCTCTGTGCATTTCTTCTTTCCCCCACATTTCTTACTGCTAAGAGGCTGTTGGACATGGTGTCACCTTGTGAATGTCAAGACTTTAGTATGTAGAAAAAATGCTCAGGGCACCTGGGTGGTTCAGTAGGTTAACCATCTGACTTCGGGTCAGGTCAAGTTCTGGTGGTTTGTGAATTTGAGCCCTGCATCGGGCTCTGTCCTGTAGCCTGCTTTGGATTCTGTGTCTACCTCTTTCTCTGTCCCTCCCCTGCTCACACTTTGTTTCTCTCTCTCAAAAATAAATATAAAAAAATGCTCAGTGCACCACATAATTTATCACAGATAAACTGAAATGAAACCGCTAGTAGTGAGGCAAATTCTAATAGTGTAGATGTACAAAAATAAATGTTGGGGCGCTTCGGTGGCTCAGTCTATTGAGCATATGACTCAATTTCAACACAGGTCATGATCCCAGGGTCGTGGGATCAAGCCATGAATTGGGCTCTGCACTGAGGATAGAGTCTGCTTTAGATTTTCTCTCTCTCCCTCTGCCCCTCTCCCCTGCTCACATGCTTTCACTCTCTCTCTCTCTAAAATGAATGAATGGATCAATGTTAACCAAAAACTAGAATTATTGTGTAGCTAGTACATGCAATACACTGTGCATAGTGCCTTGCATTAATTACATTCTGTAATCTTCATCTTATTAACCCTATTTCACAGAAAAGGAAGTTAAAGCTCGGAAAAATCATATTAAAAATGATCCTCAGAATATTAAAAAAAAAAAAAAAAAGCTCGGAAAAATCAGATAACATTTCAAGGCCAGAACAGCCATGAAAAGCTAGGATTGGGATTAGACCCAGGGTAGTCTGCCTCTAGAACTCCCACAATTATGCCCAGTTGCCTCCCTACATGATAAATTGATGTTTAACTTGGGAGAGACCTATTAAAATAATTTGTTCTATTAAACCATGTATGTGGTAAGATTATTACTCAAAATCTAATTATTCAAATTGTATTAATCAATCTTATTATTCAAAATCTTACTCAAAATCTAATTTTACTCAGGGTGTTGATCAATGTTAATATCAGTGCCATGTAAGAGGATGATATATTCTAAGTGTTAGGAAATGTAAGTTTTTTAATGTGATATAAAATACCTCCACTCAACAAAAATGATTCTTCAATACTTAGCTGTCATCAATTTCATACACTGAAAAATGGCTATTTCTCCAGTCTCACCTGGCCTTCTTTTCATTGTTTCCTCCAACCATGAAGAATTGGATATCTCTTCTGCTTGAAACTTTCCTGTAATTTTTGCCTAATCATCTCTGACTCAAATTGATCAGACTCCAGTGCAAGTGTCTCTTCCAAGAAAGCCTCCTATGATGTTCTCTAATGAAGGCAAAAAACATGTTGGTCTTATTCACCATCAAAGCCCCAGTACCTACTGCAGTGCCTGACATATGGTAGACATCAATGAATGCATTTGTTGAGTGAATGAATAAATGAATGAATGAATGAATGAATGAATAACTCTATTTCCTGAACAAAGAAATAAAATGCACCAAGTTTTCACTTCAGTTCTCTGTCTGCTTCCTGAGGTAGGAGGAGACAAAGCAACCTAAGACTATGCCATATACTCCACGTCAAGCAGTCATGTCAGATGTTTTTGTCTTGTTTACTCCTTAGTGGATCCAGCAAATCGAAGGAGCAGAGGCTGCTCTGCACCAGAAAATGATGGAGTTGGAAAGTGACATGGTGAGTACAAAGATGAGGCATCATAAAAATGAAGAAATGTAGGGCACCTGGATGGCTCAGTGCTTAAGCATCTGACTTGAGCTCAGGTCATGATCTCACAGTTTGTGAATTAGAGCCCCAAATCAGGTAAGCATGAGCCCCACTTAGGGTGAACCCCATTTCTCTCTCTGCCCCTCGTGGGATTCTCTTTCTCTCTCTGCCCCTCACTCACTTGCACCCTCTCTCTCTCAAAAAGAATATTTTTTTAAAAATGAAGAAAAATGGACAAGGCAAGTGGAAAACAACTATTTTCTACCAGTTTCATTGGCACTGATGAAAGTTTGCAGCTTCCCATTGTTTGGTGTACAGACTGGGGAATGAAATTCCTGAAAGTACCCCACAATTTAAAGTCATATTCTTCAAAGCCATGTTGTATTTTTATAATATTTCCAAAACAAATGCTGAAGAAAATTCAATTAGGTGTTTTCTTAGGCTAAATAATTGTTCCACCAAACACTGTCACAGTAGAAATTACAGAAATGATGAGTATAACTCTGATTTTAAATATCTCTAAGCCACCTAAGGCCCATTAGGATTGCCACTATCAGAAACAAAACAAAACAAAATAACAAGTGTTGGTGGGAATGTGAAGAAATTGGAACCCATGCACGGTTGGTAGGAACATAAAATGATGTGTAGCTGCTAATGAAAATTCAAAATAGAATTACCATATAATTCAGCAATACCACTTTGGGGTATATGCCCAAAATAATTGAAGGTAGGTTTTTCAAAGAAATGCTTCTACACCCATGTTCACAGCAACATTATTCACAATAGTGTAAACATGGAAGCAACCCAAGAGTCTATCGCTGGATGAATGGATAGTAAAATGTGGTCTGTACATACAGTTAATATGATTAAAACTTTAAGAAATTCTAACACATGATATAACATGGATGAACCTTGAGGATATTATGCTAAGCGAAATAAGCCAATTGCAAAAAGACAAATAATGTATAATTCCACTTACATAAGTATCTAGAGTAGTTAGACAAATAGAAAGTAGGAATGATAGCTGTCAGGAGCAAAGAAGAAGAGAAAATGAGGAGTTGTCATTTAATGGATACAGTTTCAGTTTTGCAAAATGAAAAGCATTCTGGAGATTGGCTGCTTAACTGTGTAAATATACTTAACACTACCGAACTGTATACTTAAAAATGGTTAAGAGTAATTTTTTGTGTTTTACCGTAATTAAATATTTTTTAAATCCCTAAGCACAGGAATTGTTCATTATAACTTACAGGAATACATAGAATTTTATAACTGTACTGTCATTAGTGTTATGACTACTAAAAAACAGGTAATGATTCCTCAGGTTAGGGAATCCTTTAACAAGAATAACTTGCAGGGCACCTAGATGGCTCAGTCAGTTAAGCATCTGACTCTTAATTTCAGTTCAGGTCATGATCTCACAGTTTATGAGATCGAGCCCTACGTCGGGCTCTGCTCTGACAGTGCGGAGGCTGCTTGAGATTCTCTCTCTCTCCGCATCTCTCTGCCCCTCCCCCTGTCCATGCTCTCTCCAAATAAATAAATAAACATTATATAAAAGAAAGAACAACTTGCATTTATATAGATGTGACGGCATACACATCATTTTGCTTATATTTTACACAGAGTTTATGTTTTACCGAACGGTTAGACCCTAAAGTCAGAGCATGTAACAAGCACTCTTTATCTTTTTTAAAAACCCTTGAAAATTCTTCAAATGTACAAATATTAATTACACAATTAGCCTGTACCAGGCACTGTTCTGGGTACTGGAGCTCAGAGATAATCAGGAAAGCACAGCACAATGACTGCATGCAGACAGTCTCTCAAAAATAGATGTAGTCGTTTTCCTCCAGCATTGGAAGAGGTCCTTGTCCCTTCAGTTAAGCAAACAAAGAAATAATTGAGTGTACTTGGGGCTATGTTGCACAGAAAGATATATATGTATGTATCTTTATTATATTTTATTTATATTTATATTATAATTTATTTATATTTTAACATTTATTTACTTATTCATTTTTGAGAGAGAACCTAAGTGGGAGAGGGGCAGAAAGAGAGGGAGACAGAGGATCTAAAATGGGCTCTATGCTGACAGGCTGACAGCCCTGAGCCTGATGTGGGAGTTGAACTCACGAACAGTGAGATCTTGATCTGAGCTGAAGTCGGATGCTTAACCGATTAAGCCACCCAGGTGCCCCATGAGATATACATATTTTTTAATGTTTATTTTGAGAGAGACAGTGAGAACACAGGTGGGAGAGGGGCAGAGAGAGAAGGAGGGACACAGAATCCAAAGCAGGATCCACGCTGTCAGCACAGAGCCTGATGTGGGACTCAAACTCCTTAATCCAAAGTCAGATGCTTATCCAACAAGGTGCCCCACAAAGGTATATGTCTAAATGGTAATGGAAGGATGCTCACAATGTGAGCGCAGGCATGCTGACACTGAGGACAAGCAAGGGAACTTGAGATTTCAGTCCCAGCTCGTGCTGGTTTTGTGGCAGGAGCAGAAGCCCCTTCATGAAGCGACATTGTGGTTGGAATAGGCCCCATTCCCTACATCATTATCCATCTTCATGTTTGCTAATTGTACACAGATAATTTTGAATATTTTTTTATTATACAACTGTGCATATTACATTTCAAAGCATCCTTACAAAACTAGACTCACAATATATTTGCACAGATACACTTATTAGTAACTCTGTCCTTAACCACATGCTCTTGGACTGGCATAAAAATCCTTGAGAGCATTCCGTGTGGTGGATTGTTTGCTCCATCTTTTATACTTCTTTCCATTGATTTTCACATTCTCTGTGTGAGGCTATGAAAGTTGAACTATTTCCCTAACAGACAAAATCTATGACCCTATAAATGCTAGTGACTGGTCTTGTGGGGAAATTAGAGGAAACATTCATCAATACCATTTATATATCGCTTCCTAGTAAACTAAGATAACTCTTTTCTCTTTCATTGCGGCCCCTTTTTATAGGAACAGTTCTGCAAGATAAAAGGCTATCTGGAGGAAGAGTTAGACTACAGAAAACAAGCTCTCGACCAAGCATATATGGTAGGTACCAAAAGCACTCCGGACACCCAGAGCTCACAGTCCTGTGCTGTGGAGTGAAGCACCTCGTCACTTGTCACGCCACGTACGTGAATAGACCACAGCATTCAAGCTCATTTTTCCAATGGTTTCCATTTCTGGTGTTAGAACAAATACATCCCTACCTCCTTCCTGTTACAGTACTCATAGTATTGAATGTGTACTTAATTATGCTTCATATAAAACAATTGTTTTATAAAATACTTTTTAATGAGAGACAGGTTGGATGGTACCATAAGATGAAAGAGAAATTTTATTAAATCAAATCTAATTGTTTGGGAGCCTTGTGTAGTAAGAGAATAGTAGAGCATTTAATGCCTGTTGTGTATATTTTTCCTTTACATATTTCTCATACCAACCTTATGGAGTATGGGTAATATGCTTATTCCTGTATTACATATGAGGAAATGAAGGCTTGGAGAGTCAAAGAACTTTGCCTGAGAGAGGAAGCAGGTAGTGCTCAGTTCTGACTCCAGACCCTGTGGCCTTCACCACCATAATCCGGCCACAGTAAATGAGGCTGTTGGGGAAATGGGTTGTGCCTTTTTCTCTCCCATAGAAGGCTGTGTGGACTGAGGACCACATCTGATTCATTCCCCGTACCAAATTCATAACACATAATCCCTAATACGGGACAACAGCTTGTATTTCTTCTCTCCGTATACTGTCCCCACCACCACCATTAAGTCACAGTAATGACTCAAGAGATAAAGACCAAACTTAAAAGGGGAACATTTCAAGGAGTTGCTGGTAGAGGTTTTTATAATGCTTTCCTGGAAGCAGCCTGAGTCACTTTGGGGATAAGAGTGAGGCACTTAGCCCCTGCTCGTGACAGAGATGAATTAGTATTCTTCTTCAAAATAAATAAGAGATTCTGAGCACTGCTCAATGGGGAAAGGAGAAAAATGAGAGTTGGTCACCAGAGAACAAAGAAGGAAGCCCTTTCTCCCCTCCCTTCCTACCCTTTTTTCCTTGCCTCCTCTACCGACACATGGTCAGGTTCAGGTGTTTATGTGTCCCATGACCGAGTACTCATCCCAACAACCACATTTCATGTGAAAATGATGAGATCTGTTCAGTACAGTACAAGAGCTAGGAGAACACTCTGTACCAAGGCATGACCATTCACCTCCAAGTCATAGGAGGTAAGATTGTAGATTTTGGTGACTATATCTAAAGCATGTTTAAAAAAAAAAAACCTGGGATATAAGGAGTAGTAGATTCTTAATCCAAAAGAAAGACGACTCAAGGAAGCATTTTATAGCCAAAGCTGCTGTAAATCTCAGAGTATTAAAAAACAGACCAATTCCAAAGACTCCAGACCATTTTTAGATCATGTCTCCCAATTTGCAAGTTAAGATGGGGAGAATGTAAAGCCATCTTCAAGTTCGTATGTGTGTCATGTGGAAGAGAAGTGGCATTTTGTGCATGAAATAGATCTCCAATTTCAAGTATTCCAACTTTCTAAATTTCAACTTAGAAATTTCCAGTGCTTATTTCTAAAAGTACAGCCACCATGATAGATGTCTACATATCTGAAGGGTTGTTAGGTGGAAGAGACAACAAATCTATTCTCAGCGACATTTGAGAAAAGAAAAATGTACAATTTTCATAACAAAGTAAGGACTTCCTAAAAATGAAAGGTGTATGAAATGGACAGGATCCCAAGAAAAGGAACAAATTCCCCATCATCAGAGAAGTTCATGTATTGTTAGCTGGATGACTCGTATGGAGTCCTGCAAAGGAGATTGTCAAAATGGTAGTTTGACTGGATAAGCTTTGAAATTGACTTTAGTGCTACGATCCTGTATGACTACAATAATACATAACTCCCCTCTCCTCCCACACGCAAGTGTCTCCCTTTGCATACCACACGGAAATGCTAAGTTCCAAAGTTAGACTTTTCTAATTCTGTTTGCCAGAGAATCCAGGAACTAGAAGCTACTTTGTACAATGCTCTGCAGCAAGAAACCGTTATCAAGTTTGGTGAATTATTAAGTGAAAAACAGCAAGAAGAGCTGAGGACAGCGGTAGAAAAGTTACGACGGCAGATGCTGAGGAAGAGCAGAGAGTATGACTGTCAGATTCTTCAGGAGCGAATGGAGCTCTTACAGCAAGCCCACCAGGTGAGGACAGAGCTGCTGCATCTGTGTAGGATTGGTACTAAGCAAATGGCACTTAGTTAAGTACATGGTACTGAGTCTGGGTGAGGAGAAGCCGAGGAGCTGTATGTCATCTGCAGAGAGTAAGATACAGAACTCTTGGTTTCCACCTAGACTCAGGGACAGGATGACATTTTGTAATGATTCAGTCCCGAGAAAAGTGGCATTCCGGAAGCATCACATAGTGCTGCTATTTCAGGAACTGCTTTTTCATGAAATACCCTTTGGGTCTCCCAGAACCTGATTAGCTCCCTTATGCAGGGAAGCAAGACTCTCCCCAGGACAGAAATACTGCTTCCTCCTGTTCCTCTTCCCAGTCCATAATCTAGCCTGATCAGATAATTTGAATAGGATAAAAGAGAACAAGGGCCTTTTTCTTTATTCCCAGAACAAACAGCAACAACAGTAAAGCCTGGAAGCTGCCGCTTACTTACTGGCATTTGCTATGTCAGGAACTAAACTAAGGGCTCTACTTACATCATTGCATTTAATCTTCACAGTAGCCCGCTAAGGTAAGTATTCTTATTATCCCATTGATGAGACAACGATACTGAAGATACCAGTGCTTAAGTGATTTGCCCAAGGTGACACAGAGAGCCAGCACCAGACCCAGCGTCACCTCGGGTGGGCATGACTCAGGGCCAGTGCGAGTAACCACTGTACTACAACTCTCCTGTGCAGCTGGAGCCCTCTCTGATTGATACAACCCATCTGGACCAGCAAGACTCCAGAGACACTCACTATTAATTTGTAGCCAAAATTCTTAATTCCATCTCTTAGTTCATGGCTTAGCTTGACAGGTGAGGACTTAAGGCCCAGGTCAAAAAGCAGATTCCAAAAGAATTCCAAAATTGATAGTGCCAATAGGATTTGGTACTCAGAAGCTGAGATAAGCAAGAGATACAAAATCCAGGTGAGCTATATAAGAAGTAGGAGTCCTGTGGTCTTTAGAGATCACGGTGAGTGGAAATGCAACAGGTTATTTTATGACACCCATAAGAACAGTTTGTGGGGAACAGGACACTTAGCACACTTCCTACACAGCCAGGAGTTGTGCGAACCTTGATAGTCGATTATCTGAGTTAACAGGGAACTGTGAAGCCGTTTGTCCCAGAGATGGTGAACACAGGCATGTTTGTTTCAGTGCCCCTTCAGATTCTGTCATAAAGTGCTGGGGTTTGATCCTAGAGAGCTTTTCAGTCCTTTAATAATAGACTCCATGGCATCATTAGTTGGGGGGAATGAAAGTGTCCTCTGCATAAATTTTTTATACTGCAAGAGCACTTAATTAATTTCAACAAATCATGGGCTGTGCCATGGAACCACAGAAGTGCTTTTTTTTCTTTTTCTTTACTTTTTTAAATGTTTATTTATTTTTGAGAGAGAGAGCATGAGCTGGGGAAGGGCAGAGAGAGAGGGAGACACAGAATCTGAAGCAGGCTCCAGACTCTGATCTAGCTGTCAGCACAGAGCCCAATATGGGGCTCAAACTGATGAACCTGAGCCGAAGTCAGATGCTTAACCAACTGAGCCACACAGGTACCCCAGAAGGATTTATTTTTAAGATGGGCAAAAAGTAATCTAAATTTATTGGTGACTAAAACCTTTGTCATTTTTCTGAGTCTCTAAGCAAGCCAAACCTGAAAGACATGGTTTTGTTTGCTTTGTGTTAAGCTGTCCAGTGAGAGATACATTTCTAAGCCTCAGATTTCCATTGAAATTTTCTATCTCCCAAACAAATTTTCATTAGAAAATTTGCCTTTTCTAATTATTTCTTACTCTTTTCCCCACCCCCTTATAATCAGTAGATTTGATTTAAAACAATTAGTCCAGGAGGTGTTGGCCAAGATTTGTCACGTGTAAGTATGTGATCCAGTTAACTCCTAGAGCATATCCCTATTTATTGGACATTTCTGCTTGAATGGTTCACAGTGAACTCATAAGAAACATACCTAAGTGTGCATTCTTCTTCTTTCCCCTTCTCTCCCCATTGGCCTGCCTTGGTCAGTAGAATTAACATATCCCAAAGCACTCAGGCTGGAAACGCTGAAGTCTTCTTTGTCCTTTATCTGCAATCATTAATAGAGCAGTACATCCAATTAGTATTTCTCCAGAAGTGTTTTTGAAGCTGGTCCATTTTGTCCATACTTGTAACCTGAGGCATAGAGCAGGACCTTTCAATCCTGCAGCAGATCCCAGATGCTGCCAGATGTCCTCTTATGTAACCCAAATCCATCATCTAGGAATTTATTCAGTCACTGTTTAAATGCACTTTCTAGACTTTGGCATGCCAGACGTGGAGAATTCACATGGACTCGGCTTTTACAAAGCCTAGGACCTATTGAAGGAGACAAAGGAGGCTAACACACAAAAAACTAATTATGATTGATATCTGTTGACAAGTGGCATAAAAAAATCATATGCAGTATGCTACAGGGATTGAGTGGTGGAGAGGACTTCCTGCCCCTCTCTCTACTTCATCATGCATATCACTACATGTCCTTTCACCTTTCCTCATGGTCCATTTTTCCTCAAAACCCACATGATCTCAATTTCCAGTTGGGTCTAAGTCTATGCAGGTCTCTCCAGATCCTTCATTAGCTGGCTACCCCTTCCCTGAAAACCTGATCTGAGACAATCTCCAGAGCATACGGTCCTCTCCACTCATACAGAACTCTTCTTGGTACCCCTTGGGTCATGACTCTCACCTCCAAGCCTTTGTTAGCATGATCATTCACCCTAAAATGCCCTTCGGTGTCTGCTGCATTTATCCAAATGTTCTCATTTTTCCAGTCCCAGTTTAAGATCCACCTCCTTTAGGATGTTCCCCTGATAATAATGGACTGCATACTACTGCCAAAAATCTGTACTCCATACTCTGTTACACATTCTTTTAAAACCACATATTGAGAGCCTGCTTGTGCCAGGTCCTAGGAATATGATGGTAGACAAAGACTTAACGGTCACTGCTCTTATCTGTCCTAGAGGCAAAAAGGGTCAAAGCAACAACGCAAGTGAACAATGACCAAGGTAATTTCAGAGAGAGACAGAAAATGCTCTGAAGAAAAGTATACAATGTGTGTGTGCATTTGGGAATAGGATTCGCCCTTTAGACTCACTAGGCAGACCGGGTGTCTCTGAAGATGTCTGAAACCCAAGGGACCAGCCACACAAAGATCTTGGCAAAGTGCCCCAGAAGACAGGGACGACAGAGTGTAAGTCGCTATTGTGGAAACATTTGGAATAGTCAAAGAACAGAGAGAAGGCCATAACAATGGAGCACATATAGCCAAGGTGAAGCAGCTGTGAGGTGAAGCTGGAGCGGGAAGACAAGACTAAATCACACTGGACCTTGAAGGAAGTTGGGTTATTTTCTGAGCGCAGCTTGGCTACCTCTCCCTTATTCTTACTCCTCTTCCTCTCCCCCTTAAACTCAGGGCCTGCCCCGATTATTCCACCTGTCAGGAGTGCACACAGCTGCTGTAGATGGATGTACTAAATTAGAAACAGGAAGAGCTAGCAGTAAGCTGTCACCCCAGTCCTGATGCAGACAACAGTGACTTGGTGTACTTATTAGCAGGACAGGTAAGAGTGATAGAAAAGGCTTCTATTTTGGACCTGAGAAGGTTCTCCGTTGGATGGGGTGGCAAGTGAATGGGAAAGGAAAGAAGTAGAGCATGTAGCACACAACTGTAGCATAAATAACTCATGTACTCAACACGCATAGGCAGCTTCTTTGTACTGAACTCAGTCCTACTTACTAGAGATTGGTGATGAAGTTACAATGGCTTTGCCATTGTTTACTTATTCTACTTAATTTGTTTTTCCCTGTGTTTTCAACTTTGTCTCCCCATCTGATTCTGATGATTCTTTGAGACCAAAAATTGACTGGTGTCTGTATTCTCCATTATATCTAGCATAGACCTGACCTTTGTAAGAGGTGGCCCAACAAACACACACTTGGTGGCTGAATAGACACAGTAGTAATCTCACATGTCCATGATTTTGTTGAGATAATACTTGCCTCCACATTCAGTAGACATATCAAGGAATTACACGTACCCTCAAGGTAGAAATGTCTAGCAAATTTATTCTTTTATTGTGTAGCTTTGGCACCTGAACAGCATTGTGGAAATATACACAAACACACACATCACTCCCATGTACACGCAGCATTAGCTTCCAGGCCCCTTGTCTTACCCTGAATTCATTGTCTTATAATTTCAAGGTCAGCCTTAATAGTCTCTCTGACGCAAACAACCTCATCCTCCTCTGCACAAACCTCAGCCCCTTCCTTTTAAAGCAGACTCCTCAGTCTCCTTACTCCCTACATTTGGTCAGATGATTCTATTTTTTATGTTTATTTATATATTTTTAGACAGGGAGAGAAAGAGAGCATGCACATGTGTGTGTGAGTGGGAGAGGGGCAGAGAGACAATCTCAAGCAGACTTCACACTGTCAGCACAGAGCCTGACATGGGGCTCGGACTCACAAACCAGGAGATCATGACCTAAGCTGAAATCAAGAGTGGAACGCTCAACCAACTGAGCCACACACGTGCTCTTGGTCAGAGGATTCTTTATGGTAGGGACTGTCCTGTGTATCTTCCTGGGCTCTGCCCATTGGATGCTGGTTACAACCCCCACCCCAGGTGTAATTATTGACCACATGTGATTCAGAAATGTCCAGACAGTCAGATAGTGATGATGGTTGCACAACTTTGTGAATATTCTAAAACCACCAAATTGTACACTTCAGATTAACTAACTTTAAAAGATATCCAGACATTGCCAGATGTCCTCCGGGGGCCGGAGTCATCCTCCATTGAGAACTACTGTTTCACAGAAAGGGGGATACAATTTCCAAATTCAAGTATTTGTTCTAGCTTCCCCTTTTTCTCCCCAAATTGCATTATAAAAACCTCTCTTTCTATATTATTACCCCTTTAGCTTCCGCCGTTTTCTTCTCAGACTCTAGTCCATTTTCTGATTATTCCCAAGAGAAGCATTAAATAACAAACTTATACTGTATAACTATGTGCCATGAACATAAAAAGCCTTTAGTTGTCTTGAAATTTGAAGATTTTTCACTTGCAAATAAATGTGTGATGTTGATTTCAAATCTGTGCTTCTTAAATCACTGGAATTTTGTTATACAATTGACAGGTAAGTTCAAAGAGTTCTGGAACTAACTATTTTGTCTTTAGGATTACTTATGCTTTTTGCTATGTTTAGTTTTCCCCTAATTTAATCAGTTTCCTCCTTGGAATATTTGTCCAACTCTAGTCTCTACTTTGTTTTATGAGAATTGGCAAGTCCTGCTTTTGGAGTAAATTCTACCCTAAAGCAGAGATCAAATACAGTTGGAAAGAAAGGGTAGCAAAAAAACAATGGGACTGTTTGCATTTGTGATAATCAACAGCTAAAGATCCCAATCCAAATGGCTACAACCCAGTTAGTTTCTTGCTCACTAGTTCCGGGACATCCTGCAGTCTGTATGAGGAAGTGGTATGCCCACTTCTCCTACTCTCATTCCACTGGCCAGACAGGTCTTGTGGCCAAGCCCAAGGACAGTGGGGTGAGAATGTTAGCTCCCTCATAGGCATAGGGTCTGTAGGGATAGGTGCATAGATGGGGTAGCAAATTTAAAAATACGTACGTAATTAATGCCGTGCTTTTCCATCACAAGTGTGGGTAATCCAACCGTCTTCTCAGTATGGAAAAACATCTATGTGATGCTTCTCACTCCGACTACTTTTTTTTTTTTTTAATTTTTTTTTTAATGTTTTATTTATTTCTAGGAGAGAGAGAGAGACAGCGTGAGCAGGGGAGGGTCAGAGAGAGAGGGAATCACAGACTCCGAAATAGGCTCCAGGCTCTGAGCTGGCAGTCAGCACAGAGCCCGATGCGGGGCTCGAACCCACGAACCGTGAGATCATAACCTAAGCGAAAGTCGGACGTTTAACCGACTAAGCCACCCAGGCGCCCCTCGCTCTGACTACTAATGTTAATGTTTTCGCAGCAAGTTTTGTGTTTTAGGTTGGCAAACAATCTTCTTATTAAACACCCACTAAGTCTTTCTCTTTTTTCCTTTCTTCAGAGAATTCGTGACTTAGAAGATAAAACAGACATCCAGAAAAGACAGATAAAAGACTTAGAAGAAAAGGTACGTGTTAAATTCAGTGCGAATTTGTCTTTAACTTTCAGACCAGAAAATAATAGGAGTTTCACTCACCGTGTTGTGTTTCTTCTCTGTTACTGTGTATCTTGCTGAGGCAGGTATTGTCATGGTCAATATAAACTTCACCGTCAGTCAGTCACCAGCATCCCAGAAAAGGTTCTGTCTTCAGCAACCTAGCCTGGACATGTTTGCCTTTTGTGTTGATTCCTATTTTTTGCTATGGGTGCTTTCTTTCCTCACTTCCCCTCTCTTATCTTGGTTTCCTTTCCAAAAGTTTCTTTTGAGTTTTGTGACTGTACTTTGCTCTTTCTTTTCAAAATCTTTTTGGTCCCTTTATGGAAAAAAAAAAACAAAAACAATCATTCCTGTTATTGTTGATAGAAAGCCCTTTCTTCCTTGTGCTTCATTGTCCCCTCCATGGTAAGTCCAGAAACTTAGGTTGACACATGATGAAGATGCCCTCACGTCGCTTTCCCCAGTGGCCGGAAAGACTCCTCCAAGTCAGCCAACACTTACAGGGGAGAGTGTAGTAGTTCTGAAAGGTGGCATTTGGAAGTGTGCATGGTGGGGGATGGGAGAGGGCTCACACAGGGGTGCTGGACAGGCTGCAGTGAGTCCAACAATCTTAAGACAACAACACTGACCCTGCCCGTGATGCCGGGAGCACCGTGCTGAGGAACACAGCAAGGATGGCAAGAGGCCTTCCCTAGAGTTTCAGTCTGATTTC
Organism: Hyaena hyaena; assembly: GCF_003009895.1. Lineage (NCBI taxonomy): Eukaryota > Metazoa > Chordata > Mammalia > Carnivora > Hyaenidae > Hyaena > Hyaena hyaena. Next base: position 84,284 of record NW_024081432.1, read on the forward strand.
CTGTGTGGCGAAAGAATATGGCTATTTTGCAGCATCTTCCATGGGCACCCAAGAAGAAAATAGCAAACCATCTGCTGCTTCTGAGACAACGATCAGGTTTTTCTTCATCCCAAATTACTTCTGTAGTTACCCATACATGTGAGATCAGAGAGAGTTAGTTGGTCGGGGCCAGAGGCCAGACCATCAGCAGCCTGGATTCTTATGAAGGCTGGGTCTTCACATACTTAATTGACCTTGGGTATGTGACCGAGACTTGTCTAAGCCTTATCTATAAAATAAGGATGATAAAGCTTGCCCTCACCTCTTCTCATGGGTTCCGTGAGGAACAGATTAGGTCACTTAAGTGAAAATTACAAAACACTGAGGGTGTTCGATTAAAAAGTAGAACTCCCAAAATTTCCAGACATAAAATACACAGCCTCTGCAAAATTGTAAATTTGAGTGGTCTTCATTTCAGAATTGTGTCGTTTAGCTCTATGGGACTGAATGAGGCAAAGGTGAAGTACAGTAAGCTAAAGACCGAGTCTGACTTCCCAGCATTTGGCAGAAAACCCACAGAAGGTGGGGACTGTTTCCAGTCTCTCTGGTTGTCAGCGCACATGCCTGATGCCTTCCATTTCCCACAGCTTCAAATGGCTAGCTCTTGGTTCTAGGAATTTTCTGTGCAAAGTCTCAACCTGCTCCACAGCTGACAAAGAGGAAGCCAGAATTAAAACGAGAAACTTCAGTTTGGTTCAGGCCCCATTCATGTAAGGAAAACCAAACTAAAAGCAGGGGGGTGTTAAAATCTCTATTAATATCACTACCCTAGGCATTTTCTTTCTTTTTTTTTTTAAATGTTTATTTACATTAGAGAGAGAGAGAAAGACAGAGAGTGAGCAGGGGAGGGGCAGAGAAAGAGGAGACACAGAATCCAAAGCAGGATCCAGGCTCTGAGCTGTCAGCACAGAGCCTGACGTAGGGCTGGAACTCACAAACCATGCAATCATGAACTGAGCCGAAGTTGGATGTTCAGCCAACTGAGCCATCCAGGCGCTCCTACCCTAGGCATTTTCTTATTAAACCTCATGGAAATGTTAGAGGAAGGCGATTAAGATTATGTTCACTGCCAAAATTCACTGAACTTTTCATTTCATGGATCTGAACTCTTTAAACATTTATAATGGGGTAACGTACATAATGGTGAATAAGGATTCTTTAGCATCCAAAGCAGCATATTCCACATACAGTAATAAATTAAGCCACTTCAAAACAATCCATTTGGTTTCTGACTAGAGATTTGAATGAGAGACAAGGTTTGTGACATACCTTCTATTCCCTTGACCCCAGTTCACACACACAAACCCAGAAAAAATGCTAAAGCTCACCTATGTGAGAGCTATTCTTCTTTCTTTTCCTTGGGGTACTTGAACAACTCCTGAGGGTCCATGAAGTATTCTTTCTTTATTCCTAATTTCCATGCACATGGTTAGTATGTGTAATGTGATGATCACACGTAACAGAATTGCCTCACATATGCAGTTTTACCTCAGCCCAAGCACTTCCATGTTCATTGGCTTCATCGACTCTCTTGAGAGTTACTCTGTGAGTCAGACACAGCGGATATCAGGATCCGCTTTTTTACAGGTAATAACACAACAGGTCAGAGAGATTAAACACCATTCCCAGGACTATGTAACCAGTCCATATCAAGTCTAGAGGCCAGGATGTCTGACTCCACATGCTACGTTCGGCACCCTGAACTGCCTGGACAAAGAATCTCATTGCCATTGAGGTGATGGGCACCTCCTCATACCCAGAGAGGTGGCACTGATGTCTGAGCTCCTCAGAGGAGTAGTGGAAGCCTCCCTTTCCTCTCCATTTTCTGCTACGGGCATCATTTTACCACTCTCCATCTTCAAGGAGTTGAAAAAAAAAAAAGGACAGAGTTTCTGCTTTCTGGACTCATAGAACAGTCACCAACGCTTGACTCTTAGCACCATTTTTATAACTTGTCCCTACAGTTTTGCTACAGTGAAGCCAGAGCCCTGTAAGCAGTGGCATTAAAGGACACATGCCAATAACCTGCTCAACATTAGAATGCCATACACCACCATTATTCAAGGAAGTCGTGTCTGACAAAATGCTCCTGAAGTGTGACAACAAGGTCAAAGTCTGACTCTGTAGGAGTGCCTCATCAAGGAAATTGGTATTTGAAAAACACGGGTCTGACCTGCGGCCTTCTACAATTAGAATGCGGTTGGTTATGTACCACTGCTACACAAGCACGTCTGTTCACTCAAGTATCTGCTTTTCTGGCAAAGGTTCTCAGTGAAGAGAGACAAATCAGACTCCATTTAACTTCGATGAGTCAAAGAAGGAGAGAATATCTGCAAAGCATGGAGGTTCGAACAGCAGTGTGTGTTCATTATCTGAGGCGTCCACTGATGTATAAGCATATTTCATACCACACATCCTTGCTTGTCCAGGGTAGACCCAGGCCATAGCTGATGTCCTGATGTAATTACTGATAGTGTCTGCATTTCCACCTCAGAAGTAGCCCACTGTGGATGATTTATTATATGTTTACCTCACATATTAATATCCTCTCTGCTATGCCTTACTCAAATTAACCAAACAATGATAGCATTAAGTGATGAAGTGGATACTCTGATCATATTTTTGTAGTTTTGATTTACCCTGCCACACATTAAAAAACAGACAATAATATAGAATAAAGTAAGATTCAGGAGGCCTAAATTCAAGGCTTTACTATGACATGAAATGACATGCAATTAGACTATTAATGAACTGTTCTGTGCTTACTTTTCTCACTTAAAGAATTAGGAGCTTAAGGCCCATGATCTATTAGACCCCCCCTCAGAATTCTAAAATGTATGAGTCCATAGGGCGCCTGGGTGGCTTAGTCGGTTAAGCGTCCGGCTTTCGCTTGGGTCATGACCTCGCGGTTCGTGAGTTCGAGCCCCGCGTCGGGCTCTGTGCTGACTGCCAGCTCAGGGCCTGGAGCCTGTTTCAATCTGTGACTCCCTCTCTCTCTGACCTTCCCCTGCTCACGCTGTCTCTATCTTTCTCCTAGAAATAAATAAAAAACATTAAAAATTTTAAAAAAATAAAATAAAATAAAATAAAATAAAATGTATGAGTCCATGTTAGTTGACACCAGTTATTCCTCACATTATTTTGCCAACAAATAAGTAAAACATATGTTTTTTTTAAACAAAAGGTGCTTGGTATGTATGTGACAAGTGGTCAGAATTAAGCAAAGTGGAAGAGCTTGAGGTTTTGTACTAGATGAATGACACTACAGAAATTCCAATTTACATAATCTTCTTCTTTTTCTTCTGCAGTTTCTGTTTCTATTCTTGTTCTTCTCTCTTGCCTTTATTCTATGGCCTTGATGTCAAGGTGCCTCTTAAAGGTAAGATTTCATTTAATTCTCAAAATATGGCTCTAAGAGGTATTTGATCAGAAGGATGCTGTATACAGTTACTAGTTACTAGTAATGCCCATGTTTGTTTGGTTTAAAAAAAAAAACAAATACATTTGGTTAGCTTAAATGCCATAAAATGAGAAACAGATCACCTGAAACTAATGTAACATTGTGTATCAACTGTGCTTCAATTTAAAAAAAGAGTAAAAAATGTGAGAAGCAGATCCAATCCATTTGGGCGATTATTAAAAAAACAAAGCAACCATCAAATAGGGAAATCAAGAATATTGTTCTAGTTAACTGTATTGCTTTGGGAAGTCTTAATGTCTATGGGGCTCAGTATTCTCATCTTTCATTATATGGAAAGAGCTGCTTCCCTCTCTGCGAAATGAAGAGATGCGAGTATATTTTTAGTATCTCTTCCAGCTTGAAAATTCTGATTCTGTAAGCTTAACAAGCTAAAAATGGCTGATTTATTTTTAACCCTTTCTCCCAGTCTGATTTCATCACAACTCAGGAAAGCAGGCTTTTAAGTGAAATTGGATCGTCTTTGCAAGTAAGATAACTTTCCGTGCCAATGTAGAACAATGAGAGTTTTATTACTACTAAATGATCAAGTCTGTGTCTCACGAATACATGTATAAATAATCTTAGACACTGATTCCCAAAGCTATGAAAAATACAGATTCCAAGTCCTTACCTCTGACTCAGTGGATCAGGTTGCTGGAGGTGGAGGTGAGATGGAGGGTGGGAGGAGTGGAGAGCAAGGACCAGTCTGTGTTTCTAACATGGATGTTAAAATGTGATTCTGATGTCTCCCGGGTACAGACACTGTGCCTCATGATAGCATTATTTAAAAATGAGGAAGGGCCAGGTGCTCTTCTAAATCCATATGTCATGGTCTGTGTCACTTTGGTTTTCCTATTAAGTTCTATTACACAGGGATCTTTCCTGGGCCTCACTTTATTCAATGTTTTCCATAGCAAGTTGAAGAATAGAGAAGAGACAGTTGCTCTCCCCATGAGTATCATCCCTGTTACCTAGGTGTGGAACCGACAAGCAAAAGTGCTTAGCATGGCCCGATACAAGGAAGGAGTTAAGCGTATATGCCCAGAAAGTTTATGTTCTCATATAATCAACTTTCTGGCTTTATGCGTTCTTCCAGAAGAGTTTCTTTTCAGACTGCCAGCCATCCTTTGTCTGGCAAGATGGATGGTGACCTTGCAGAACATAGGAAGAGGACTGAGTCTCTTAAACTGAATGAATCTGTGTAAGGTGAAATGGGTGAGATTTTCTAGGAGGAGGTAGGAATGGCCAGAGCATCAGAAAACAAATAGCTCTCCCCTACTAGGAATAAGAAAGAAAGAAACAGGACATGAGTACTATGTGGTAGTTGAGGAAAGAAAAATCAAAATTCATAAACACTATCAGAAAATGCATAGGTTTGAACAATCACATCATCAATGGCTAACACTTACACGCCAGGGGCTATTTTAAGCAATGGATACAGTGAACCACACAACACCCCCTGTAAAGTGGTGCTGATTTATTCCTTTCATTATAGTTGGAGAAACAGTAGCATGGGACTTCCGAGGCGGTAGAGCTACAATTGGCAGGTTTAGTATTCGTACCTAGACTCACTGTAGACATTTTTAGCCACTTTTAACCACCACACTGCCTCCCAAAGGAGAGGGCATCGCTGCCACATTGTGAGCACCATTTCTGTTCGTATATATCAGCAGTCAGAGGTGTCTTCTGCAACGTGAGCAGTACTGCTGGGCTGGTGGGTTTTGAGATTACATTGTGCTCATCTCTATACCTTTTCCCATTTTGTGGGACTCTTTGAGGGTTGTATAAGATTTAATTTGCTTTTCCTCCGTAGTAGCACATAACTGACACTTAGTAATTGTCTGTTGAATGAAAGGTCATGATTATAACTAATGAGAGTATAGCAAATCAGTGTGACAGTGCATCTGGGGTGTCTAAAATATGTGTAGGAAAATGGCTGAGTAGAGTTACAGCTTTGAAGTTACATATACTGTTAAGTTTGGATCCTGTCATTTACAGCCTATGTTGTGGTAACTTTAATCCACTTGAGATTAGGTTTCCTATTCTGTAAAGTGGTTGTGTTACCTACACCATGGTATTACATTCAGAGAACTAAATGAGATTGTGCATATAAAGGACTAATTGCATTGCTTGGAACATAGTTCAATCATCAGCAACTCTTAGCTGTTATTATTTTGAAGAGTTGGCTATCACAGTTACTGGATTCATCAATATAAAAGTTTGAAATTATAATCTCTGGTATTATCACATAGTTTACCACCTAAACCCAGAACAAGTACTTGCCTTTTCATCTCCTCTTTTCAGGGAGTAATCTAGATTTAAATAAGACATGACTAGAAATTGATGAATGCCATTTTTATCTCCATAGTAGCTGAGCTAGAGATAGGAAAAAAATAGGCGAGAAAAATGTTTGGCTTGTCTGCAGAGAGTAAAGGCATATGGCACATAACCTTAAAAATATTTTTCCTACTAAATTAAAGGCTTATATTCTGCTCTTTAACCCAAGAGTAACTTAAAGTATATGTAAAGATACCCTCCTTAAAATGAAGTGACTCATGCTTTTTTTCTTTTTGCAATTACAATTACCTAAGTCATTTTTGTCAGTGATGATCTAGAAGCTGCTGAAGGCTCCCAAGAAGGCACCCTTATTGCTCTCAGTGGCTGCCAAGTAACACAGGTCTATAGATTATATTGGGACTTTTGTCTTAAGGAGGGGGATTCCACGGGGTACCTGGGTGGCTCAGTCAGTTCACCGTCTGACTTCAACTCAGGTCATGATCTCACAGTTTGTGGGTTCGAGCCCCACATCAGGCTCTGTGCTGACAGCTCAGAGCCTAGAGCCTGCTTCTGATTCTGTGTACCCCTCTCTCTCTCTGCCCCTCCCCTCCTCATGATCTGTCCCTCAAAAATAAATAAATGTTAAAAAAATTTTTTTAAAGGAGAGGAATCCCAGGTAGTTTTATGAGATATCATCTCCTCATGCATTCTGGATATTTATTCTAAAGAAGTAGTATACCACAAATTATTCCATGTTAGTTATATCAGGAGAAGAAAACGAGAGGAGTACACAAATAGCTATCACTGGGATGTTAATATCCAGGTTAAAACAACCCATTGAAAACCCTTTTCTTCTGAAGAGGGACAGGTTAATAAAGAACATAATGGAACCAGCTCTGTTCATTATGAAGCTTGGAAGACCAGACAAAGAACAGGTAATCATGATCCTTCATCTATGTATCCTGTTTCCTTTTTTAAGAAAATTTTTTAATGTTTATTTATATTTGAGAGACAGAGAGAGAGACACAGAGCAAAAGCAGGAGAGGGGTGGCAGAGAGAGAGGGAGACACAGAATTCAAAGCAGGCTCTGGGGTTTGACCTGTCAGCACAGAGCCTGACATGGGGCTCAAACTCATAGATGATGAGATCATGACCTGAGCCCAAGTTGGAAGCATAACCGACTAAGCCATCCTGGTTCCTTTTTAATAATTCTTTTGTCAGTCATGACTCTTGAACTTGATAGCTCTATATTTTCACTTCCATCTAGTAACATAGAACATATTAAAAGGCACATAATACTGTGTTATTTTTCTAATCCAAAAAAAATTTTTAAATAGATACTGTAGTATAAGAACAGCCACAGTTGATTGGTTACAAATTCTCCATTAAAATATGCAAATGTTCATTTCTTATTACATTTATAATTTTCAGTCCCTCCTCCCATCAAGGCCTTCAGTGGCCTGTGGAAAACTAATGGCAGTAGGATTCTACAATATTTATTGTTTAAAATGAAGAATTTTACTCCGTATTCTTTTATATTGATAGGAAAATTCTGTAAGATGAATCATTGTATTCCAGTTAATCAGTCTTTCTTTATGTAGATGTATCTATTAGCCTTCACCTAGTCATATTAAGATTGTTTCCCTATCTGTCTCACAATGTTGACTATTAAGAAAGCACAGAGTAGGCTTATGCTTGATCTTTGTATCTTCAATGTCTACAACAGTGTCTTTTACATACTAGCTGCTGAATACATTTTAAATTGACACATGGTCAAAAGGATAGACAGATGAATGAATAAATAGTTGGGTAAATGAAATTGAAAGCAGATTTATGACATGTTAGATTGTAGCCCCGGATAACATAGTAGTGTAATACCAAGATAACTATCTGATTTGCTCTGGATAATAACCTAAAGAATAAGTGAACAAAGGAACAGATACATGAACAAATATGTTCTCCCCCAACTCCCTAGGAGGATACCCTACTAACTCAGTTCATTGCTTCTCCAGACACTCTTACAACTCACTATCCACACAGCCACTGAGTAAGTGTTAGGAAACACAGATCTAATTGTGCCCCCTTCCTGGGGTGCACATTATTAGGGTGAAATCCCAGTTCCCCCACGTGCCCAATGGAGCCCTGTGTGATCTCACTGCAGTCTCTCAGGCTTTCCCTTGCCCTAGGAGCTCCCTTGATGAGTCTTACTCCCTTCTGCCTCCCACAGGAGTTTGCCTACACAGTCTTTGTGTGCACAGTACTTTCAATCCTGCTTTATCTAGTAAACACCTACTCCTTATCCTTCCAATCTCAGCTCACTTGTGATTCCCGCAGGGAAATCTTCCTTGATTTCACTCCCGGCAATATTTAACATGCATTTGACTTGTTTTGGTTGTTGTTGCTGTTTTTAATTAATAATACCTCTCTCCCTCATCGTATATAGGTTCATGAGGGCAGAGACCATACATGTTTCCTTCGTCCTTGTAACCCGAATATCCAGATAGTGCCTAGCTTATAGCTGGAAATCAATAAATACTTCTTTTTTCTTATTTTTATTTTTATTTATTTTTTATTTATTTAAGTTTATTTATTTACTTTGAGAGAGACAAAGAGGCCATGCACATGCAGGAGAGGGACAGAGAGAGGGAGAGAGAATCCTGAGCAGGCTCTGCACCATCAGCACAGAGACCAATGCGGGACTTGAACTCACGAACCATGAGATCATGACCTGAGCTGAGGTCAAGAGTTGGAAGCTTAACCAACTGTGCTACCCAGGTGCCCAATCAATAAATACTCCTTAATGATAGTGATGATATTACGGTAAGGAAGAGAAAGAGGATATCTCTTTTGTGATTGAAAGAGTGTATTTCATATCTATTTTATTTAATTGAGCATTCCTATGAAATAAATACTATTATATGTCTCTAAACACTAATATCTTAATATAAAAACTTAGCAGGTATTAGCATCTACTATTTTTCCTAAGGATTAGGTGATACTATATAAGTAAAGCAACCAATATAGTACCTGGCACATAGAAAGACACATTTAAAGCCAAGTTCCTAGGACATACCGAGCATTCTGTCTTGGATCATGCATTGTGAGACGTGCTTCTGTCTACTTTGGCCATATATTTCCCACACCACAGTCAACTATTTCATATCCATTTGCCCTGCCCATCTCAGTGTAAAATCAGGGACTCAGGGAAGCCTCCCGTGATCCTCTGACTTCAGTTACATTTCATTCAATATTACTTGCCTTTCTCGGTGGCATTCTCATAGACCCCCAGGACCAACAGGGTCTGTTTCCTCATCTGTAAAAAGGAGGCAATAAGCTATCCTTTATTGAATATTTTACCATACAATAAAGTATATATGAGGACTGATGGAATGGAAGGTGTCATGAAGGCCCTTAGGGGTCTAGATGGTACACTTGGTTGGGTGGTGGTGCCCTTGATTAGAGATACAGGAAGCAGGAAGAGGGCGTGACTGCTGTCAAGGATTTGCAGGGATCTGTGGTAACTAGAGATCAGGAGGCGGCTACAGTTTGTTCATCAATATGCCTCTAAATATTAAGATCTAAATGACCTTCTTCTAGCAGTAAGAAAACCCTCAAGAATAGTGAACATAAGTAGCCTGCCAATTGAACCCGACTAATATTCGCTAAGTGTCACTTGTGAACCAGCTGGCCTGGTGAGTACTTGGATACTAGAATCATAGGGCAGAAGTGACATTGCTGTGCTCATTCACTTAGAGTCTGGTGGCAGGTGGTAAACTCTCAGAAATGATAGCTGCAGTCAGTGTTTTACCAGGGAGGAAACTAAAGCCCACTGACATTAAGCAACTCACTGAAAAGAATCCCTGAGGCTCTGTAATATCCAGATGGCCTTCTGAACCAAAGATGAATTTATATTCTATACAGTTTGAGTTAGAGTATAATGACCTTTAGTTCACTGAAAATTAGTCATCAACGGCGGACCATTGGATAGCGCTTTATGTATTTGGGATGCCCATTTGAATAAATGTGGCTTTGCTCCAAGTTCCTTTACAGATACTCACTGTACAGAAATTTAATATTCTGGAAGACTACAAGCCCATTTGTTTTTTTAAACCAACATGGTTTTACTCAAATGATGGGCTTTACTGGGGCGCCTGGCTGGCTCAGTCAGTTAAGTGTCCGGTTTCAGCTCAGGTCATGATCTCATGGTTCGCAGGTTCGAGCCCTGCATAGGGCTCTGTGCTGAACTCTTCCTCAGAGCCTGGAGTCTGCCTCAGATTCTGTGTCTCCTCTCTCTGTCCCTCCTCTGCTCACACTCTATCTCTCAAAAATAAATAGATGTAATTTAAAATCAATTTTTTTTAATGATGGGCTTTATTTCATTTGTGACAGGCAGAAATGATGCCTATGTGTTTTGAAACAGAATTTATGATTTATTTCTGAGAATGTATAAATTGAAGGCTTGCAAGTAACAGACTTTCTGGATTTACATATTTTATATAGACATATATATATACTATATACATATATATATATTATATATACACACACACACCTTAAAGTATCTTTTATATAGACTAAGATCAGTTCTCTTCACTACCAAGGGAATATGGGAATTATACTTTTAAGTAGGTTTTGGGGCTCTTCTCTCACTGGGATGTAAATATGAACATAATCTATTTTTCTCAAAACATAGCTTTCACTCAGGTTCCAATTATTATCTCTCATTCTTTAAAAATGCCTTAGGCCAATTCCCCCATTTTTTAAGCCACTTTCAGTTCTTGGAAGTCTAAGTCAGTTTAAAATTCAACCTCAGACTCTGTTTAATCGCATTTCTTCCCTATCCCAAGTGTAGCGGAAGGTTCGTGGTCTGGCCCTGAGAGAGCACTCCCTCTTCCCTCTTCAAATCTTGGTTCTCCAGGAGGGCAGGAAAGAGATAGAGGAAAAAGGATACATGCCTCTCAACTCACTTGACAGTGGTTGTAACCCTCCCCGCTGGTGGTTGATGCTATTTCTCTGGCTGCTACTGAGCAGTTATTGATGTGCTTTCTGGTGAGAGGTGGTGAGCGACTGGCCATGTGGGGGAACATGTGTGTGCGTTCTTCAGAGGCTGTGCAGGGCATGCCCATGGCAGTATTCCCTGAAGGTGTGCGCTAGGCGAGCACTGCTCTGTGTTTGAGCAGTGGCATGTGAGTGTCATTTGTGCAAGCACCACCATTTTCTATTTATGCCACCTGGCACCCCTCTTTCTCCACCTCAACCACTGCACTTCCCCCTACTGGTTCTCCTCTGTGACTCTGTGACTCTGTCATTCCTGTCCAGTCTAGTCTTGAGGAGCAAAGTGGCCCTGCAGATAGGAATTCCAAATAGTTCTGACTTGCACTTAGGACAGGAATTCTTTTGAATCTTTAATTTGTGTCTGGTGGGTGGACTGGCAACTCTCCTGGGGTACCAGGGGTCTCCCACCTTAGATCAAGGATCCCACTTTGGATCTTGATCTTGATCACTCTATCTAGGTACCAGTAAAATCCTGCTACAGACATAGTATTTTTATTTTACATATGGAGCAGTTAAGGATTAGAGAACTTAAAGACATACAGCGAGAAAATGTAAGTCCTGTGTTTCTTCATCCATACTATTGAGACTCTAACAGCCATGTTGTTAAGTAGTACATGATAGCATGTCCTCTGTGCCATCTTTGGTTGTTTGGAAGAAGAGATGATTATGTCCTTAACTGCTAACCAATTAAAAACCCAGACATAGGGACTTAGAGCGGAATAGGGCTAGGAGTCCTAACTGGCATAGTCCAGGGACATACCTTTTCAGGAAGATCGCTGGAGCCAATGAAGAAAACTGTATGGCATAGTTCCCAAGTTAGCACCGCAGGGTAGAGACCACCCGGCACTGGATACAATTGTTGAGGAGGAAGTGTGACATAAAATTAGGTCACTGAAGGGCATAGACATACCTGTTTTTAAAAATAATCTCACATTTATATTTGGTGGTATGATAATTCATTAGAGATTCTTCAGGTCTTGTCTTAGAAGGCCACAGAAGAAAAGGCAACAATGATAATTGCTAATATGTCAGGCCACTTATTATGAAACAAAAACTGTTAATTGCTTTATATGCATTTAATGGTTATGTTGCAATAACCATTAAAATAGATCATTCTATTTTCTTATTCAAAATTCAAGTAATTAAGCTTAGAAACTTCATTGATGTAACTTGCATGAGATCATAGAGTTCAAAAAGGTGGTAAAGAATTTTTTTTAAAGAACTTTTTTCCTGTTTCAGCCATGGACAGAAATGATGATTAAAGAATTTTCCCTCTGTTTTACAGAGTAACCGAAAACACGGATAAGACTCCAGAAAGGCAAATGCTACTAAACCTTCAAAGATGGCAGAAATGTTTACAACAGTGAGAGGGAGATCAAAAGCTAAGAACTACCCTGTAGCCAGGACTACAACTGTGTATTTTAAAGCCATTATTCAAGGTTTCTTACTTGACAGTTCCTACATGACCCTGTTGAAAATCTACAATATATGCTGCATTTAATGAAACATGTATATGTCAAACCAGAAGAGAAGAACTATAAACATATATTGTGTAAAGAAAAAAAAAATCAGCAATGGAAACAGTTTCAACAGATCAAGGAAAGATGTGTCTTGGGCATGGAACCAAAGTTACAAAGAAACATTCTACCCCTGCTGTGCAGGGGGATCATTTTAATGTAACACCACACCCCATGGAAACACTAGTCCCAAAATAAACATTTTAAAAAATCAAAACAAGCAAACAAAATAAAAAAAAAACAAACAAAAAAACAAGGGGGGGGTGGGGAATGAAGCACGAGGAATACCTATGAGGAGCTATTTACAATAAAATGTTTCATTTGAAAAGTCTGGTTTCTTACTACAGGGATTTGCTTTTTGTCTTTATTGTTGTTTAAAACTCAGGAACAGAGACATCTGCAGTGTGAATGGGAAGAAAAGCAGTCTCCCGTTTGTCTTTCTGCAAAAGGTGAAGCTTGTGGAATGCACTCCACAGATGACAGAGGATCACGGTGAGCCCCGACTAAACCGGCCACGTGGCGAGGCAGAGGACCTTGGCGAATGTAACATAAGAAATAAAAGCAGATTTGATGCTTCCCTGGCCTTCTGTCACATCTGTGTTCCTCCACGAACAGACTGATCTCACTCCTATTGAAAATTAAGAAGACAATGCTCTAAATCACAAGCTCCCTGCCGTAGTTCTGTTTCGAATGCCAACATCTATAGGGAACACGGGCCAGAGAGCATCTCTGAATCCATTTCTAAAACACTGGTTTTCAAATGGCTGCTTAAAATTGCGCGCAAATAAATATGTTATACGATTTGAGTAAAAACACACAATAGAGGCGATAAGTAAACTTCTACCAACAGTTGAGTTTGCCACAGAGATGTGAATATTAAATAAAATGATGATTATTTTTTAAAGTATCCTGATATGCCTAGAGCATTCTGACCTCTTGTCATTTAGACTGATAACATTTTTCCCCCAGAGAGCTGACCGCAATAAGACAGCTCTACTTTTTTTATACAGAAACAACATAACGTTACTGATAGGGTCATTTTCTACCAGAGGCAATTAGAAGACTGGTACTTTTCCTAAGTTATGTAATACTGAGTCTTAGATTCAGCTCTGAGGGCCAATAAATGTTCCTGAAATCTAATTTTACACCTCATTGACTGTAGGTAACACAACAGCCTCAATTTTTCAAATTGTCAAGGTTTTATTTACAGGGCTAGATTTCCCATGCATGAAGAATGTGTGTAGGGAGCCAGAAACTCTTTCTATGAAATGCTACACGAATCCTTCCAGACGTGAGTTCAGTATCTTATTCTTTGGTTTTAGCACTGGCATTTTCAAAGCCAGAACAATAGCCGAAGAATAGGCAAGAAAGGCTAGAATGCTGGGGTCCCACTTTTTGTCCTTATATTTACTGCTGACCCAGGTATCTTTGGCCCAGTCACTTAACCTCTCTGTGCCTCAGTTTCCTCATCCGCAAAATGAGGTTAAAATGCTTTTTCATAAAGTTAGGTGTTTTTTGTTTTTTGCAATTCTCGAACAAGAGGTGCTTAAAGTAGCACAAAGTGCTTTGTAAAAAATTTGACGGCTGTATTATTTGACTTTCTTGTATTGTTGAGAAAGAGTCCCCTGTGTAATAAAATAGTGCTTCCGTCTGGTTGAATCTAAGCACTGCAGCACTGAAGTTTCCCATCAAACTACCTGGGATATTGCTAGCAATAAAGGTTGGGAGATCCAGATCCGGGATCTCTGATAACCTATAGTAAATAGATCATCTCATGCTTTTGAATGGGATAGAAGAATATCATTTCACTGATAAGCATCTCCTAGCTCTCTTTATTGCATATGCATGCCATGAGACAAAACTCCACTTTTATCCTAGGAGAGCCAACTATGAAATTAAGGCTTGGAGTAACCAATAGTATCACATAATTAGTCTGATTATCCCTTTCATTTTGGAGAGATGTACTACTGAGCAATATGTCTTACTGGGAATATACAAAATATCTTTCTGCTGGATTCTTTACTCAACCGGGTAATTTGTACACTAAATGTGAACAGCACATTCATTGTGCAGGCAATGTAAGAGAAGGTGCCACTACAGTCTGCTATCCAGCCCTTTCAGATCTCAGAATATATGCAAGAGGATGAATTCTTCCCTATCTTTGACTTCTCTCTTCTGTTGCTCTTTATAGATCATTCCAGGGTCCATCTGAGCAAATTCATACTCCATCTGCTATATCAACCCTACTTTCCATCATCTTGCTTTTTCCTCCAAGAAACTTGTATATTAAATTTCATATCTAAACACTGATTTAAAGGATTAGAAACATTTGGAAAAACAGTGTGGCTTGATCATGTACCTTATCTGTTATAAATTTGATTGTATCACACACACACACACAATCATACAGGTAGGATGACTAAGCAGCTTTTGATGTTTTTAGGGTGAATGCAAAAGCAGAGATTCTTTGTTTAACATTCAGGAGATGAGCAAAGTTCTCTAGATTTTAGGCTAAATCGTGATGCTTTTACTAAGTCACCTTACTTCTGATCCTCACAATTAACATATTGGATGAGGCTGAATATTTTGATAGGTACATCTCTCTTTTATTCATTTCAACAATTATAAAAACATTAACAGCTGTAAATGTGTGTTTCACTCCTGGATCCACAGAAATGAATTAAATTTAAGTGAATGCTTCTCTTGCATATGATGTTTAGCAACAGTAAAGAGTGTCTCATTAGTCATGGAGGGGCTTACTGTGGCTCAATTTCTTACAGAGAGTATGAAATCCCCACTTTGATCTTTAATTTCTGCATCTTGACTCTCCTGACACATTTGGCCAATGAGTTAATAACAGAACAGCATTCTTCAGGGCTCATTTGCCTGTCTTTCTTAACAAAGTATTCATCTCTTGGAAGATAAATAGAACTTAAAATATGAAAAAACAGTTTGCCGTAAAATGAAAGCCCCACTTCAGCACAGTTATTCATGGCAGGAAATTTTTCATGAGCAAGGAAAAACAAGAAAACTATTTGGCTATAATACTAGGAAGTGTCTATTACTAAAAGGACTTTTTTTTTTTCCCACCCAAATCATACTGTAGGCAACACTGGAATGTGCTGAAAATAAGTATCAGGTCCCTTTTAACCTATGTCATATAAATGAAATCATTGTCAATACTGAGATTTTAGAGGTGGAAGAATAAATTTTGCTTTGATTTTTCTGCCATTCACAAATAAGTGTTGACATAGGTGGCCTGCTTCTTCAGTAGGGTAGAGATGATGTAGAGGGCTCATCAGTCATCGCTGGAGCAGAAAAGGGACATTTATTCTCTACTAGTATAGAAGAAATACAATTTTGCCAAATGATTTTTGCTACAGTATTTTTTCAATTAAATTTTTGTTCAAAATAAATCTTTGATAAACTTGTTCCTTTTTGCCTATTTATTGTCAACCTTTTCTGTAAACCCACTGTGTGATTCACATGTTCAGTGTCTTCAATGTAATCTGTAAGTTCATTGTTGCAAAAGGAAGTGTTTTTTAAAAACTGCCTAGGTTTTCATGGGAATTGTAAAAATAATATTTTTAATGTGTTGATGTTTAAATAATTGGATCATGTGTGTTATGTTACATCAAAATAGATGGGCAGCTTAGGCATTTTATTTTCTAAATATTTAATTGCATTTTTTGATCTGTCAAAGAGTAGAACTACATATGTACATATATACACATATATACAGTATATATATGGTGTATATATACATACCCACATTTATCTACTATATTGAAAAAGCTCAATATAACATCTGAGAGATCAGTAATCAAAACAAATCTTAGGTGACTGTTTATGTCACAAGTTAATGCTTTCAAGATGGGCCCCAGCCTTTCCTTAAGTGGACTTCTCCTTTCTGAAGGGAAAAAAAAGTAGGTCACAAGGTCTTAAAGGATAAAAGCTTCCATTCTGTTCAACTGTCTTGTCACTTCTATATAATATATTACCTTGAGACTCAATTTCAGGTGTATTGGCAAGAGGATTCAGACGTAACAGAAGGTTGGACTTGATCCTCTAATTTCATTTCAGGACTGGGCAGGGCACATTCACGTTCCTCTGTTGCCTTTAATTTGGTAGTTTGGTTCTTCCTAAATAAACCACTTGTTGAAAGTCCAAGTCTAATGTTTAATCAAGTTCCTAAAAATCTACTTCCAGGAGCAATGTGGCAAAAATAGAAGGATTATAATTTGCTATATTCAACCTAAAGTATCATACTCAGAGGTGCAGGTGACGGATTGGGTGAAGTTCCCTCATGTATTTCTGTTTTTGCATTGAGATCTTTGCATCCACACTTATATTTCCATCCTTGTTATATCAAAGTTTCGTAGGATAGAAGAGGTGTAGATAAACAACTTTGAGTCCAATTTTGTCTACAATCAAGACTCTACAAACTTGCTAAAGTATGAGTAATGCAATTTCCCAAAAGCACATCCTCAGCATCCAGTAGTAACAGCAATCACTGACCCTTGATTGACATCTCACAAGATGTGCCTATTTCCCCCATTAACTATAGTAACTACTTACAATGAAACAGATAAAAATACAAACGCTTTTATAAATATGTACATATATGCACATGTATACTCTGTACATACTACAATGGTGTGAGCGCTTACTAAATGGGTACTTCTGTCCTAGGACTGAGGACTGAAGGAAGGGGTTTTTCTGATGCTGCTAGGTAACTCATATTTTGGGTTAGCATCTGGTGTCTGTGCTCTCCTCCTTCCCTGCCTCTTCTTCCTCCCCCACCTTCTGTTCACTACCATGACTCCCTGTTGTTGACTGAGGCAAAGAACTACTGATTGGTTTTCCAATTACTCAGACCTATAAACCAGCCTCTTAGTGATGCCAGTGGTTTTCTAGGAAGAGCAACGAGAAATCCAGTATGATTACAGTATTAATATTACCCCCCAAATCCCATCATTTTATCAGCTAAAAGTCTCATTCCAATAAGGCTTTATGCGTGTTTTAACCTTCAAGATCCAAATCTATGGGGACTCAAGTAGAGAGCCAGTGTATTTGAATACATGATTCCCCAGATACCTACTGTACTAATGTAGCCAGGGGACCAATTTCTCAGAGCTTTCATCCAATCAGCTGCCTCATTTGGGGTTCTTTATCTCCATCTCATTAGCATGACTCCATATATTGGTTCAGCACTTGTTTATTAATGAGAAAAATATAAATTGACTGAGTTTCACCATAATGGTCCCTCTGAAGTACACTGAACATGTACATGTACTATATGTATTACCTAGAGATGGGAATCAATTTATTGTATGTAAAGGTTTATGACTGGTTATTTTATAATTTATGTATTTAATATAGGAATCAATGAGCTCTGGTGTTTTAGTTTATATAAAAATAAAACAAGCTGCATTTTTTAAAACTTTATCTCGCATTGTTCATAGGTTTTTGTTTTTGTTTTGTTGTCCTTAACTGTGCTCTTAACCTACTTTTGAAAAACCGGGTCAAGCATATCAGAGATATCAGTATAATGACAGTGATCAATGATTGTAAACAGTTTTCACCTCATCTACTCCCTCTGAATTTTTTTTATTGCACCTGCCAGGGGCACAATGGTGAAGAATCCAAGGCAGAACTTACACTTCTGAGGAGAGAACAATGATCATTCAGCATGTCTGCTCTGAGTATAATTTGGGAGAGATCTTACCAGGTATTTGCCATCCTTATTCCAGATATTTCTTTTCCTTTACCTACCTACCTTTGTTCCCTATTGTACAGAGTCACTCGATGTAGCTAGTTAACGAGTATGTATTATGTGAGCATCCATTATGCACCCACCGTTATGGCCTGGTACGTATGGGTCTACCCTCAGAGAGCTTATAGTTTAACGTGGGAAACAACCCAAAGAACCAAGATGGCACAATATGAGGTACAGTTTTGTAGGCCATTGTTAAGAACCTCTAAAACTAGCACTAGTATTTGGGGGGGGGGGCTTCAAAAATCCACGCTAAGACCGTTTCTTTTTTCAGTTGTACCCAATTTATCTTTAACTTCAACAAACTTCAGCTGACTTAAGTGCCTAAGCAAAAAGCATTGCTCATCAGTTCATTACAACCTTCTGTCACTCTTTTATAGGAACCACGTGTGCCGTGTCAAACCCTTCAAACAGAGAAGACTAAAACATAGCCCCAAGCCCTCAAGACATCATGATCTACGTTATCTGACAAAAACTTAGAACTGACTGAACTTCTTTGAGAAAGGTACCAAGCATATCAACATTCTATGAAATAGGCAGTTATTGTTATGGATTCTATCTAATTTTGTAAATGAAAAGCTCTGATTTGGTGAACTTTCACTCTGATACATAACTCAAGTATGCCGTCATGTCAGCAAGTAACGGACTTCTCCTAGCTCATGAAAAGAGTGCCCCACTGTCTCCTGGAGATGGTTCAGGGGATGGGAGACACGTCCTACCAATAGTCCAGGAGAGGAGCGAACACCCACCAGACCCACATGGAGGGATTCCCGGTCCCCTCTCAGCAGACAGGGCTGCCTCTTTCGTCCAGGTGAGCAAGTACAGTCACACAAGTGCAGGTATATACATAAATGCTTACCTAGCTCATGGCTAACCATCTGTGCCAAATGGCTGATGAAGCAGGTCTATTTTATTTAAGCAACTTTGTAGTGACATATGGAATGTGAGGTTTGAGTTATGAAGGGTTTTTTACTCACTGAAAATGCTCCAAATAAAATCTGTTTTTGACGAATACATTCTTATGCACGTAGCTGTATTTATAAATATGAAGCCCTTGGTTTTGATCAAAAGGTTCTATAACAAATGGTCGCTGGTAGTCTGTGCCTGTCATTACTGTAAAATTTTGAGAACAATGGCCACTACATGCATGTCATCCATCTGAAGCTCCATATGATATTTTTTTTTTTTTTAGAATTGAGGAGGAGGAGGAAAAACAAAACCAAATAAGAACCACCTCAGGAACAGAATGTTTGTTCCTTTGTAACGAGAGAAAATTTACTGTGCAAATGGTTTTGCCTGGACTACCTAGAAATGCATGAACAAACCTAAAATGTAACTTATGGCATCTTATGAACTCTTTCTGTTTTTTTACTGTATTGATTTTATTGTTTTGCCTTTAATTTAATTTAGCTTTTAATATATACTGCCTCAAATCTGTTTTTATACAGCACAGGGTATAGATTGAAAACTTTTAAAATGCACATTAAATGTTCTGAGAGCTACTATAGGAAAGTATGTAGAAAAATACCTTTTTAAAAAAATTTTTTTACATTTATTTATATTTTGAAAGACAAAGCACAAACGGGAAAGGGGCAGAGAGAGGGAGACACAGAATGTGAAGCAGGCTACAGGCTCTGAGCTGTCAGCACAGAGCCCATCGCAGGACTCAAACCTACGAACTGTGAGATCGTGACCTGAGTCGAAGTCGGCCACTTAACCGACTGAGCCACCCAGCTGCCCCTGTAGAAAAATATCTTAAATAAGAATAGGACAAAATGATGAGTGTGTATCTTTATAATTTCACCTTAGAGGGGTTTCTAACATGCTAGCTAGAAAGTTATTTGGGGCACCTGAATGGGTGGGTCAGTTGCATGTCCGACTTCAGCTCAAGTCATGATCTCACAGTGAGTGAGTTCAAGCACTGCATTGGGCTTGTTGCTGTCAGCACGGAGCCTGGATCTCTGTTACCCCAGCTCTCTGCCCTCGCCATCCCCCTCACAGTCTCTCTCTCAAAAAGAAATAAACTAAAAAAAGAAAGTTATTTGACCCTGGGAGGAATGCAACAATTGATGAGAGTGCACATGTACAATTACAGACTAACTTGGAGAAAGCTGATAAGGTGTGACCTATCTTTTTTATTTCTGCTTCATAGAGAAAGAAAAACCCAAAGACTAGGTTTTTTTGCTGTGTACAAATTAACCTGTCTGGTTTCCAATCTACTGCCTTCAATTCAGCCTGTATTTTCCCATTCTTCAAACTTTTCGTGAACCAGCTTAGTTGTTCTGCTGGTTCCTTCCTTCCTTCCTTCCTTCCTTCCTTCCTTCCTTCCTTCCTTCCTTCCTTCCTTCCTTCCTTCCTTCCTTCCTTCCTTTTAATTTACATCCAAGTTAGTTAGCATATAGTACAATAATGATTTGAAGAGTAGAAGCCAGTGATTCATCACCTATGTGTAATACCCAGTGTTCATCCCAAGTGTCCTTCTTTATGCCCCTTGCCCATTTAGCCCATTCCCCCACCCACAACCCCTCTAGCAACTCTCATCAGTTGTCTGTATTTAAGAGTCTCTTATGTTTTGTCCCCCTCCATGTTTTTATATTATTTTTGCTTCCCTTCCCTTATGTTCATCTGTTTTGTATCTTAAGTTCCTCATAGGAGTGAAGTCATATGATAGTTGTCTTTCTCTGACTTATTTTGCATAGCATAATACCCTCTAGTTCTGTCTACATTGTTGCAGATGGCAAGATTTCATTCATTTTTATTGCTGAGTAATACTCCATTGTATTACCACATCTTCTTAATCCATTCATCCATTGATGGACCTGTGGGCTCTTTCCATACCTTGGCTCTTGTTGATAGCACTGCTATAAACATTGGGATGCATGTGCCCCCTCGAAACAGCACTCCTGTATCCATCGGTAAATACCTAGTAGTGCAATCGCTGTGTCATAGGGTAGCTCTATTTTTAATTTTTTGAGGAACCTCCATACTGTTTTCCAGAGTGGCTGCACCAGTTTGCATTCCTACCAGGAGTGTAGAAGAGTTTCTCTTGCCAACATCTGTTGTTGCCTGAGTTGTTAATTTTAGCCATTCTGACAGGCGTGAGGTGGTATCTCATTGTGGTTTTAATTTATATTTCCCTAATGATGAGTGATTTTGAATGGTTTCTTTAATTAATGAAGTACATAACACTTAGACATATGTTCATTTATTTTATGGCAATGACTTTTTTAAGTTTATTTATTTTGAGAGAGAGTAGTGAGATAGAAAGAGAGAGCGTGTATGTGCGGGACAGAAAGGCAGGGAGAGAGAAAATCCCAAGCATGCTCCACACTGTCAGCTCAAAGCCCAATGTGGGGCTCAAACTCACATACCACCAAGATCATGACCTGAGCCAAAATTAGGAGTCAGACAATAAACCGATTGAGCCACACAGGTGTTCAGAGATTTTTTTAAATGTTTGTTTATTTTTGAGAGAGAGACAGACTGACAGACAAAGACAGCATGAGAAGAGGAGGGGCAGAAAGAGAGGGAGACAAAGAATCTGAAGCAGGCTCCAGACACTGAGGTGTCAGCACAGAGCCTGACTCGGGGCTTGAACTCATAAACCGCGAGATCATGACCTGAGTTGTGTCGACGCTTTACCGACTGAGCCACTCAGGCACCCCGAAAATGACATTTTTAACAACTTGATAATGCTTTTTCAAAAGGCATTTTAAGGGGTATTGAGACAAAATATGGTCCTTTCTCTCAATGAGCTTCTAGGAAAATAAGATAAATTAGGCCCAGAAACAATGAAACAAATCAATCCAGGATGACTAAAAGCCATGAGTATACCACAAACCACTAAGTGTCCTGAGTTCATTTTTCATTCCAGAACTGCTCTTTCTCCTGTTCCCCCCACTCAGTGGGAGATGCTAGATGAAATCATGATTCCATGCCCTTCATTCTCTCCTAGTTTTCCCTCACCCTCGGCATCCAGTCCTTCCCAAGCCCCAGTGAGTTTAGTTCTCACACCTGTCTGTCTTCTGTTCTCCATCATTTCTTTTTTTTTTTAATGTTTTATTTATTTCTAGGAGAGAGAGAGAGAGAGAGAGACAGCGTGAGCAGGGGAGGGTCAGAGAGAGAGGGAGTCACAGACTCCAAAACAGGCTCCAGGCTCTGAGCTGCAGTCAGCACAGAGCCCGACGCGGGGCTCGAACCCACGAACCACGAGATCATGACCTAAAGCGAAAGTCGGACGCTTAACCGACTAAGCCACCCAGGCGCCCCTGTTCTCCGTCATTTCTATTAAGAGCTCCCCATCTGAACTCCTGCAGTAGCTGCCTGGTTAACTGCTTCCAGGTGTGAATCTTTCTTGCTGGAGCACCTGGTTGGCTCAGTGCAGCAAGAGACTCTTGATTCTGGGGTGGTAGTTCAAGCCTCACATTGGGTGTAGAGCTAAACCTAGCTGTTAAAAACACAATGAGTATACCTCCTTGGTGTTTCCAGTTTGATTTAATGTGCAGATCAGACCAGGTTGTTCTCATCTTTAAAATCCCACCTTGGGCGGTGCCTAGGTGGCTCGATTGGTAAATATCAGACTCCTGATTTTGGCTCAGGTCATGGTCAGGTCAGGAGATCAGGCCCCGAATCCGGCTGTGCACTGACAGTGAGGAGCCTGCTTGGGATTCTCTCTATCCCTCCCTTTCTGGTCCTCCCCTGCTCACATGTGCTCTCTCTCTATATAAACTTTGAAAAATAAAATGCCTTCTTTGTTTCCCATGCCTACCTGAGGTTAACTCTCAAATGCTTATTGAACTAAACACATAATATAAACCTGGGAGTGGGACCTGGGGTAAGATAGTGTAGCCAGCACAAAGCTACTATCTTATCTAACCAAACTCCAGAAAATAAGGCTCACATTCTCTACTCAGCATAGCCATGTATGTCCTGGATAAACCCTCTCCCTAAAGATTCAGCTTAGCTGTCATCTTCTTCAAGAGATGAACTCCATAGCTTTAGTTCTCCCGAAGCCTTTGTGTGTCCCTAGCTTGTCAGGTACTGGGTGTATTACTTGCTCTGTTTGGCCCCACCATACCCCCAATTAAATCTGAGTGATTTGACAATATATTCTATGCCTTTTTCAGCTTTCAGTCCTGAGCATGTTACACAGTTCCTACTACCGATCCAAGTCTCACTAAGTTAGTCTGTTGTTTCTGTATGTGGAGGGAGTAATTGCTTCTTGTTTGGATGATGAAAGGCTCCATGAAGGTGGAAATAGGTAAACTGGGCCATTTTTTGCCAATTATTTTGTTATTTTGTTTGCCATTATATTATTATAATGGCAATATTTGCCATTATTTTGTTGTTGTTTCTGGGTTTTTGTTTTTCTTATTTCCTTCCATTTTACCTTTTTTTTTCTTTTTCCCTATTTTCCATTTTGAAGGAGGGTTTTATTCCACAAAACAAAAGCTCTTCAGGGGTGCCTGGGTAGCTCAGTTAAGCTTCTGACTCTGACTCTTGGTTTTGGCTCAGATGATGATCTCACAGTTTGTGTGTTCAATCCCCATATCAGGTTCTGTGCTGATAGTGCAGAGCCTGCTTGAGATTCTCATTCTCTCCCTCTCTCTCTCTCTCTCTGCCCTTCCCCTGCTCCCTCTCTCTGTCAAAATAAATAAATAAACATTTAAAAAAAAGAATAAAAGCTCTTCAGAAAACCTACACAGAAAACCACGTTTCCCTGCTAGCTTCACTTTAACTCCCCCTGTATTTTACTATTTGACCACAGGAGGGGAGCATTTGTCTGGAAGCCCAGCAACAAGAAACTGTTAGCTCAAGAAAAATGTGAAGCAGATTTTATGGAGTATTTTGTGTCCTGGGTTTTATGTTTCTCTTGTACACACCCATGGGAAGGCAGTAATCTGAACAGAAGCACTTCATCGCCCTGGTGTTTGCAGTCCATCCTTCATTTCGGGGAGCTGAGTTGTCTTCACCCAGGCAGCAAATTCATTTGCAAACACAAAGGCTCAGAGAAACTTAGCGACCAATTACACAGTCTCCAAATATTCCAAACTCGCTCAGACGCCAGACAAAAGGGGTCAAGGCAGTTCATCAGATTCACTCCCTAATTCTCCATCTCTGAAGCAAGACCTCCTCAGGGAACAGACAAGGAAAGGTATGTTATTGTGTCTAGAGTTTCTCTACGTGAATGCACTTGAATTTTTTTTAAATAACAGTATTATGTTTTAAATATCTTTGCCAAAACATATTAGGTTTCTTAAAGGAATTTTTGGAGAAAAAATTAGGGATTTGTCCTTAAAAAACATTTACCTCCCAAGAAGCATGAAAGCATGCAATAATTTTTTGTTGTTTGCACAAAACATTGGCTAAATAAGCTTTTATTCCACTAGAAGGGCAGCCTTCTTAACCATAAACAGTATTTTGTTAGTGGCTGTGTAATTGACAAAGAATCCCTGCCTCTTAGTAGGGGTGTCTCCCTACATATACAGGGGCTGCTATGGGAAACATAGTTCAAAATGAGCTAGGAGCTTCAATTTTCTTTTCTTTATTTATTTACTTATTTTTATGAGAGAGAGAGACAGACAGACAGACAGACCAAGGATCCAAAGTGGGTTCCACGCTGACAGCACAAAACCCGGCTTGGGGCTCCAACTTAACAACCATGAGATCATGACCTGAGCCCTAGTCCGAGGGTCAACTGACTGAACCATCCAGGTGCCCCCAGTTTTCTTTTATTTACCAATGAAATTAGGGGCACCTGGGTGGCTGTCAGCACAGAGCCCACTTCGGATATTCTGTCCCCCTCTGCCTGCCTCTCTCCTCCTCATTCTCTCTCCCTCTCTCTATCTCTCTCTCTCTCAAAAATAAATAAACATAAAAATATTTTTTAAAAAAGAAAGAAAAGACCCAATCATGTTGGTCTTTTCTCTTTCTGACCTATTTATCTATTCTTTCCTGCAGTGAGAGGCTTTATATGTATAGAAGACCGACAGACTAGGCCCCAGTCCCATCTCTACCACTAGGTATGTGTTATTCAGTGAGTAACAATCATTCCAAGCCTTCCTTTCCTTTTTTATAAAATGGGATAATGAAATAATTTCCCTTGTTGAGCCCTTGTCAGAATTAAATGAGACATGTAGCAAGATTAGTACAGAAAGTATTAATGTACTAATGACTGGTATATAAGGGCTCAATCACTGGCACGCTCCGTAAATCAGATATTTATTATTTGTTATGCTTGAAGTTCATTTGTTAGTGTAAAAGGAAAAAGTACACAGAATGATACAAGAGCACAGGGTATGAAAGAACATCAGTAAGACATCCCTGTCTTCACGATCCTTCCCTGACTCTTGCCACTCAAGAAAAACATGCAGCCAGAATATCGCAATATTAAGTGAAAAAGCAGTGATTTCTGTAGAGTAGCAAGCAGACATCTTCCTGCTTGGGCAAGGGTTAATATACCGTAGAAGGGGAGCAAATAAGGGGCTGAGGAGCTGGGCAAATCTTTGACAACGTGTGAAGAATCAGACACAGCTGGGAAGCTTGTGCAATGACCTTGCAGTTCCTCCTTGGTACCACAGGGAGGCACTATTAGGATCCTTTGTGGTCTGATGCATCTGGAACTCTGATATCGCTGACAATTTTTCTTTGTGTACATCGTAAGGACAGTTGCATTTTTTTTTAAGTTTATTTGCTTATTTTAAAAAAGAGATTGTGCAGGAGGGGCAGAGAGAGAGGTAGAAAGAGAATCCCAGGCACCCTCTGCACCACCAGCACACAGCCCGATGCGGGGCTCAAACCCTGAGATCACGACCTGAGCCAAAACCAACATTGGGATGTAACCTACTGAGCCACCCAGGTGCCGCAAGAACAGTTGCTTTTTTAGATCTAGAAGAGATCTTAAACATTTATTTGTTTATTCATTCATTTTTTTTATTCCTTCATTTTCCAGCGTGTATTGAACAGTTACCATGTGGCAGCCATGCCTGGGTATAAATGAGAATACTGATGTGACTTGGCTGTTGGCAGAACGAATAAATCGCAGAGCCAAGGCATGGCTCAGATAATCTGATACAAGCGTAGTGAACTTTCCCCTAAAAATATATATAATTAACTCATGTAATTAAGGGATTGTATAATACCTTATATAAGCTATATTATTATATTAATATAATCATCACTATAACATGTAAATAATTATATATTAAATGAATAACAATATACAGTGGCTGAGCTCCGACCATGTCAGGAGGTTTTTTTGCATGTTTTCATATGCAAGCAAGGAGACAGATTAACAGGAGAAAAGCAAATGTAATTACTCAGAGGGGCATCACATTGCCCGCATTGCAACGGGCATCGGAGGCTTATATGTCATCGAGAGCTAAGGAAAGGAGCGTGGAGATGTGGGGCTTCAAGGGGAAGAAAGACAATTCACAGAAAGATGAAAAAGCCTAACGGTTCAGTAAACAAATGTTTGCTGGGCCATATAGAAACGGTTGGATGTAGACAGAAATGTTAACATACTCTCCCAAGTTCCTCCCTGTCTACCACACCTAGTTCATATTGTACTGGACTTAATCTGTCATGATAGCTCCTTTTTTTGAAACAGGAACTCTACCTAAACTCTTTTAGGTAGTTAGGAGGGAGGTCAGAGTTTCTTCCTAAATTTTCTGTGTCTAAAATAATCAGCCCAAAATAATCCACAGGCCAGAGAGACACATTTGAGGTGGCAAATTTTGCTCCCCTCTACCAGTTAGTCTACACATGTCTGTTAAACGAGCAGCATATGTAGACAAAGGAAGGATACAGAGTAGAAAAGTTATATTTTTGTTTTTACTCTCGTGTGTGTGTGCGCGTGCGCACGCGCGCATGTGTATAATTAATGTTCTGCTAAAAAGGAAACTACAGACCCAAGATGGAGTCACTTATGCTAGGCCATGTCACCAAACTGGGGCTTAATACCTAACCTAAGTACAGGGACATCCTCCAGGGGGAAGTGTAGGCTTAACCCATAAGTTGTGAATTTTCTGGTCAGCACCAATGGGTAATCTGTCCTGTGAGCCCTCTCCATCCCCACCCCAACCCCTCAGAGGAAGATGAATAATTTGCCTGGTAAGACCTTCTGCTTTTCCCTTAAGGGAAAGTGACTTTGCCTATAACAGTCTTCCTCTCCTGTTGCTAGTAACTTCCTTGCCTCACCCTTTCTTTTCATACAACTTTTCATTCCTTCCTTCCATTTTGTATAACTTTTCAAGACTCCCTTCTACTTGCTAGGTGGGATGGTGCCTGATTCATGAATCGCTTTATAAAAACAATTAGATCTTCAAATTTACTCAGTTGAATTCTTCTTTCACAACCCTAAGAGTTATGAGGAAACATAGCTAGCCTGTTCACTAAAGAAAGTTACACTATAGAAAAGCTTGTGTACTCACACTGTTATCTGCAAAGAATCTCTTTGGCTTTTGACCTCTTTTGAAGTAGAAAACAAGGTTCTCCCCTCCATTCCCATCCTCTCCCTTAACTGTGAGGGCCCCGTGACGCCCTGCTGCTCTCCGGCGGAAAGGGTGGGACTGGGAGACCCAGTCTCCCAAGGTCAGGGCTGACCCTGAGTGTGGGTGAACCACGGCTGCCTGCCCAATTGCTCCTTCCACCCTCAATGCCCTTTCTGCTGTCTGTCTCTCACATGCCCTCAGATGTTCTCCTGGAGTTAAAAACAAATACATATTCAAGAAAGTCTCTGGGCAAAATGGAAGTGAGTTCCCCAGAAAAGCCATATATTAAAGTATAACAGAGAACCTTTTTACCAGATTATCTAGCTGCCCTGTTTTACAACCCTGAGGGGTGAGAAAGCCATCAGGCAATGTTCTACAAGGAAATAAGGTTTTACAGAGAGACCCAGATGAGAGGAGGTATATGGGGATGTAGGATTAGCCAAAACAAACTGCAAATGCCTTGAGGTCAGTGCTGTGCTGCCAGGCAGGCTCGAGGAAGAGAGAGGAAGCCTTGATTTATACTCTTTGCAGATTTCTCTAAGATAAACATTTCTAACCATGGCTGATTTCAAGCCACCAGTGATAAATTACAGAATATTCAACAATCGGCCTTCAGAGCTGATAAAAGCCAACTCAAGGACATCATTACCAGTAAATTAAGATAACTCCCTGCCATATGAGTGATAAGTGATGTGATTTTTCAAAGTAGGTATGTGTTTATCCCTATGAAGTGCAGTGTGCTCTGGACCCCACCCCACCCATAATAGCAGTGCTCGCTGAGGAATAAACAGAGCTAAGATGGACAGTCACAACAAATCAGTACATGTAAAAACCATTGACATCTGAATCAAGCCTGTAGTTAGTATGATCCCAATGGTAATTTCCTGGTTTTGCCATCGTACTATGATTATGTAAGTTGTTACCATAGGGAGAAGCTAGATGGGACTCTGTACCAATTTTCCAACTTTGAGTTTATAATTTTTTTTTTTTTAGGTTGAGGGAAAAACCCTCAAACCATATAGGAAAATAGGTGACAGTGAAATTTACCTGCAAATTGTATCACATAGAAATAATCACCATCATCAATAAAGGGACATCATCCTAGACATCTTTTTCTGTGTAAATATACAGGTGGATGAGGAAAGGTTGAGGCTACTTTTATGGAAATGGAGTTCTATGGATCCTGTTTTTAAATATCTCTAAATAATTATACTTGAATTTAAAAAAGAACCTGATGTTAATAAGAATTAGTGAACTTGGTTTATCACAAGGAGCATTGAGTAGTACATGGAATTATGTATTGTGCACCTGAAACCAATAAAACACTGAACATTAATTATATTGAAATTTTAAAACAAAATGTTAAAAAATTAGTGAATTTGAAATAAGCTTACTGTTAACCCCCCTACACACACACACACACACACACACACACACAAAATGGAGCATCAGATTTCTTAAATGACCAGAGCCTGTGAGACCATTCCTTTGGCCTTAAAATTAAGATCCCTAAAATTATAACTTGAGTTCTTTTTCCTTTTTCAAAGATAATACCACTAAAAAAGGAAGCTTTGCGAGAGCCAGCCCACTAAGGTTTCAGAAAAGAATGCAGGAAACACTGAGCATTAACCCTTCAAAACATCTTAGGATCTTTTTCCTTTATCTTAGAATTTTGACTGACAGGACCATTTTTTCTATATTTGACTCCTCCTAAAACTTTTAACTGCACTGTCCATTTTATATCTCTTAAGGTTACCAGTGCTGTAGTACAATATTAATGAAAAATAACAAAAACATTTAACATTGGTGTTTTATCACAGAATTCACTTTGCTCCATATTTCAATAAAATAATAAAATCATCGAAGAGATGGAACAAACTTCATTTTAAAAGCCCTGTACACTTGTTACCTCCTTTGAATGTCATAGCAGCTCCATGCAATACTCCAGGCTGATACTTTACTCCCATTTTACAAGCAGTGACAGTGAGCCTTTATTTTTTTTAAGCTTGTTTGTTTATTTTGAGAGAGAGAGACTACCAGTTGGGAGAAGGACAGAGAAAGAGGGAGAATCCAAAGTAAATTCCATCGTGGTCGGTGCAGAGCCCAATGCGAGGCTCAGACTCAAAACCATGAGATCGTGACCTGAATCGAAATCAAGAGTGGGACATTTAACTGGCTAAGCCACCCAGATGTCCCAACAAGATAAACAACTTGCCTATGATCATAGGAGTAAGTGTAAGGGCCATAGAGTTTTAAAGATTTCTGGACTTTTATCCTTTCTATCACATGGGAATAGAGGCTTAGTAGGACTTGAGGACCCTTAAAACTGCCAAATTGTAAATGTAATTTAATATAGCTCGTAATATATCGAGAAATTAAAGCATTAAGTGAATTAAAATCTTGTCAACTCCCCCAAAAGAAAAATATTTCAAATTTACTAAGAGGTCAGTAGGATTTTTAAAAAAATCTTTTTAGTAGGTTATCCTATCTTACAGGGCAGGATCCAAGGAAATTGAACAGGGGACAAATAAGTTTTATTTTGGATAGGGAAAATAATAACAATAATAATAATTTAAAGATGTCATGCCACTGTGCTATGTATTTATTTGTATTCTCTAATGCTCACTAATCTTTTGAGGCTGATGTGATTATTCTCCCAATTTTCTTTTTTTCCCTCTCTTTTTAAATTTTTTAATGTTTATTTATTTTTGAGAGTGAGAGACAGATCATGAGTAGGGAAGGGAGCAGAGAGAGAGGGAGACCCAGAATTCCAAACAGGCTCCAGGCTCTGAGCTGTCAGCACAGAGCCTGATGTGGGCTTGAACTCAGGAACCGTGAGTTCATGACCCGAGGTGAAGTTGGATGCTTAGCGGACTGAGCCACCTAGGATCCCCTATTTTCTAGTGAAGCAACTGAAGTCAAAGAGATCAAACAAGTAGCAAGTAACAAAGGAAGTAGCATAATAACAAAGGGTCTGACACTTGAGCCCACATTTGTCTGATGCAAAACCCTGCATTTTTAACCAGAGTGAGGCTGAGTATACTCGATGGCTGTCAGAGGGAGGCAAAACAAATGATCAAAACCCAAGTCTAATTAAAGTACTAGAAGGAAGTTGACCTTGGGAATGTCTTGCATTTGCTGCCTCTTTGTCCTCCTCCCCTCTTCCCCTCCAGTGACCCAAAGCCACTGGCCTCTATTTTCTCTCATCCCTATCTGAAGTTGCTCTCTAAAAAGTGTCTCAGCCTCATTTAAGATAAAGGATGAGTGACTCTGAAAGTTGTTGCTCCTGGAGCTTTAAATCCAGCATTAGTTCATTCTTTGCAAGGGTAAATTGCTTAGTTTTCAGGAACTGGAGACTTGGGATAGAAGAAAGCAACTCTAAAAAATATAGCATCCAGTCAATTCATTTTTGATGAGTGCCAGAACAATTAAATAGAGGGGAAATAGTATTTCTAACAGACGGTCCTAGTAGAACTGGATATCTGCATGTAAAAGAATGAATTTGGACTCCCGCTTCATACCCTAAATAAAAATTAATTCAAAATGTATCATAGACCTAAATGTACGAGCGAAAACTGTGAAACTCTTAAAGGAAGGTGTAAATCTTCATACTCTTGGATTAGGCACCAAAGTATGGTACTGATATGGATCTGGCACTGAAAACGTAAGTAAGAGCAAAAAATAGTTGAACTGAAGATGATCAAAATTCAAAACAATTTTGCCTGAAAAGATACTCCCAAGAAAGTGAAGAAGAGACAACCCATAGAATAAGAGAAAATTTGGAAAATCATATATCAGATAAGGGAGATGTAACTAAAATATATAAAGGGAACTTTCAACTCAGTAATAAAAAAATAACTCATTTAGAAAGTGAGCAAAAGATCTAAACAGTTTACTAAAGAAGATACATAAATGGCCAATAAAATACAAAAAGGTGCTCACCATCATTAGGCATCATTAGACATCACGGAAATGTAAATCACAGTGGGTTACCACTTTACACCTGGTAGGATGACTCTAATAATAAAAAAAAAGAACTATTGCCGAGAAAGTGAAGAAAGTGGAGCTTTATACACTACCAGTGGGAGTGTAAGTTGGTACAGCCATTTTGGAAAAGTCTGCAATTCCTCAAATGGTTAAACATATAGTTACTATATAACCTAATGATTGTACCCCTTGTGTATACCCAAGAGAATCAGTAACCTGTTCACATAAAAATGTTCATATGAATATTCATAGCAGCATTATGAATAATACCCAAAAAGTGGATCCACCCAAATATGTATCAGCGGATGAATGGCTAAGTAAAATGTGGTATAACTATATCTTGGAGTGCTATTTGGCAATGGTGAAGTAGTAACATATGCTACAACATGGATGGACCTTGTAAACATTAAGCTAAATGAAAGAAGCCCATCACAAAGGACCAAAAAGTGTATAATTCCATTTATATAAGAAGTCCAGAATAGGCAAATCTTTAGAGATGATAAATTGATTAGTGGTTACCTAGGGCTGAGGGTGGAATGGAAGTTTGGAGGGTGAGTGGTTAAGAGGCAAGGAGTTTCTTTTGGGATAATAAAAATACTCTAAAATTGTTATGGTGCGGGATGCAGTACTCTGTGAATAAACTAGGAGCCATTAACTTGTACATTTTAAAAGTGTGAATCATATGGTATGTGAATTATATCTCAATAAGTCTATGTAAATGTGGCAATA
Source organism: Hyaena hyaena (assembly GCF_003009895.1). Lineage (NCBI taxonomy): Eukaryota > Metazoa > Chordata > Mammalia > Carnivora > Hyaenidae > Hyaena > Hyaena hyaena. The sequence goes on from NW_024081432.1 coordinate 116,615, forward strand.
TAGCTGGTGGGAACACAAATTAAGACTATGAAGTCACTCCATACCTATTAGAACAGTTAAAATGAAAAATAGTGACAATACCAAATACTGTAAGGATGTGGAGAAATGGGATCTTTCATCTAATGCTGTAGGAATATGAAGTGGTGTAGCCATTCTGGAAAAGAATTTTTGGTGCTTTCTTAAAAGAAAACTACCCATGCCCATGCCATGCAACCCAACAACCAACTTCCTTGGGCATTTACCCCAGAGAAATGAAAACTTACATCCAAATGAATCCTGTATATTATTGTCCATAGCAGCTTTATTTGTAATTTCCCAAAACTGAAAATCCTTTCAAAAGGACAATTTGCTTAATCAAACTGTAGTACCACCATATGATAGACTATTACTCAGCCATAAACACTAGTGGGCTGCTGATATGGGCAGATGTCAAGGGTATTATGCTGAGTGAAAAATGCCAATCTTAAAAGGTCACCTACTATATGAGTCTATTTATATAACATTCTCAGAATGTCAAAATTGTAGAGATGGGGAATGGGTTAGTGGTTGCCAGGGATTAGCGACGGTGGAGGGATAGGGATGAGTGTAAGCATGAAGGCGTGGCATAAGGAAAATCTGTGGGGATGAGATAATTCTGAGTCAGGACTCCTTACACCAACCTATACGTGAAACAAATTACATGGATCTGTACCTTGTACCAGTGCTATTTTTGTGATTTTTATATTGTGCTGCAGTTATACAAGATGTAATCATTGGAAAGAACTAGATGAAATGTACCCAGGAATGTCTCTGTACTATCTTTGAAACTTTCTGTGGATCTACAATTATTCCAAAGTAAGAGGTTAAATATATGCATGCATGTATGTATTTATGCATTTATGTGCATATATATGGCAATATACATACATTGCCATAAATACATGTATTTACATATGACAGTGCAGCTGGTAGATAATAACTTAAAATTAACCTATTTATTTAGGGTCTATGTATAAATGTACAAAAAGTGCAGGAAAATTCATTAAAATTAAGCATATTGCTCCTCCCTCCTCTTGGATAACAATATCCAAGATAAGAGTCAAGAGAAATGAGTCATCCTCTGAAGAAGTTGTAGGAGCTTAGATGCCTTCTCTACATTGAAAATGTGTGCAGGGGTGCTTGGGTGGCTCAGTCGGTTAAGCTTCTGACTCATGGTTTTCAGCTCAGGTGATGATCTCACAGTTTGTGGGATTGAGCCCTGTATCAGGTTCTGTGCTGTGCTATGGAGCCTGCTTGAGATTCTGTCTTTCTTCCACTCCCCCCGCCAAAAGAAATAAAGTTTAAAAAATGTGTCCAAATAAATGATGACAAACATGACATGGTTCTTAAGTTTTGCCAGCCTATAAATACTCATCATAATAGTGGATTTTAGTTTCTAAAGATAACTGAATCGTGGCTCCAGTCCTCTAGTTTGGAGGAAACACTATGCTTCAGGACCCATGATCTCATTTCCCTCATAGCAATTTCCCCCTTTCAGGTTCTTGCCTGTGTGAAATCCCCTCCTCGTACACTCCACTGGGAAGTTGATTCCCAGTCTTGGAGTAAATTCAAAACTTGTGGTTCAGAACATGCCAGCAGCTGCCAGAAGAGTCCTAATCTTTCAGTTCCTGGACCATTGTGAGAAAGGGTTTGTAGCCAAGGTAATCAGAGACTGACTGCACTTCTCAACACAAACCAGACAGCCAGGGTGGAGGGTTCCCCCTCGGACCTGGCTCAGCTTTTCTTCCACACAGACCACTTTCTTTCACAAGGTCTCAGCTGTGTGAGCCTCATCTCTCACTAGTCGTTTCCCTCCCCTGCAGGAGTGGGGCAAAGCTCGGCAAACATAGCTGCCAGAGACAACTAGTACTCCGTCTCTAAGGCCCTAGGGCCCGCCAGGGCAGGATGGACTCAACAAAGAAGCCCTCACTCACCATATTGGAACCCACTTAACATCATCTTTCCATCTCTCATTATGATCCTTCTAGCCTTCCACACAACTTTGAACCCACCACCCAGACTCCCTGCTGTACTTCACATTGTCTATGTATTTTCTCTTTTCCCAGAAAACTCCTACAACACACGGCACAGTCCAATTACTAATGGTAACATCATTACGGACATCACCTTTTCACAAAACCTTACTATGCTCCAGGAATTTAAATGCAGCATTTAATTCAATCCTGACAGCCACCATCAAAGTTAGGCCCAATTAGTGTCCTGATTTTTCAAAGACACTAAAAGCAATGTCAGGTCTATATATTTCCAAAGTCTTTGTTTTTAATGTTGCCACTGTACAGTCTCCCTGTACTGAAGAGCTGGCATTTCCGTGGTCCCTGTTGTGGCCATGAGACGCCTGGGCTGGAAGGCAGCGAAGTGACTCACTTGCTAAATGGAATTTGCATGGTACATAGCCATCTGAGTTTCATTTTCTGATTTGTGAAAATTGAGAATGAAGATAAGGCCTGTCTCTCTAAAGTGTTGTGAGAGTTAAATGAGATAATGAAGCATTTAAAATATTCAGCATGATACCTGGTTAACAAAGGACCCCAGCGAATGTCTGTTAAATGAATTAAGGAATAGGCCTGTAGAAATTAGCATGAATAGGGGACAGAAGAGACACGGAAAATGCCAAACAGTGAGTAATAGAAGATCAGTAGTATTCGCCTGTGTGATGCAGTAGAGACCTTTGGAAAAGAAAGCCCAGTGGCTCCCTTCCAGTTCTGCTGGCTGTTCTGTCTGTAGTTCAGTGCTAATAAGGCCACACCTGTGAGCAGTTCACTGTATTTGATTCCATAGACACCAATAACGTCGTTGAGGCAGCCATTCAAAACACTGTTTTTGAGAGGGAGTAATCCAAAAATCCTTACATCTGAAGAGCTCTCTCTTTCTCTCCTGCTAGACACAGGGATAACTTTCCACAGAAAGCAAAAGTCGTAGGAGCACTGACTCATATCTGGGCTGAGCCCAGCATTTCCATGTCATCACCCAGCTCTGGGACTTTGAGATTTTACCTCTAATAAAAGAGGAGAGAGCAGGGTGCCTGTGGGGCTCCGTCGGTTGAACATCTGACTTCAGCACAGGTCTTGATCTCACAGTCCGTGAGTTTGAGCCCTGCATCGGGCTATGTGCTGACAGCTCAGAGCCTGGAACCTTCAGATTCTGTGTCTCCTTTTCTCTCTCTGACCCTACCCCACTCACACTCTGTCTCTGTCTCTCTCAAAAATAAAATTAGAAAGGAAAAAAAAAGAGGGGAGAATATAGGGAGAAACCTCCAAGAAGTAGTTTATAAAGTCAAGTAGATTTTAAGTCAAAGAATAAAAAGAATACATCTCCGTTTTTAAAATTGTGCAAAATTTGGTTAACATGATACTGGTCTTATTTTTCTTCTTATTTTGCCACATACTCATGAAACCTTTGTTATGGTGCTAACCTCAGTATATGGACAGGTATTTGGGAATGACTGTAGTATATTATTTTGTTTCATAAAAACCCAGAAACAGTTATTATTTTTAGTTTACAGAAGAAGAAACTAAGGAATATATAAGGAGATTTCCTAAGGCCCAATACATTAGACTGACTGGGTAGGCTCAGACCCAAAAGATTCAGTTTTAGGAAGTTCCCATGATGTAGTGCCAGGACCCTATGAGATGCTAAATAATTCACGAAAGCTTTTCAGAGCAAATTTTAATCCACAGTTATATAACTATAAATACATTTTAAAAATTGAAATTTCCATCAGCTATCTTTAGAGTTTTTCCACTCCCCCAAAACACAAATTACATAGTTAGATAAATCTAAAAGTATGGCTACTGATTTGTTATAAGGACAGTATATTTTTTAAATGTTTATTTATTTGAAAGAGAGAGAGAGAGCACACATGCAAGCAGGGGAGGGACAGAGGGAGAGGGAGACGAGGATCTGAAGGGAGCTCTGTGCTAATAGCAGAGAGCCAGATTCGGGGCTTGAACTCACCAACTCTGAGGTCATGACATTACCCGAGGTCGGACACTTAACCAACTTAGCCACATCGGTGTCCCATAAGGATAATATTTTAATCTATATATAGTGCATGTGTGTGTATGTGCATGTATGTATGTATACATATATATATTCTCTCATACATATATTCTCTCAAATATAGAGAGAGAGACCATAACTTCATCATTTTCTCTGTCCAGCTTCCTTCCTTGCCCCTCCTTCTTTCCCCTAATGCATACTCCATGACAGCTCTACACAATGCCCCGAACTTTCATATACTCTGTTTACTATAGTCGGAAAGAGTTGAAGTGAGTAAAGTTTTTATATGTTTTTAGAAGCAAGCTGATAAGGAAAATATCTTGGAAATGTTGCTAACTAAAATCCATACTTTACTGCGAGGTCCCAATATCATGGTAGAGTAGTTACCCCCCACCCCAGTTCTACCTGCTAAGACTGCTTAGCTCCTGAGTCTTTAGAATTATTGCCCTGAATATCCATCACTTTAAAGCAATGCCTTGTGTCATCATACTTCTTGCAAAGAACGTTTTTTGATGGCCAGATGCACTGCATGCAAACACTTGCTCTCACGGCACACATGTAGGTGAACCGGCTTCCAGCCAACTCCTTTCTTAGAAATAACCCGGAAGCAGAGCTCCCAAATGCACATCCCACACACCGCTGTTCTCGAGGGTTTCAGTTATGTGCACCCTTCTGCTTCCTGACTCCAAACAACAATAGAAACAACAACAAACACTTCATATTCAAATTTATTTAGTTAATGCTGGGTTATGTTATTTTTATATAGGCCTGCTCAGAGCCTCTATCTTACTGTTCATTAGGAATTGCCCAACTATGCTGAGTTTTTCAAATATGTTCAATGAAAGAGCCACCTTCTGCCACCCCCCTTTTTTTACAGGGTTCAGAGAGATAATTTTTTAAAATCCTATCTATTATTTTGTGGGGATGTGGCTTGGGAACTTATGCTTGAACATCAGTGTATAAGCCAGCATAACTTACCTGAGACCTATCAGATTAGTAAAATTCTTACTAACTTTGCACCTAAAGTAAAGATAAATTGCAGATGTCTTTATTCTCCAAAACCAAGTCCAATTCCCTGGACCTAGGACTGAAGTATTTTTTCCCTTTCTGAGACCCAGAGCTACCTCCCTCCATATATTTATCTTTAGGGGTAATTATAAAAGTGAGAGTTTAGTAAAAGCTCAAAATATGCCAATAAGCAAGCTACATACAATGTTTTATTTAATCCTCTAGTCAGCGCAATGAAATTACTTTAATTATTGTCCCCATTTATGGACAAAGGATCTAAGTCTTGCTAGGTTAAGGCATTTTTCAAGATCACTTGGATAATTATTGGAACCAAGGCACACCGTCTACAAAGCCAGCATTTTCACCACCTATTTCTTATCTGCTGTGTAAGTCTGAGCACCTACATGGATGTACTTTCTAGGTACTTTATCAAACTGACCTGGTAAAAAACCTTCATATGACTCTTTCCATCAAGGATAAGAAAAGTTTGTTGGAGGTTTCAGCCCCATTTTTTTATTTGAACAGAGACAGAAAAACGTCCAAAGGATCAAGACATCTGCAAGAGGGCAAAGGGGACTGATTGGATGTCGCACCCCAGACAAAAGCTGTGTCCATCTCATTCCTTTGTGAACTGCCCCACACTAGAAGGATCCTCAGGGAACACAAAAGACTCATGAAAAGAGAAGAGCAGTCCAGCTGACTGATAAAAAGCCTTCTCTGTGTTCTGTCCCTTGGACTTGGACCCTAGTGAATACCATTTGTTTGAATAATGATCACAACATAATAGATATGATGAGGTTGCCAAGAGCCCGTCCATTCAACTCTGCCTGGCTAAGGGAAAAAAAAGAAAGAAAAAGAATGAAAAAAACCACCCTGACGTGGCCATGACATGCTTCACTGGGCTCCGATTTCTCCAAACTGAAGTTTAAACTGGAATCCCAAGATCTATCAGTTCTAAGGAATAAAGAAGTTGGCAGGCAGACAGGACCTCCTCCTCCTCTCCAAACAAAACAAAACAACCCAAGTTGGGTGGAGAGGACTGGTAACTACTTAGGAGCAATTATTAGAGCAGGAGACCTTTGTGACCCTCCCTTCCCATTAGTCCCTACAGCTGGGAGTGGGGTAGTAATGGCTGATGTACTCTGCACAGGCAGAAGTATACAAGGGTAAGGAATAGGGTCTTTGGACTGAGGCTAAAGCCTAGCTCTCTTTTGCTCAGATTATGTGCTCTTGATCAAGTTAATATTGTTTCAATGAGACTTGGTTCCCATAGTTGAAAAAGTGAAGAAAATACAGCTGCTGAGTTCTATGAAAATTAAATGACTTACTGTACACTATCTAAGGACTGAGGAATGGAAAAATTTTGCTTGTCATAGGAAGCAGAATCGCTACCATCAAAACCATGGAGAATGCGTGACTTTCTTCGTTCTCTGCTCTAACCCAAGAGCCCTGAACTCTCCTCCTTGTTTTAGCCATAGACCGCATACAAGTTTTAAAAAGGAGAAGATAGTGCTTAAAATCCAGTCTAATAGATAATAAATGGAGATGCTGGTGGAGGCATTATGTGTTGAACTATTCGTGAGAATTACAGTCATCTCCAAGGAAGAGAAGGGGTGATTGTAGTGACTCTTTATATACCAAAATTCACAACTGTCCTCTGCGCCCTCTGAAACCTGATCTTCTAACTTACAGACGAATAAACGTACTTTCCTGGCCTCCAGCAGAGGGAACTCAGATCAGGACATTAAAGAATAAACGCTGGCTATTGTTCCCGCAGGTGGAAAGTGTTGATTGAAGTCCAGACTTCTCTGGACAGGAATGCTGTAAACCAAGTAGGAAAACCTGTGTCTCACAGTGTTTGCCAATTCCACTTTTCGCTTCATCCAATTCTGTAACCAAGGGAGCAACCATATGGGGTAACGAACTTGCCCTGTGTACCTAGAAACATTACTTTCTGCTTAACAAGGACTTGATAAATGGAAACCACTTTATAAATTTAAGATATTACCAGTGGCGTGAGATGCTTCTTTCCAAGATGGGAAAAACTTAGAACCTGTATGGATTATAATCAAGGTGAGTCCAGGCTCCTATCCTCACATCCCCAAAATATCATCTAGCCTCCATCTGTTTAGCTCAGACTTTCATTTTCTTTAAATTCAATCTTCTTAATCTAGTTCCTAATTAACTTGTTATTCTCCAAAATGTATAAAAATGCATTCATGGTCTTCTTCCCTCCATTGCTCCTGCTATAAGGGAGGGGAAGTTTTTCCCATCTACCATTCTAAGTTCTTGGCTGAGACCCCACCCTTACCCCTACCCCCTACCCCCCATAAAAGATTGACAGGAGAAAAGCAAGCAGTTTAGTTACATGTGTACCTTCTGTATGTGTGGGAGATATCCAGTAAAACTGAGTAACTCTTCATAATTAAATACGTCCAGCTAAAGACAATAGAAAGATGAGGAGGCCAGTTATGGGAAGTTTTCAAGTAAAGCACAGCAAACAAAGGTATGGTTATTATGCAGATTTAAGTCATTGCCTTGTCCACTGATGGGAGGTCCTAGAGATTTGGTCATCCCTTCCCCTGTTTCTTTGCACAGAGAGGGAGACACCCCTACAAATAGAGTTGTGTCAGTGTCTGTGTGTCTTCTGTGTCTGTAACCTCTCAAAAACAGTCAGCTCAATATAATCAATATGCCAAAGAGACATGTTTTGAAGTGGCATATTTTGTTCCCTTTCATTCTCTTTTCACTCCTGCATTACCTCCCTTCTATAAAAGTAAACTCCATATCAAAAATACATCCCGGGTGCCTGGATGGCTCGGTCAGTTGAGCGTCTGACTTCAGCTCAGGTCATGATCTCATGGTTCATGAGTTCAAGCCTCCTCACTGCTGTCAGCACAGGGCCTGCTTCAGATCTTCTGTTCCCCTCTCTTCATGCCCCTCCCCCACTCATGCTATCTCCAGAATGAAAAAACATTAAAAAATATGTGTTTATACTTATATACCCAATATTCTAAAAAGGATTTGAGCAATCTTGTATGTATTTAAATTAACCCTATCTCCACTCCCCTCCCACCCTGCTTTCACTCCACTGCTCAGATTCTCAGGAATCTGAGAACAAAATGACCAGGTCACAGCAAAGAAACCCTCCCTCCTCTGCCCCTCCCCCCTCTGTCCCTCCCCCACTACTATGGGTTTGAAGGGAAAGGTTTGCAGTGCTCATGCTAAGAAGCCCCAGAGTATGTTGGGCTCCATGGGAATAAGCCAGGAAATTACAACAGAGGAAATGAGGAAATTAGATACAACTACCTAAATTCAACCAAAAGACAGCATTTGCTTATTAAGATCTGGACACGTAAGCCTCAGAAATTTTGTCTTGGCCTGATTTGGTCAATTAATAAAACTATTTTAGTTCACTCTTTTTTCATCTAGCTATAACTATCCACAAACTGAGACCACCCAGGGTGGTATTTCAAGAGAAGCTAATCCCCTAATTTTATTCTCAGTAGGAGGCCTTGAGAATTTAATCACAGGAGTCCAGAATCAAGAAGCACCTACAAATTAGCTCTTTCAGTTTTCATAAAAATCCTGGGACACAGGCAGGAACCAGGCTTACTGAGCCTGGCATCTACTCCTCCTCGCAAAGCTAGATGACCCACCGATAACCCTTCTGGTGGCTCCCTGTACAGATGGAGCAAGTCCTTTCTCCCAGGACAGACCTAGCTCCTTCTGCTTCTACCTTTATAAGGCAGGTCAGAGTCTGTCCTTGTGTTTAAAAAAAATTATCAGGAATTATAAAATGATACAGGTGGAAAATTCTGTAGATGAAAAGCCAAACACAAAGCCTAATTCTATATTCCTCTGCTTTTGAAGATTAAAAAAAAAATCACATATAATGATTATGGCAAGAAAAACACAAGATCCCAGTGGACTCCTGGAGAGGTGCCATTTATTGAGGAGAGAAGTGCATATGAAGATAAAAAAGAGGAGAAGCCAAGAATCTCATAAGGAAAGGGATATGGAGGGTCCAGAGGGGATGGTCTTGGAATGAAGGGAAGTTGAGGTCATCAAGATGGGGAGGCCATGGAAAAGGAGATTTGGGGAAGAGGAAGAACATGCTTGGCACCTAGACAGAAAACATAGAAAAAGAAGAAATAGGGAAAGTGGATTTTGTGCAGTTTTGTATATCTATTTATGATGTTAGTATATTTGTAAGAGAAATGAATGAACCTGCAAGCTGCTAATGGGTGAATAGAAGCTTTGCTGGGGCATCTGGTCACATTGGGTTATGGATCCCTTTTTTATTGAATGCTATAAAAAGTAAAAGTAGGGGGCACTTGGATGGCTCTGTCGGTTGACTGTCAGACTCTTGATTTCAGCCCAGGTCATGGTCTTGTGGTTTGTGAGTTCAAGCCACACAGTGGCTCTGTGGCTGACAATATGGACCCTGCTTGGGATTCTCTCTCTCCTCCTCTCTCTCTGCCCATTCCTGCTCTTGTGCACATGTGCTCTCTTTCAAAATATACTAATAAAACTTTTGTAAAAAAGTAAAAATGGATCCATTTTTCTCTCAAAATTCAGTGTCTTGGACTTCTAGGAGCACAAGAAGCCATTTAATGAAACTTCTTTTCTATTGTGATGGCAGATTCTGGTTTTTTTTTTGGTGCAGTAGGAGGTGGGAATAGGGGATATGAGAAAAGAATGTTGTGTTTCTCCTTCAGCTAGCTTTTCTATGATGATCTGAGTCTGATTCAACTATACTTTCTTTGTTTTTAAATTTTGTAATGTTTATTTATTTTAGAGAGACAGAGACAGAGTATGAGTGGAGGAGGGGCAGAGAGAAAGGGAGACACAGAATCCCAAGCAGGCTCCAGGCTCTGAGCTGTCAGCACAGAGCCTGACTCAGGGCAGTGAACCTATGGACCACGAGATCATGACCTGAGCCGAAGTCAGACGCTTAACTGGCTGAGCCAGACAGGGGCCCGTATTTATTTTTGAGAGAGACAGAGAGATAGAAAGAGAGAGATAGACTAAGACTGGGGGAAGGGTAGAAAGAGAAGGAGACAAAGAATCTGAAGCAGGCCACAGGCCCTATGCAGAACTGGAACTCATGAACCCGTGAACCACAAGATCATGACCTGATGGGAAACCAGAGTTGGACACTTAATTGACTGAGCCAACCAGGCACCCCTACTTTCATATACCTATACATACATAAAATTAATTTGTGCGACTAAATCCATATTTTGTGCTAAGCATTTTCAGGTTGTTATGAAATGAGACCTTTATAAGAACTACAGGGTGCCTGGGTGGCTCATTTGGTTAAGCATTCAACTGTTGATTTTGTCTCAGGTCATGATCTCACAGTAGTGAGTTCAAGCCCTGCATTGAGCTCCATGCTGGGCATGGAACCTACTTAAAAATAAAAAGAGGAGAGGGATAACTAAAGTTAAGACATTTAGAAACTTACCCAAAATTCATGACCAAAATTTAGAGACATGTTTTTGATTCCTAGATTGGAGTTTTTTCCACCACAGGTGTGTTTCTCAAAGTGCGGACCATAGACAGCAACACCAGTACCCCAGACCTCCTGAATCAGAATCTGCATTTTAAGAAGATAACCACGTGAGTCATATGCCTACTTCAGTTTGGAAAGCTGGCATTTCCCCATATCACTTACTCTAACTGGGGAGCATTCATTTCTAGCTATAGTATTCTCTGGATATAAAATAGCTGAGAAAAGTTCTGTATGAAATTTGAAAAATTTATGTTGTTAAGACACCATATGGGATTAAAAAGTAAGCTACAAGGCAGTGTGTATGGAATAATTCCATTTTAAAATAAATTTTATATAAATAGGCATGTATATCCACACAGAAAGTAAAGACTAGAAGGATGTAGAAGAAAATGTTCTCTCTGGTGATGGGATTATGGACAATTTTGTCTTTTACTTTTTGAGTTTTCTTAAACACCTATTAATTTTTAAAAGTTAGGTTTTCCTGGTGATGTTGACTGAATCTGGCCAGAAAAGTAATGTACAGGAAATCATGAATTGGCATAAAAGAGAACGGAAGGTCACTGCTCAAGTTTTCTGGGGTTCCCACCAAGCACACAGGACTCACATAATCATTCTAATATATCAGGCGCTCCACTCCTTGCCAAAAAGGGGCTCCTTCTTCCAGCCCCCAGGGGGCAGCCCTGTGTGGGTTTACAAGCACCAGCTCTTCTCCCTAACAGTGTGAATAATCAGGCGTCTCGTTAGCCATAAGTCATCTACACAGAGGGTCTGAAACATTCTGGGCACTTTAACAACAACAACAAATATTATAGACAACGAGAGGTAATATTTTATAAATAGAGGCAAAATCCCCCAATAAACAGGCAAGAAACAGAACAGAAACCACCCACATGGTTCAGCCATAGCACAAAGGACTTTCTAGATTGACTGATATCTTGTGTTTGTGGAAAATGGGGAAGGTAGAAAGCATAAACAACAGAGACAGCAGACAAAGTTCAGACCCTTAAGCAAAGATCTAGTGCTGTTTCTTACTAGCTGTTCAAGTTTGGGCCAGGTACTTAACTGCTCTGTTCCTCTATTTCATCCCATTGTCAGCTTCCCAATCCTTGGCTTTGTGGATTGCGTGAGTGCTTTGAATGCGCTAGTTTCCCGGTTGGGCTAGTCTAAGGAAAAGCACTTCTGTGTGTCTTGTCTATTCTCAACTCTCTACTGCAACACTGTCCCTTGTGACACCAGATGTGTGAAATTTTCGCACATCAAGCAATTCTGCAATATGAGCTAGGCGTCCCATGATTTGAGATAGCATCGGATCCCACAGATTAAGGACCCAGTCCAACAAGGAAGCCCTCCTCACCATCAGATGCAGTTTGCAAGTACTAGTTTGTCACTTGTACTCATTTAAATTATTTATTTGGGCATAGGGGGGGCGGTTGTTGAAGGAAAAGAGACAGACTCTGAAGCAGGCTCCTGGCTCACAATGGAGCCCCCCTTGAGGCTCAGTCCCATGACCCTGGGATCATGACCAGAGCCAAAATCAAGAGCTTAACCAACTGAGCCACCCAAGAACCCCTGTCACTTCTACTTCTGATTGACCTGCTATAAATTGGTGACTCCTACTACTTCCTCCTCAGGTTCCATTCATTTACTAGAGAGGCTCACAGAACTCACGAAAACATTTCTTTATTAGATTACTAACTTAGTATAAAAAGTTCTGACTCAGGAATTATTCTAGAAGTATAATGGAATGCAGTTCTATCAGCCAGTTGGAAGAGCTCCCTAGGGGCCAAGTCTGTGGAAGAGGCACAGGGCTTCCACACCGTCTCTGGGCAAACTATCCTTCAGCGCCTCCATGTGCTCCTCTACTTGGAAGTACATCAAATCTTGCTGTTCAAGGAGTTTTTCTGAAATGTGAATCTCCTGTACTATCCCTCAATTGACTTGGTCTTTCTGGGGACCAGCCCATTCTGAGCCTATAGGAAACCCTCACCCTAAGTCCCTCCATTACGGAGATTCCTCCATAAACTTAGGTGTGATTGAAAGGCCTTGTAACAATGAACAAAAATACTCCTATCACTTTGGAAATTACAAGGGTTTAAGGAGCTTTGTGCCAGGAAATCAGGACAAAGACTAACGTATTTCTTGCTTTACCACAGCTAGTTACCCAATATCTGACCCCCTAGATCAAATCTAGGTCCTTCTTTGAGCTAGACTGTGCCTTGTGATGCTTATGTCTGTTTCTTTCTCTCTTGCTGTTCTCTTTTGCTGTTCTTTCTATCTTTGGTTGTTCACAATCTGTTCAGTTGGCCCTCAGTTCTTCTTCAGGAGGAATTGTTCTATAAATAGGTGTAATTTGGTGTGTTCTGTAGAGGAGGTGAGTTCAGGGTCTTCCTATATCACCATCTTGGACAAGAAACCCCGAAATACAGGTGGCTTTGGACTGTGTGGTCCAGATCCTCTTGTCCACTGGATTCTGTTGGGTTTGGCAGGTGGGAAGCAACAAGAAACTAGATAACAGGAGACACAGGTAGAGGTGAGAGTATTAAGTCTCTCATTTCTGCTCCCTTCTTAATAGATACCTATGTTACCTAAAGAAACCTCAGAAGTGCACATGCCACCATCTTTCCTGTGCAATGCTGAAGCCTGGAAACATTGAGATTTGCGGAGGGTTTTGATTATTAAGAATTTGTTTTGCTTATTCATCTTATTCCCAAACACTGAGCATACAAACCTCAAAATTTAGGATAGGGAACAATTTGGGGATATGATTCAGCAGCCTGGTAGCTCTTAGACTGTGGGTGACAGTCCCCTGGTATTCAAGGAACTGTAGAAGAAAACACCAAATGTGTGCACTTGAATGTAGTGTTGTCTGCAGATGGAATGAATCATGTATCACATACAAAAACTCCATTATTTTCCAAGTATATGTAGATAGAATCACAACAAAATACAAAACCTTATAAAGGCATGACTGAATCCACAGGGGCTTGTATATCATCACATATACTTTCTCAATATAATTAAAAGTACAGGCACTTTCATGGAGGACCATTCTTTCAATATCAAAATTTTGGTAAGAACTCATCTTGGCTCATTTTCAGTAAGTTCTCTCTCTCTCTTCCCCCACCCTCTCCTTCTCCCTCTCCCTCTCTCTCTCTCTCTTTTTTTTTTAAAATGTTTTATTTATTTCTAGGAGAGAGAGAGACAGCGTGAGCAGGGGAGGGTCAGAGAGAGAGGGAGTGACAGACTCTGAAACAGGCTCCAGGCTTTGAGCTGGCAGTCAGCACAGAGCCCGACGCGGGGCTCGAACCCACAAACCGCGAGATCATGACCTGAGCAAAAGTCGGATGCTTAACGGACTAAGCCACCCGGGTGCCCCTCTCCCTCTCTCTTTTTAAATGTGTATCAAACTGAGGGTTTTTTCCTCCTGTTAATGCCTGAATTCACTCTTTTTATTGTTTTGGTTTATCATTTTGAGTAAATTTTTTTCCTTTGATTCATTCAACAAAATGAATTGAACTCCTCGTATATATTCAGCTTTGACATAAACATTTGGGTTCCTTCAAAAAGTAATCGGACAGATTCCATCTAATGGATCTTCTGTTCTAATGAGGAAGGCACTCATTACACCTATTGTTACCCACATATTTGTTGAAATTACATTTGTGACAGATGCTATGGATGGAAGTCATAGGGTCAGAGTATGGATATATCAAAAGATGTGATCCAGTCTGAAGTGTTGGGGAAATCCTCCCCAAAGAAAAGTGATTTAAGTTGAGGCTTGTTAATACTCTTGAAGACAACAACCTTGCCACAACTTGCTCTTGAGTAAGTCAGTGAATGCCACTCAGAACTTCACCACCAACTCTATCTTCTATCTAGCATGAAGGAAATTTTGCAGACACTCCTCAAGGTCTAACACTTAGGCAGGAAAGAACTATAAAATGACCACCTTAAAATGATCAGTATTTTACTCTGCACTCTTGCTTACAAATGAGCATTCCACTTCTTGCCCTGCATATATTTTTGAAGTTGTTCATTTTAAGGCCCCTCATGCTTGATTGTAAGGGAGGACAAACAAGCAGTTCTTGTTATTGTGATTTGTAACATTCTTCTTTACTATTGGAAAATTAACCTATTGTCCTATCACTTTTTGAAGGAATTTTGGTAAGAACTCATCATGGCTCATTTTCAATGAATTCACTCTGTTTTTAAATTTTTTTAAACATTTATTCATTTTGGAGAGACAGAGTCTGAGTGGGGAGGAGCAGAGAGGGAGACACAGAATCTGAAGCAGGCTCTGGGCTCTGAGCTGTCGCACAAGCCCGATTCAGGGCTCAAACCCATGGACCGCAAAATCGTGACCTGGGCTGAGGGCAGACACTTAACCATCTGAGCCACCCAGGTGTCCCTTTTTTTGTTTTGTTTTGTTTTTAATGTCTGTCAAACTGAGAGTTTTTTCCTTCTCTTTGTTGCCTGAATTCACTCTTTTTATTGGTTTGGTTGATCACTTTGAGTAAATTTTTTCCAGCATGTGCTATAGATTTTGTGCTTTTATGAGGTCATCACAGATGAGGAGAAAGGGGGCTCTTATTCTATTAAATACAAAATTGTCAAGGCTATGAGATTTGAACTTAACTCACTTTGCAGCAGACTGGGAACAATTCTTGAAATCCTCCAATGTTACGGGAAAAGAACACTTTATGGATATTGAATAAAATAAATCAATATTAGCAAGGACCTTGACAATATCATAATGAGCCTGAGAGCATGCAATCACAGAAAGAGTAGGGAATGGATGACATAAGACTCAACTCGGGGTGGGGTGAGGCAGAGACCTAGTAATTGTTGAGATGGGGTTTTTTATAAAGCAGAGCATGAGAATAGAATGTCCAGGGTGGGACACTGAGGAAGACATGTGAAGGGAAGGAAATATTCTTCCTCTACTTTTTAAGGTCTTCCAGTTGGATTCTGGATTAAACTTACATGAGTCAGGTTAACTAGAGGAAAAAAAAACAAAGTTTTATTACGTGTCATCAGACACCCAATAATGGCATTGAGAGCTAAAGAAATGATAAGACAGGTAGTTTTCACGCTTTAGACAAAGAGACAATACATTTGTGAGGAATTAACAAGGGGAAAAAGGACTTAACTTTGGGAGCTTCAGTTAGTAAGGAATTCTAAACAGAAATTGAGCTGGGGTAGTAAATTAGTACAAGCAACAGATGGTTTATATAGCCTTCTCTGCTCTAAATTTCCCATTTTGGGGCACCTGGGTGGCTCAGTCGGTTAAGCATCCGACTTAGGCTTAGGTCATGATCTCGCAGTTGGTGGGTTCAAGCCCCACATAGGGCTCTGTGCTGACAGCCAGCTCAGAGCCTGGGGCCTGCTTCAGATTCTGTGTCTCCCTCTCTCTCTCTCTCTGACCCTCCCCTGCTCTCTCTCTCTCTCTCTCTCAGAAATAAATAAAAAACATTAAAAATTTTTTTTTTAATTTCCCATTTTGGGGGATAAGATTGTCCCTTTACCTCCCGAGACTGTGTGAGGATGTTTCACATCTGAGATTTGTTTTCAGCTTTCAGCAGGACTCAGGAGGGGCTGAGTGTTTTTCTTGCACCGTCTGTCTTGTAAGTAACTTATATTTAAAATAATATCCCCCACCCAAATAAATAAAAGTAAAATAAAATAATATTGCAAAGTGGCTCATCTTGTGCTGGCCTGCTCTTGGCCTTTATACCTGTTTCATTCTCAACCAGAATGGTTCTCAGCTACCTGCCACGGTAGTATAGGTGTTCTGGTACCATTTCCAATGTGGGGAGGGGTTTTTCCCCTACACCACCACACAAAGCTCTAGACACAGACTGGGTGTCCTACTGTGGTAGCGGTAGAGCCGCTCCCTAAGGGATGTGGTGGAGATCTCCTCAGAACAAAGGCAGGCAACATGGCCCAAACTCCTATACACATGCATAGCTCTGACCCAACTCTGTAACTTGGACTGTGTTCAATGACACTGTATGTGTCACCGTATATGGGAGACAAGGAAGTAGAAATTGCATAAAAGGCTACACCCCGCTGCGCTCGGGGCTCAGTTTTTTGGGTCTGAACCCACTAAGCCCGTGCCAGCATGACCAGTAAGGTTACTTCCTGGACAAAGAAAGAAAGCCTCGATGTGCCTTTCCTCTGTGCAAGAATCCTGCTATACTAACAACTCACCTCAACTCTGACACCATCTATCTAGAGATAGCTTCTGATCCTACAGGTGAAGGGCTCCCTCACACACATACTTGAGATGCCAGTTGCAAGCCCCAGGCTGACACCTATACTCTGACTGACTTATTATATAGGTTCAAGGTCCCACAGCTCTCTTCCTGGTTTGGTTAATTTGCTATAACAGCTCACAGAATTTAAAAAACCCATTTACCCACTACACTGGTTTATTATGAAAGGAGATTAATGCAGAAACAGCCAGATGGAAGAGATGCATAGGGAATGGATGGGGAAAACATGGAGCTTCCATGTCCTCTCGAGTGTGGCTTGCTCTATGTATTTCCACATGTTCACCAACCCAGAAACTCCACACCCCGCCCTTTTGGGTTTTGTAGTCTTCATTATATAGATATGATTGATTAAATCCCTAGCCATTAGCAAGTGAGCTCAATCTCCAGCTCCTCTCTCCTTCCAGGAGATCAGAGAATAGGACTGAAAGTTCCAGCCCCAAATCACAAGCACGGCTCCACCAGCAACCAGCCCCCACCCTTAGGCTCTTTCCAAGAGTTGTCTCATTAACATAACAAAAGATGCATTGATCGCTCTCAACATTTAGGAAATTCCAAGGGTGTGGGGAGCTGTGAGCCAGGAGCCATGGAGGAAGACAAAATGTATATTTTTCTTATAAATCACAACATCCCAGCTGGGAAGAATTTGAGAGAGAGAGTTTTGGTCGAAGGCATTAAAGATTAATAATTTTTATCTCTCCCTTAACCCTAAGGAACACAGCGTCTACCCGCTGCTCTTTCAAAGTGCCTGTGGTCCTTCTTTTAACGCCTCAAATCACACCACACAAAACACCAAAATAATCAGTGCATTTCCATGCCAAACAATGAAGCCCCAGCTTCTTCACTTATGAAATTAGGATAATACTAATCCTTACTCTGTACAATTGCTGGGAGGTTTAAGGGAGGCTGTGTGTGGTACAGACTGAGCACAATGGCATTCACAGGACAAAGATGAAAAGGTACTGACTGTCATCAGCACGGCTATGGTGACATTTAGAGAAAGGGCTGTGTACTCACTATCTTCTTAGCTCCTGCCACAGTGTCTGGCATATAATGGGTGCTCATAGTTTGTGCAATGAATAAAAACATCATCAAAAATTTAGAATACCCAGAGCTTAGGATTCAGAAGCATGAGGGGTCTCCTTTAGGTTTGTGCTTTGCTTTTTGTTTCTTACTGCTCACATCAAAAATCCAGCTAGAGAACATAACTTTATTATGAAACTGAGGAAAGTGAAAAATTCCTGGTTTTATCCTAAACAACAATAGAAAGAATGTGTTTCTAATTACGGGGGAAAAAATACCTTGACCACCAGCTTCTAAACACCGACTTCCTGAAAGAAAGTGGAAAAATCCAAATCTAAATAATAATCTACAGCTTCTCCAAGAACCCATGCTCAGGGCCATATCAAGGAATACTCCAGGAGGGAGCAGTTTGCATCCACCAATGAAACTGGCTTCCCTCTGCAAACCCCCTTTTATAGGCAGAATTCCTTTTCCATTTCCTTGGGATTTTATTTCTCTTTGTGGGCTGCTTGCAAATTTCTGGTTTGGGAGAGCAACGGGGAGAGAGGGAGCAGAACGCAGGATGGGTTCCTCCAAATGTCAGGCAGGGTAGTGCCAGGACAGCGGGACCCCGAAACCCTGCACCCAAGGAGGGGCACTGGTGTGGCCGGGAAGGAGGTGAGCACAGCTTCATCTGGCTTCTCTTAATGCCCGAAGCAAAGGGCCTGAGTTACTGCATTCTTTCTCGATGTCTTACATAAAATCAGATTATTAACTGCAGAGACAGTCCACTGTTCTCTGTCCTCCTGGCTAGCATTTTGTATCACCATAGCAACGTCCATAAACAGAGAAGTAAATTAACCTCTAAAGAAGACGTCTGCTGGCTTTATACTGTCCAAATGGCTCTTACGTTCCCTACTGAAACACACAAACACAGTTGTGGTGGTTGTTGTAATCTCTGTGCGCTATTTGACCCAATAATGACAAGACCTAGGAACACATTTGGTTCTTGTCACACTTTTCTTTAAAAAAAAAACAAAAAACCAAAAAACCTTCAGTTACTTCCCATTGCCCACAGAATGACGTCTGATTCCTTTGCCTGGTGTTCAAAGTTCTTGACCTTTTTCGGTGCCTCATCTCCACCATTATTTATCAGTAGCCCCCTTAAGTCATTCATGGAGTTAGAGGTACCATTTCCTTATCAGACTTTTTCTTGCCTGACCTTGGTATTTCTGTCCGTGTTCCCAGCGGTCATCTGAGCACAACCAAGGCAACCTTTAAGTCCACCCCCAAAACTGAATCCCAGGCTTTCCCTCCTTTCTGTTTCTACTGCCACCAGCCAGGACTAAGCTGTCCCCAAGTCCATCCTGGATGATCCAGCAAGAGGCTCTGGACTGGGTGTGGTGCTTCTTTCCCACACTCTCTGTTTACAATGTGGCAGTCACAATGATCTTTTAAAAATATAAATCAGATTAGTTCATTTTCTGGCTTGAAACTCTCCTGTAATTTTTTTCAAGCATGTGGATATGGTCCAAAGGCTTCACACTGCTCGCTGGGTCCTGAGTGACCTGTCCAGGGCTCATCCATCTGACTTCACTTTATACCTAGAAGTCATCCATCTGACTTCATTTTATACCTTGGCCCTTACTCTCCTGAATCCCTGACCTCATTTCCATTCCTTAAACATGCTGAGCTCTTGCCTGCTTCTGGTCTTTGCATTTTCTCTTACTCTGTAAGTTTCCTCTGATTGTTTGGGGGCTGATGCCTTCATCATTTAATGTTTTCTTCATAGAGAATTGCTTGACCACCCGTGTCTGCAGTTACCCCATGCTATCTCAACACCCTATCCAGTTCTCCTGGTTTGTTCTCTTGACTGCATTTAACAGTCTCTGACGGTATCTGGCTTATCTAATTGATAACTCACTGTCTGTGTCTTTCCGTTAGAGAATAAGTTGGAGAGGGACTATTTCTGCTTGCTTGCCACAGAATCCCTAGCACCTGGTAAAGTGCCTGGCACACAAAAGACTATCGATAAATATATTTTGAGGGGCGTCTGGGTGGCTCAGTTGGTTAAGCATCCAACTTCAGCTCAGGCTATGATCACACAGTTTGTGAGTTCGAGCCCCATGTCAGGTTCTGCACTGACAGTGCAGAGCCTGCTTGGGATTCTCTCTCTGCTCCTCCCCCACTTGTGCTCTCTTTCAAAATAAGTGAATAAACTTAAAAAGATACAATAAATTTACTCATGCACACATATATAGATAGATATAGATATTGATATTGATAGAATGAATAAACATCATTTTTCAGGATCTGTTTATATGCAACCATTTTCATGAAGCCTTTATTATTCATTACTAGAAACTTCCTCCCCTTCCTATACACATCTCCTACACAGCACTGATCATTTCTTTTCATTAGACGTGTGATTTGCATAGCTGCCATATCAAATTCTAGCCTTTTAAGGATCGTCTGGTTCATTTTCCTAACTTCCCATACACATCTTCCTGTATCAAGAGGTGCTTGATGAAAGAATGTAAGTGTTTTGCTTCTTATGGCTGCAGTCAGCTGCAGACATGGGCCTGGACCTTCGGCTAGCCCTCTGGTAGATGTTGAGGCAGACATTGTTTATTTCTTGGTTACTAATTTTAGCAGACACTTTTGGTGGCTTGTATCCCATTCCTCAGCCCACATCTGACGTGTGATCTGTTGAGCACATGAGCACAGGTCTTTGCAAGCTGAAGCATGACAGCCAGTGTCTCTCGGTGGGTACTGCACATAAGATTTTCCTCAAAGTCCAGCAGGCAAGCAGCGCCACCCACACAAACACCCTTTGGAGCTGCCAGGGACTGTCTCCCTTCCAGCTGGAGGTACCCTAAGTTGAGAGACAGAAACAAGGGGTAGGTGCCTCATTCTCCTGTTTTTTAGGGGGGGTCGTTTTGGGGAAACATTCCAGAAAGTTTTCAGATGTCATGACAGAACTGAGTCTCTGTCCATAATGGCAGCAACCTCCATAATACACCATTTTACTAGATTTTTAAACTTTTCTATGTGAATTGCCCCTTTTTCGTCTCTTCTACTTCCTGAAATCACCTTTTAAAAAAAACCATTCTTTAACATTTATTTATTTTTGAGAGAGGGACAGAGTGAG
This sequence comes from Hyaena hyaena, assembly GCF_003009895.1. Classification (NCBI taxonomy): domain Eukaryota; kingdom Metazoa; phylum Chordata; class Mammalia; order Carnivora; family Hyaenidae; genus Hyaena; species Hyaena hyaena. Next base: position 137,604 of record NW_024081432.1, read on the forward strand.
ACCTGGGGAGGTGCAGAGAGAGAGGGAGATAACAGAATCCAAAGCAGGCTTCGATGCCATGCTCAAACTCATGAACCGCAAGATCCTGACCTGAACCAAAGTTGAATGCTTAACCGACTGAACCACCCAGGTTCACCTGGGTGAAATCACCTTCTAGATAAGCTGTTAATATGTTCTTGTCACAGGGTCTGCTTCAAAGGAAGAAAATGAAACATTTTCTTTTAAGAACTTCCTTTGCTTTCAACAAATGGTATCCCTAAAACTGGATATCCACATGCAAAAAAATGAAATTGGACCCTTACCTTATACCGTATACAAAAACCAATTCAAAATGTATCAAAGACCTAAACATAAAGCTACAACCTTAAAACTCTTAAAAGAAAACACAGGGGAAAAATTATCATGACATTATATCTGGCAATGATTTCTTGGATGTGACACCAAAAACACCAGCAGTGAAAGAAAAAATATGCAAATTAGACTATATTAAAATTTAACACTAATAATTGTTTTAATTCCAGTATAGTTAACACATTGTGTTACATTAGTTTCAGGTGTACTATATGGTGATTTGAGAATTCCATACATTACTCAGTGCTCATCATTATCAATATAATCTTAATCTTCTTCACCTGTTTCACCCATCCCCCCCGCCTACCTCCTCTCTGGTAAGTTTGTTCTCTACAGTTGAGTCTGTTTCTTTTTCACTTTTTATCTTTGTTCATTTGTTTTGTTTCTTGAATTCCACATATGAGTGAAATCGTATTTTATTTCCCTTTCTCTGATGTATTTTGCTTAGCATTATAGTCTGTAGCTCCATCCATGTTGTTGCAAATGGCAAGATCCCATTTTTTTGATAGCTGAATACTATCCCATTGCATACATGTACCACATCTTATTTACCCATTTATCTATTGATGGACACTGGTTATGGTGCTCCCATAACTATTGTAAATAATGCTGCAAAAAACATAGGGGCACAAATGTCTTTTTGAATTAGTGTTTTCTTATTCTTTTTTCAAAAAGTTTTTAATGTTTTTACTTCTGAGAGAGAGAGAGAGAGAGACAACGTGAGCAGGGGAGGGTCAGAGAGAGGGGGAGACACAGAATTTGAAGCAGGCTCTAGGCTCTGAGCTGTCAGCACAGAGCCCGACACGGGGCTCAAACCCACGAACCGTGAGATCATGACCTGAGCCGAAGTCGGATGCTTAACCGACTGAGTCACCCAGGTGCCCCAGTGTTTTCATATTCTTTGGATGAATACCAGTAGCAGAATTACGGAACCATAACACTTGGTACAGAGCTCAGTGCTGCGCTTGAATTCACGACCCTGAGATCAAGACCTGAGTTGAGATCAAAAGTCAGATGCTTAACCAGCTGAGCCACCCAGGTGCCCACAATTCTACTTTTAATTTCAAAATGTAAAACTTCTGTGCATTAAAGGGCTCTACCAGCAGAGTAGAAAGGCAATCTATGGAAAGAGAGAAAATATTTGCAAATCATATGTCAGATAAAGTGTTAATATCCAGAATATGTACAGAATTCCTACAAGTCAACAAAAACAAAAAACAAACAACACAATTCAAATATGGGTAAAGGAAACAACAAACAGACAAACCAACAAAGAGCGAATATGGGTAAAGGGCTTAAATAGCCATTTCTCCAGAGAAGAGATAGAGATGGCCACAAAGACCGTGAAAACATCACTAATCATTAGGGAAATGCAAATCAAAACCATAATGAGATACCTGTTAGGATGGCTGTTATGAAAGGAAAACAAAACAAAATGTAATAACTGTTAGCAGTATTTAGAGAAATTGGAACACTTTTGCGTTGCTAGTGGGAATGCAAAATGGTACAGCCTCTGTGAAACACAGTATGGCAATTCCTCAGAAAACTAAACATAGAATTATCACATACTCCAGCAATTCCACTTCTGGGTATCTACCAAAGCATTAAAAGCAGGATCTCAAACAGATATTTGAATACCCATATACAGAGCAGCACTATTCACAGTAGCCAAAAGACAGAAGCCACCCAAATATCTCTTGACAGATGAATGGATAAACACAATGTGGTTGATACACACAATGGAATATTATCCAACCTGAAGGAGAAAAATTCTGATACACGCCGTAACATGAATGAACCTTGAAGACAGTATGCACAGGGAAATAAGCCAGTCACATGAGGACAAACATTGCATGATTCCACTTACATCATGTACCTAAAATAGTCACATTCACAGAGGAAAGGTAGGAAAGTGGTTGCAAGGATTGGGGGAGGGGCAGGGGAATGGGGAAGTATTGTTTAATGAGCACAGAGAGTCGGTTTTGGAAGATAAAAAAAAGTTCTGAAGGTGAATGGTCATGACAGTTTTAAGACCCCGTTAGTGAATGTGCTAATGCTACTAAACTGTATAGATAAAAATGGTTAAAGTGGTAAAAACAAAACAAATCCTCCTTTGCTGCAGATCTATAGAAACAGAGAGTGGATTAGTGGCTGCCTAAGACTCGAGGGTGTTGGGGAAAATGGGGAGTAAATGCTCATGGGTGCAAGGTTTCTTTCTACGGTTGATGAAAATGTTCTAACCTTTTTTTGTGGTGATGGTGTGCTACTCTGAGAAATACTAAAAACCTTAGAAGTGTATGCTTTAAATTGGTGATTTATATGGTTTATGAATTATATCTCAACGGTAGTTATATTTAAAAAGAAACAAAAGCAGAAAAGAAACTTTCTTTGCCATTTGACAATCCTTTTACTTAGGTGACTAATCAACAATATTGACTCTGCATGACATTCTCTCTTATATCCCAAAATTCAAATTCCTTTGTTCTTCTCCATCAAAATTATCCTCTGCCTCATTTTTCTCAACTTTCTATCTAAAAACAAAAAAACCCTAATATGATACATAGCTATTTTTTAAAAAGGCCTAATAAGTACCTATGAATAAACACATTTGATAAAGAGCTGCTGATTGTAAAGTTCCAAAAATTAAACAATTGTGGAAAGTCCAGGAAACATGGCAGACCAAGGAGAATGGATTTAGATAGGTATCACAGCAACCCCACTAAAAGCTGCTCATTTTATTTTATTAATGTTTTATTTATTTCTGAGAGAGTGACAGAGTGAGCAGGGGAGGGACAGAGAGAGAGGCTCCAACCTCTGATCTGTCAGCACAGAGCCGGACACGGGGCTCGAACCCACAGATCATGAGACCATGACATGATCCAAAGTCAGACGCTTAGCGGACTGAGCCACCCAGGTGCCCCTTAAAGCTGCTCATTTTAAAAAGGTGGGGGGGTCCTTGGGGGCTCAGTCCATTAAGCGTCCGACTTCAACTCAGATCATGATATCACAGTTTGTGGGTTCAAGCCCTGCATCGGGCTCTGTGCTGACAGCTCAGCCTGGAGCCTGCTTCCAATTCTGTCTCCCTCTCTCTCTCTTGCCCCTCTCCCATTGGTGCTGTCACTCTCTCTCTCTTTCCCTATCTCTCTGCTTCTCCCCCACTTGTGCTTTCTCTCTCTCTCAAAATAAAGGAACTTAACAAAAGCTGCTCATAACCTCTCATCTTTTTGCTGACGAGAGGAATAGGAACTATCAGTCACAGGGTTAAACTTTCACTTTCCAGAAAGGAAAAAGAGAAAATGGAGCAGAATTACCCAGCAGAGTGAGCCACTGGACTCAGCATCACAACAGTGTTTCAGATTGGTTTTGGTACTACAAAAGAAAATCGAGGGATTCGCTGAAAAGCTCAAGATTAGAAAGGTCAACCTGGGTTCTAGAGGAGCTTTGTTTGATGTCACAGAGAAACAAAGCCACACACTGGCCGAAGGGGTGTGGACAGCTTTCAATCATGATATCCTATTGCAGTAGGAAAGGAGTCCAGCATAACCTGAACTCAGTTTTAATTTTTGCAGGAGCGACTGGAACAAAGGAGAAAAAGGGAATGGGGAGGGGGTGAACAGAGGCTCAGTAGAGTCAGGGAAGTGAAAAATCACAAAAACCAGGAAGGGAGAGTTGGTCCATGTGAAATCCATCAAAACAGCACTTAGGGGAGTTAGGCTCCACCCCCACCACAGAAGCTGGGAGACAGGGACACTGTCTTCAGGTGCTGACCAGAGCACTAAATTCTTTTGGCAACTTTGAGTTTTCTCAGACAGCCACTTTAAGGGGCTGGGATCATCCTAGGGATGCAGCCTTGAAGCCGTTGAAACTATGTTAGTGTTTTGTTCAGGTCTTTAGAGACTAAGGTTGAAGTCCACCCCCAGTGAAAACTCAGAGGAATGTGGCTAGAGTTTAAAAAGGGAGAGAGTTATTGTCATCCCTTACCAACTGTGAGGTTCTGGCTGATTCACTTAGTGTCTCTGACCCCTAGTTTCAATGATCAAAATCAAATTCTTCCAAGCCCAGTACCTTTACCAATACTTCACCTCTATGAAAGATACCTATTGTACTGAAAGGCAGGGGACTTGGGTGTGAGTCTCATTTCAGTACTCACTAGCTATGTGACCTTGAACAAGTCAGGTTGTAGCATAGCCTCTTGGAATGACAACACATGATCTTTACAAAGCTGGGAATCTAGGACTCCTGCTCGTTATATTTCCTTGACTATTTCAAAGGTGGATTTAATCCTAAGTGGGACTTTCACTATTTTGACTGGTAAAATGAAAAAAAAAAAAAAAGTTTAATGGCATAAGAAAGCAGTCATTTATTTATTTACTTTAAGTTTATTTATTCGTTTTTGAGAGAGAAGGAGAGAGGATAGGGAAGGGGCAGACAGAGGGGAAGAGAGAGAGAATCCCAAGCAGGCTCCAGGCTGCCAGCACAGAGCCCAACATGGGGCTTGAACTCACAAACCATGAGATCATGACCTGAGCCAAAATCAAGTCAGACACTTAACCGACTGAGCCACCCGGGTGCTCTGGTAAAATGAAAATTTCAAAAGAACCCAAATGTCCTTCAGCAGAAGACTGGTTAAGTAAATAGCACAACTTGGGTGGCTCAGTTGGTTGAGTGCCGACTTCAGCTCAGGTCATGATCTTGCAGTTCATGGGTTCGAGCCCTGCATTGGGCTCTGTGCTGACAGCTCGGAGCCTGGAGTCCGCTTCGGATTCTGTGTCTCTGTCTCTCTCTCTGCTACCCCCCAACTTGTGCTCGGTCTCTCCCTCTCAAAAATAAACATTGAAAAATTTAAAAAAGAAAACAGCACATTCATACAATGGAATCCTAAACTAAAATGTTAAAATAGATCTTTATAATAGAATAAAGACCAAGAATCACGAGGTGGAAAAAAATCATGTTATAGAACAGGATTGTTATTAGATCTCATTTCATTTCTACTAGATAAAGCACACGAACAGGTAGTATATGAACATGAACATGTACATGTTTATAAAAGTTTGGCAGGGTACACACCAAACACTAATATTCCTGGACTGTGTCTGTGTTATGTGTGTGCATGTGGATGTTGTGGATGTTCACGTCAACAAGATGATAATCCATTAGCTGAGGACATCACTTTTCTCTTTCTGGAACGCATAGTTTCTATGAGCCTACTGTGCTAAGCATTTTACATTCAACAATTCGTGTAATCATCCAACTAATCGGAGAGGCCAATTATATGATTATGATTATATTATTATTTCTGTTTTGCAGATAAAAAATGCACAGAAACGTTAAGTCACTTGCTCAGTTTCACACTATTGTAAAGCGCTAGAGCTGTCCTTCTCTTTAGCCAATATTTAGCTTCTTAGCTAATTACTTTTGAAATGCAGATGAAAACAGTTTATCAGCAGAGAAATCTCTAATCCCAAGATGGTATTTCTCTCTTCATCACAAAGATACCACACGTAGATTTTCCCATTTTTTATTTAACATGGGGAAATATTTTCTGCTGAGGTGTATATACGGTTGCAGAAATGTTTGTCTATAGTATCTTGATATCATCAGCAATATTTGTTCTTATCAATAGGTAGTTAAAAATCTTGAAATTATCCTTTTGTGGGGTGGTCGGCTGACTCAGTGGGTAAAGCATGCAGTTCTTGATCTTGGGGTCATCAGTTTGAGTCCCACGTTAGGCATAGAGTTTACTTAAAAAATAAATCTTCACACTTGTTGGGATGAGCACTGGTGTTACACATAGGGGATGGATCACTGGAATCTATGCCTGAAATTATTATTGCACTATATGCTAACTAACTTGGATGTAAACTTAAAAATAAATTTAAAAAAAAAAGTTTGAAAACTTTCCCTACCTCTATAATTTGTCAGAATATTGAATGAGGGGAAAACCCCAGTATCCATATGTCGAAAACCTATCACTCCTTATTTGTGTCTGCTTATTGTTCTCTGCCTCTAATAATCTGAGGAAGAGTGAATGTTTGTAGATAAATCCCTGTAGATACATCCGTAAAGCAGAGAACTTGCTGCCTGCGAGTAAAATGGGAATGAAAAAGACTGAAAGGTTTTCAACCAGTTGAAGACGGAAAGAGTAATTTAATTGGAACACAATTTGCTAGTTTTCCAGCATGTGCCAAATAAAAATAGCTTTGGAGGATGATGGGAAAATGTCAGTTCTGGACTAGAGCAACCTACTTTCTTGGCAAAAAGCATGGAGGTGGGGTTAAGCAATGGGGGAGAAAGAGGGAGGTGGGGAATCAGGCATAACAACCACCCCAAACACACACACACAAACACACGGTTGCAGTGTTTAGCAACTACATGAAATGAACAAGGAAGTCCACATACTTGCTCAGAATTGCTTACTGGTGACTCTCGCCTCTTTGAAATTCCCATTTCCTCCATCTGTGAAATCACATCCTTCCTATTTTATTTCCCACAGGAAACAATCGCCAAGTATGGATTCTTTGTTGAGTGCTTTGAACATGAAAGAATATGAAGAATTCATAAATAAAAGGCAAAGCAAGGCAAAGAAATACCCTGGGACCAGTGATTCAGGTAAACGATTTCTCTCTCACCTCCTTTGTCTGATCCATGTGAACCTTGGCCTCTTGCTTTCCCCTCCTTTCCTGGTCCCATTGCATCTGAAGCCACTCAAAACCCATTTCATAGGCATGTTCCCTATTTTGTGTTTAATTGGGCATGTTTACAAACATGTCAAAATAACAGAAAGTAGTTTTCTTAGATTCACGTTGGTGTAGAAGGGGTGGGAGAAGTGGCACAATTCATCACAAGAGAGGACAGAGTTCCACATTTGTCAGGGGCAGAGCTTGCTTGCCTGTCTCCAGACACTCTTCTTCCTGAGCTCACAGGCACAATACAGGTCTCAGATTGCCTAGCGGTCAGAGGCGGTTCGTACAAGTCTCCCAGCTCTTGTTCTCCATGCTCACTCTTCTCAAGTTGATGTGAAAAAAGGACAGAAGTCCGACAAGCTATGTGTTGAAGGAAGCAGAGCCATGGAAAGGAAGGAGTCGGGGCACCTGCATCACCCTGTGGAGGACAGAAGCTCACCTTTCCAGAACACCTATTATGGGTTTTATAAGGGCAAGAAATAAACTCTTGTATATGAGCCATTATGCATTTTGAAGTTGGTTTGTTACAGCAGCCATTTTCACCTAACGGACACAAGTTTTCTTTCACCAGAAGAGAGGTTGGAATGAAGAGGCCATGGCTAAGAATTTGATCAGGATATTAGAAAAGGCTACAGTGCAGGGACACCTGGGTGGCTCTGTCGGTTAGGTGTCCAACTTCGGCTCAGTTCATGATCTCATGGTTCGTGGGTTCGAGCCCTGCATCCGGCTCTGTGCTGACAGCTTGGAGCCTGGAGCCTGTTTCACATTCTGTGTCTCCCTCTCTCTCTAACCCTCCCCTGCTCAGGCTGTCTCTCTCTCTCTCTCTCTCAGAAATAAATAAAACATTAAAAAAATTTTTTTAAATAAAAAAAATAGAAAAGGCTACAGTGCAAAACACCATGATCATCCATTTTGGTTGAAAAAGCAGAGACCCCAAGAGAACAACTGAAGGCCCAAGGAATCAGATCAAAAGAGCAAAAGAACTATAAAGTTCTTAAAAAAATTTTTTTAACTTTTAAATGTTTTATTTATTTTTGAGAGAGAGATAGAGACAGCATGCGCAGGGGAGGGTCAGAGAGAGAGAGGGAGACACAGAATCTGAAGACAGGCTCCAGGCTCTGAGCTATCTGTCAACACAGAGCCCAAAGCGGAGCTTGAACCCACGAACTGTGAGATCATGACCTGAGCTGAAGTCGGACGCCTAACAAACTGAGCCACCCAGGAGCCCCTAAAAAAAATTTTTTTAATGGTTATTTATTTTTGAGAGACAGAGAGAGACAGAGTGCAAGCAAGGGAGAGGCAGAGAGAGAGGAGACACAGAATCCGAAATAGGCTCCTCGCTCTGAGCTGTCAGCACAGAGCCCAATGTGGGTCTTGAACTTGTGAGCCATGAGATCATAACCTGAGCTGAAGCTGGACGCTTAACCCACTGAGCCACCCAGGCACCCTAGGAACCAAATAGTTCTACATAACAGAGCAAGAAGGGTCTTAAAAGTTTTCTAGAGCAATCCAGGAGAAGTAAAGAGGCTCTAAAATGCAAGTTTTGGGTTTGAATTTATACTTTGAAGAGATGAAAGGAAATATTAAAGAGAGAATGAAATGGAAAAACAAAATGGTATCAGTGAGAGGACCTGCTAAGATGCCGGCCAGTGCCAAGTTGTTCTGTAGTCTGGCTGGCAGGAGGATTTTAACATGAAAGCCTTACATTAAATTTTACGTCATTTGCTTTGTTGTGATGTGACATAACTGTCTTCCAAAAATGTCATGCATTTCCTTGTATTGCAATATTTTCAGGAAATCGAGGAAAATATGTTGCAGGTCACATCCAGCCTTCCAGAGAATAAGGCAAATAGATAAGAGTGGCAGTAATTGCATATCAAAAGCCATCAGTGTGAGAAAAAATGAAAAGGAGAAAAATGTAAGCCTCCCAGAAATCTTGGGGATAATAGTGAGATGCTGGGTTTTCTACTACGTGTGAAAACAGAGTGATATAAACTATTTTTACACCCTGGCTCTGAGGTTGGACTGTTTATGACTTATACCAGGTGTCACCAGTTACTGTGTGACTTTGGACAAGTGAGTGGATTTCTCTGGGCCTCAATTCTGAACTCCATAAAAAGAGGATAATACCAGAACCTATCTCCTAGTGGTGCTATGAGAATTAAATTAATTAAATGTTATTAAGATAAATGAATATAGTATCTGGACTATTGTAAACCTTCAACAGACTTTATCTTACGTAAAATTATCATTATTATGACTATTTCATGTGGAAGATAATGTAGCAAAGTCAGGAACCTGTGAAGACTAAGCTTTTAGAGCATATAGTTTTATGAGATGATTTATGATGAAGTGACATTTATACACAACTATTATAAGTGAATGTAAAATTAGCTGAGAGGGCAAAAACGTCTGCCTAAAGAAACATTATTAAAATGAGGTTGTTTCCTGCCAACATGGCTAAAATTAAAAAGATTAATCATTCTCGAATCGACCTGGAACTCTTATATTCTGCCAGCAGGACTAAAAATGGGTGCAGCCACTTTGGAAAACTGTTTAGCATTATCCATTAATACTGAACATATGCAAACCTACGGCCAAGCAGTTTCATTCCTAGATGAATGCTCAATAGAAATACATGTATTTGCTCACTAAAAACTCTTTAGAAGGATGTTTATTACACCATTATTCTTGATGTCTTCAACTTCAAATTGGATGCAAGCCCAATGTCCACCAACAGAACAGATAAACTAATACCATGGAATACCACATAAAAATAGTAATGACAAATGAACTCCTGCTGCATACAAAAACATAGGCAAATCTTACCAAAATAAGTCTGAGAGAAAAAAGTCTGACACAAAGGATTAGATGCCATAGGGTTTATTTATATACAATGTATTTCTAGAATTACGGATATATAATGAATATACAGAGTTGAATACTGCATACTGAGGTGAAGGTATGGTGTTATGTGTCAGGGTAGTCAGGATCTTGGAAAGCCAGGAATAGTGATGTTCTAGTTCTTTCCCTGGGACGTGGCTGCACAGGTATGCTAACTTTGCCGTAATACTGCGAACTGTACACTTTGTATACGTGCCCTGTTATACTTCAGGAGGAAGTTTTTTTTTAAAAGAAGACCCTTGATGAAGGTTGAATTCAGTGTTTGTCCTTATTAGATACAAGATGGTCCTTGTCCTCTGCTCCCAGGACCACGAACTTTCAGTCTCCACCATTGTTCAGAGATGAAACTAAAACCGGGGATGCCAGCCCCACAGTTGTGACACAGGGCTTCTAGCTGCCTCTGATGAAAGTCCGTGGCCCTTAGTTACTGTTAGAGAAACCTACAAAAACTGTCTCAGGAAATACAATAGAGTTGCCTCCCAAGAAGTCTGTAGGATGCTCTTCTGCTTGAGAAAACAAACACAATGTGTTGTTCGCAAGAGAAAATCATAATAATTTGCAGCTTGTCGTAGTCACAGGATGTAGAACTGCCTTTGTACGCTGGACACGACCCTGCTGATACAGTCTGCCAGGAATGTCTTACATTCCAGGCTCCTGCAGCAGAATGATCACCTCACTACAATCACCCCAAAACCTGATGGGGAGTTGCCACAAGGGACCCGATGATCACGAAAGGAATTATGGCTGACCTGGTCCCTGATCTACCAGTAGGATCCAAGACCCTGAGACTTACCCTGAGTTTTCTCCCTTTTAAAAAACCCCTGCTTGTAAGCCCTCAGGGAATTTGGGATTTTGAACATTAGCTTCCCTTTCTCCTGGGTACTGCCACACCAATAAACAGCCTATCTTTCTTTACTGTAAAAGTTTGATATTAGTTTTTATTGGCTTGCTGCACATTGTGTGGATGGACTCTTGTTTGGTTTGGTTACAAAACCATAGAAAAGACTCCAGCCTTACCACAAAATCACCTAAAACCAAGGAACTAAAGGAAGTCAGCAATCAAGCCACACATTCTGGTCTGTTCCACACAAGTCAATAATTTCATTCAAAACTGCTTCCAAACTTAGAAAAATGAAGAAAGACCTTCTATTTCCACTAATCTATCTGTTTTAGCATTTCCATTGCTCTGCACAGCAGGAGTTTTCATTCTTTTTAAAAAATAAATTAGCTCATTTATTTATTTTAAATTTCAGATATGTTTTATTATTATTAATATTATTATTATTATTATTTTGAGACAGAAAGCTTAAGTGGGGGAGGGGCAGAGAGAGAGTGAGACAGAAGATCCTAAGCAGGCTCTGCTCTGACAGCAGCAAGGCCGATGTATAGGGCTTGAAGTCATGAACCATGAGATCATGATCTGAACTGAAGTCAGGTGCTCCACCAACTGAGCCACCTAGGTTCCCCCCAAATGACCTATTTTAGATTCAGTGTTGAAATTCGTTTTAGTAAGATTTTTACCAAAAATATAGTCATCTGTGAGTCTTTCCATAGAAAAGATTCAAGTTCAGTCACCCAGCCATTTCTACATTTGCTGATGTCATTTTGCCCCCCAAAATAATTCATTATCAAGCTAATATTCAGATTTTCCAATGGTAGCAAACTTTATCTTCATCACTGTTTATACTTCCAGTTCCTTATTGTGTGTTTGCTTCTTTAATTTGTGTCTCACCCTTGAGACTATAAGCTTCATGAGGGCAGGGATCAAATCTTTTTTGATTTCTTTGTTATATATTTGGTACCTAGAAATGCACACATAATAAATGACTAAAATATTTTTATGATCCACCCAAGTCAATATGTTGTCAACATTTTTAGGGAAACTGGAATAAATAAAATCTTATGTGGATCCTTGATAAATCAAGTATATAAAATCAAAGCTATAGTGCAGGATTGCCTTTAGGTAATCTTTGTATAGTCCTAGGGGTCCTCACAGAATACGAAAACCATGTGAGCACCTAGATAAGTAATTATGTAACTCTGTGTCCTGGGTAGAACTGTTCATATATTCAGCTCGCAGGAAAGTTTCTGGATCCTTTGGCAGACCTGCAAATAAGCAAAACAAGTCGCAGTGGAATTAGACCGCTGTGAAACCACCATCAGCATCCTCAGTACTTCGTCCAACTCTCATCCTTCAGCATTGTATTCAGACCTGTGAAGCTGTCAAGTGGAATAGTGAAAATAGATCCTATTTATTGAGCAATTACTCTGTGCTTGTGCTGCTCTAAGGACTTTATGCACATTGTTTTATGCAACCCTTCTTACTACCATTTTGTAGCTGAAGGAAGTAGAGGGAGGGTAGAAGAGATTAAAAATTGGACACAAATCAAACATCTGCTAAATTGGGATTTGAATACAAATCATTGGTTTACTCATTCAACAAATCTAGGTCATTTTTCTTTTGTTTGTTTTGTCTTGATTTGTTGTTTTGAGTACCTACCTTGTTAGATCTACCTCCTATTTATACCTAAACAACCTTAATACAGCACTGACAAATAAGTGCCTTGTGTCAATCTACCTTGGCAAATCCCTTCACTGTACTTCTATATCCATTCATTCTTTTTCCTGCTTATCACTCGGAAGAAATCTTTTAGCTTACTATTTAAAAAATTATTACTAATATTTCTGAGAGAAACATTCAGTGTGAGTCATAGAAAAGTATATTTACCTTGTATGCCCTGAATCCTGATCCTTTTCTTGAGAAGGCCTCTAAAGGAGCTAGCACCATTCTCCCAGGAAAGAGCGGAAATGATAATCACCCTGACCATGGCCTTGACCATGAAACTTGATGGAGCAGACACTGGGCACTGGATAGAATCATGTAAGAGAAGTTAAACACATTGGATTCCCAGGCATCCATCTGTGGTTCACTCTATGGGAGCCAAAGAATGATTCAGAGAGAAGCAACAAGACTGTTTTCCATCCATCTTATTATCTGCATTCCATGGGTGCTTATCATCAGCTGATTGTCCAGATGTTTCTTCTCTGATCTCAGACTGTACTTACATTCCTATTCAGAGTGCCATGTATTCTGAAAATCTCCAAGGCCTTTTCCCCAGAATCAGGTTTTATCAGATGGAAAAAAGAAAGACAATATTAAAAGAAGAGCTGATATCATTCAACTCTGCAAGAAACAATTTAGAACTCTCCTTCAAACCATGGTTTCTTTCTTTGTTGGGTCCTATGTTAATTAGGAGGTATGATGTTTCCGTTATTTTGTTTGTTGAGTCGTAGAATTCAAAGACATACACAGAGTTGACTCAGGTTTGAGTTTGGGACGTACACTGTATTGCAGGGCAAGATTAGCCCAGGGAGGTATTTCGTGGCCACTGGAGACTATATCAGAATGGAGATGTGGGTAGGGAGATTGGCTTCTCCAGGAAATACAGCTATAGTCTCAAGGTCACTTTTGAGAGCTGAGAACATGCAAGAGACCCACATTAGCTCTCAATAAACTTCTAATTCTATACAAGGACATCAGTTGTTATGTGTGACTCTGTTCCTCTTTGTGGTTCCTATAAAGTGTGCAATGTAAAGTGCATGTATTTTCTGCTTTTTTGTATGTGATATTTTATTTGCAAGAAGCTATTCAACAGCTGTTCAACATGGTGAGGCATTTACTGAGAATCATTATAAGTGAATATGTACTTTGTAGAACACTAGTACAAAAGGCAGGCAATGTGACTCCACCATGAAGGTGGTTATGTCTAGCTATACTCTCCTATGTAAATTCACTCATTTACCACTTACTAAATTCAACATTTATTGGGTACCTACACATGTGTCTGGCACTTTTTAAGGCACTGGGGTTATCATAATAAAAAAAAAATAGGCAAGATCTCTATGTCCTGAGGAAGATAAACATAGAATAAGTAAATACACTGAAATTACATGGAAAGGGTGTTAGTACTGTGCAGTAAAAGAAACACAGGATTAGGGATAGACAGTGAATAAAGTGGGAAATTTATAATTTCAAATGGGAAGGTCAGAGAAGGCCTCCCTAAGAGAGTTATTATATTAGTTAGGGTTTACCAGGGAAACAGAACCAAGAAGAGATAGATAGATAGATAGATAGATAGATAGATAGATAGAGGCTTATGAGAGTTTGTTTCATATCATTATGAAGGTGAAGAAGTCCCACAATCTGCTGTCTGCAAGCTGGAAGTCCAGGAAAGCTGGTGGTGTGCTTCCCATCCAAGCTTGAAGGCCTTACAATCAGGGAAATCAGTGGTGTGGATCCTGAGCTGAGTCCAAAGGCCTCAGAGCCATGAGTGTTTATGTCCAAGGTCAAGAAAAGATAGATGTTCCAGCTGGAGCATCCAATTTACTCTTCTTCTACCTTTTTATTCTATCCAGGCCCTTAACAGATGGAGTTGACTCACTCACCTTTATTTGGTCTACTGATTGAAATGCTAATCTTGCCTAGAAACATGCTCACAGATGCACCCAGAAATACTGTATTAGTAGCCATGTAGGCATCCCTTAGCGCAGTCAAATGGACCTATAAAATTAACCATTACAATATATTTGAAAAGGCTTGAATTCAAATGTAAATAAGTTGAGTGAGGAAACCAGGAATTCAACTATAAAAAGAATGCTTTAGGGTGAATGTTCAGTCCTGAGATAGCAGAGTCTTTGATGCTTTGGAGAAACAGCAGGGAGGCCACCTGGTATAGAACAGAGTGAGCGAGTGGGAGAGTTGTAGGAAGTAAGGTCAGACAAGTCATAAGGAGGGAGGGGGAAGAAAATAACAGGGGCCACACCATTCCTGATACTAGGAGCAGAAAAAGATTCAAATTCTCAGAACTCAGCCAGCAGTGGACATATGCAAACTGTTTGCCACCATCAGTTAGGAACATAGGAATAGATATTATTTGATTAGTAAGTAAATAGTAAATAGTAAATAAAACACTAGGGACACCTGGGTGGCTTATTTGGTTAAGCATCTGACTTCGGCTTAGGTCATGATATGGCAGTTCATGACTTTGAGCCTCGTGTCAGCTCAAACCTGGAACCTGCTTTGGATTCTGTATCTCCCTTTCTCTCTGCCCTCCCCAGCTCTGTCTCTCCCTTTCTCTCAAAAATAATTAAACATTAGGAAGAAAAAAAGAAGAAAGAAGAAAAAAAAAGAAAAGAAGAAGAAAGAAGAAAAAAAAGAAGAAAGAAAAAAAGAAAGAAATTTTAAGTAAATTACAAAAAACCCTAAAAGATCTAATCTTTTTAAAACCATTTGTAATCCAAGAAAATCTGATGGCTGGGATATGTTTGAGTCAGTTTATGACAACACAGAACATTATGGAGAACTCAGAAAGCAAATGTAAGGCTTTTGAAGAGGTCATCCTAGACAACCCTAGAAGTATCTTTGTACTGTGGAACCAAAATCTTGCTGAAAGGGGTCTCAGAGAGTATTCTGTATAGTAGGTAATCAAAATGCAATTCAAACTGACTTAACTAATGAAGGAGATGTATTGCCTGTCATAACTAGAAGATTCAGAGTTAGCAAAGGCTTCGGAATTGATTTGACTCCACAACTCAGCAGTTTCATCAAGGACCCATCTTTCATCACTCTCCTCTGCCTTCCACACTGACACTTCATTCACAAGAAGGCTACCCTCATTACACATGGCTGCAGCAGCTCCAGATTTCATATTCTCATGCCATATCATCCAGAAGGTGACAAAAGATGTTTTTTAGGAGCTCTCTCAGAAGAGTGAGCAACTTTCAAAATTACTCAACAGAGATTTTCTTCTCATTGACCTTAACTGAATCACAAGTACTTTCCCAATCTAAACCCTCAACTGGGTGAATTCCATGCACTTATGGCAAAGGACTGGTTTACCATGATTCATTCATTCTTTCATTCAATAAATATTTGAGCGCCTATTGTGTGTCAGGCATTGTTCTAAGCATTTGGAATACAGCAGTAAAGAAAATAAAAATCGATATCATACTGGGGGAGGGGAGATAGACATTTACACAATAAATAAGTGAATTACATATCAGTTTAAAAGGTGGTAAATGCTGTGGAATAAAAAGACAAAGCAGAGGAAAGGGAAATTGGATGGATGTAAGTTGAAATAGATAGTTTTGACTTTAAACAAGGTGATTAACATAGGATTCATTAAAAAGACAACTTTGAATAAAACCTGCAAGTCAAAGAGAGAGTCATCTAACAGATTATCTTCACAAAAAGCACCCCAAGCAGAGCAAATAACCAATGCAATGACTCTAAGGCATGAGCAAGCATGGCACAAAGAATAGCAGTAAAAAGCCAAAGTGGTGCATAAATGCAAGATGAGGTCAGAGACATAATGGAACCAGATTATGTAAATCTCGTGAGCACCTGAAAAGGCTTGATTATTACATGGAACGAGAGAGAGAGTAACTGTTTTGTTTGTTTGTTTTTCAGCTGAGAAATTTCATGATCTGACTTGTTTTTATTTTTTTTAATTTTTAATGTTTATTTATTTTTGAGAGAGAGAGAGACAGAGCATGAGCAGGGGAGGGCAGAGAGGGAGACACAGAACCTGAAGTAGGCTCCAGGCTCTGAGCTGTCAGCACAGAGCCCGACATGGGACCCAAACTTGTGAACTATGAGACCATGACTCGAGCCAAAGTCAGACACTCAACTGACTGAGCCACCCAGACCCCTCGATCTGGCTTTGGTTTTAAAACCAAAAAATGGTGGTTTGAATGTAACCAGTATTACCCCCATCTGTGATGTTATAAATGGACTATATGAGGACAAGAGTCAACATAAAGAGTCCAGTTAGGAGGCTGTTGAAGTAGTCCAGATGAGAGAAGATAGCTTCTCAGAACAGGGTAGCAGCAGGAACTGGTGCAAAGTAGTCAGGTGAAGGACATGTTTTGTTTTGTTTTGTTTTGTTTTTGTTTTGCTTTGCTTTGCTTTGTTTTGTTTTATTTTATTTTGTTTTGTTTTAAGTCGGCTCCTTGCCCAGGGTGGAGCCCAGTGTGGGTCTTGAACTCACGACCTTGAGATGGAGACCTGAGCTGAAATCAAGAGTCAGATGATTAACAGAATGAACCACCCAGGCACCCCTGGCACATGTTTTGAAAGTTGAACAAGCAATGTTTGTTATTGAGTTATATATAAACTATGAACAAAAGACTAGAGTCAGGGATGATTCTAAGCTTTTTGGTCTTAGCAACTGTAAGAATGATGTTAACAGTGAATGAAGAAGTTTTGGAAAGAGTAGTATTTCAGTGAAATATTAGGAATTCAGTTTTGACACAACAGTTTGAGATGATAAGAGGGTAGTTGAAAATAGGAGTCACAGTCTGCAAGATAGTACCGAGCTGGAATATAAATTGTGGAGCCATCAGTCAATAGATATTATGAGATCATCAAAGAAGTGAGAGATACTGCTGAGAGGTCAGGTAAAATTACACCTGAGAATAGATCATGGGATTTACAATACGGAGATTCTTAGGAAATAAAACAGGAGCAGTTTAGTTTTTATTTTATTTATTTTTATTTTTTATTTTTTTAATGTTTGTTTATTTTTGAGAGAGAGAAAGAGCACAGGGGAGGTGCAGAGAGAGAGGGAGACAGAGGATCTCAAATGGGTTCTGCTCTGACAGAAGAGAGCCCAGTGTGGGGCTCGAACTTAGAAACCATGAGATCATGACCCGAACCGAAGTTGGAAGTTTAACTGACTGAGCCACCCAGGCCCCTATTTTATTTTTTTTAATTAATTTTTTTGAGAGAGAGAAAGTATGCTTGTGCATGTGAGCAGGGAAAAGGCAGAGGGAGAGAGAGACAGAGAGAAAGAGGGGGGGTGGGTAGGGAGAATCCTAAGCAGTTTCCATGCCCAGTGTGGAGGGCTTGACTTGGGGTTCCACCTCACAACCATGAGATCATGACCGTAAGATCATGACCTGAGTCAAAATCAAGAGCTGGAAACTTAACTGATTGCGCTACCCAGGCACACCAAGACAGGAGCAGTTTTGATGGAGTTGTAAAGAGAGGAGAAAATGTGGTAGATAGCCTTTGTAGGGAAATCGTTTCCCTCCTATTATGAGGGGTGCCCAACACTCCCCACTGTGAATTTTTCTTTCCTGCTTGACCAAAATAAGTGATATTCTGAGAAGCAACAGTATGCACAGGTCTCTTCAACACTTATGTTTGGAATGATCCCATTTGGAACCCATCATGGAACCCACTATGCTGAGAGAAACCCAAATCACATGGGAAGGCTCTGATCCTGACTGATAGCATCAACTGCCAGTATTGTGAGCGAGCCATTTTAGTATCCAGCCCAATCAGTCTGTTAGATGACTCCAACCTCAGCCATTGTCCGGTTGCCACCATGTTGTAGGCTGAGTTCCGCAGGAAGCAGATTCTGAGACAGAGGAGGTTCATTAGGGAGTGCTCTGAGGATGAATACCTGTCGAAGGGAAGGGAAGCATAGGAAGCAGGACTGACAAAAGGAGAAAACAAACTGCTAAATAATCTCATCAGAAGTCTCAACTGACTCCTTTAGGGAGTTCTGAGGCTGGGATAATTCCATATATCTATCCCAAGTTGGGATGAACGTGTTGGCCTTTATATTCACATATTCATCCATCATTAGATATGGGATACCCTGGGAAGAGTGTGAGACCTTGGATGAGGTGACCCTCAGAGGCCTTCCATGGATGAGACTGATAGCTGAGAGTTGTCAGCCATGCTCCCAGCAACTGACATAATATATCCTTCATTCCTACAATAAGATCTCATTGACATATTACAGTGTTAACTATAAAATTCATGATGGATCCCAAGAGAGAATTGGCCAGCTGAGCCCAGTTAACACACAGAATCATAAGAGGTGACAATAAATTGTGGTTCTAAACAATTTAGAACAATTTAGGGTTGAGGGAGCTTGTTAAGCTTCATGGATAACTGGAAGAAAAGAGGAAATAAAGATTGAGCTTTGAAGCAGTTGTATATTAGATATGTGCTTCTAATATAGAGTAGAAGCTAGTAGAAAGCCAAGGAAGGAGTGACTGGTAAATAGGGGATAAAGCAAATATGTTACGCCAGACTTGGCCTTGTAGACCCTCAATCCATCCCTCATTTTTCCTCCACTTGATTGTGAAATAGTGGAATTGACCAGGACAACCTGCTTTCCCAGGATTCTAATGTTGGTTTCTAATGGGATTAGCTATTGAAGGGCAATGATGGAAAACTGCAGTGAGGGAGAAAAGGAGAAATCAAAGACTTTCTCTCCTTCTCTGGCGTGGTGTCTCTGGTTGTGGCTACATCTCTTCTTGGGTTGTGGCTTCTGCTAGACAAATCCTCCTTAGCTGGTTAGCCCCAAGCCCATGGGCGCCATCTCTCCTCTTTGTCCCTCCAGCCTATGTTGGTCCTGAATCTCTGCTGTTGCCAATCTCTGGTTTCCTCACTGTCTCCTGTTTGGGTTTTCATGTTTTGTCACCTGTGTCATCAAGGCCCTGAATTAAATTCCCTTTGTTAAAATACCTAGAACAGTTTTTGTTTCCTTGATTAGATCCTGGTTGACTAGGTCCTGGAAGCCGAGTGAAGAAAGTGTGTTAACTGCTGCTAAGAGATCAAGAAGGTGAGGGCTAAGAATTGATTAATGGATCTAAACAAAATGGAGGTGATTGGTGACATGACCAGAGCAATTTCTTTGGAGTGGTGGGCAAATGAAAGATCAATTACATGAAATCAGAGACCACTGCCACAGCTGTGGTAGGGTCAATTTTCTAAAGTATTGACATATGGAATGACTAGAGTGGATGTGGGGAAATAACCACAGTATCCACTCTCTATTTTTTTAGTTTATTTATTTTGGGAGAGAGAGAGAGAGAGAGAAAGAGCATGCATGTGAGCAGGTGAGTGACAGAGAGAGAGGGAGAGAGAGAATGCTGTCAGCATGAAGCCCCACATGGGGCTCAATCCCACAATCTATGAGATCATGACCTGAGCCAAAACTAAGAGTCGGATGCTCAAGCAACTGAGAGACCCAGGGACCTCCACGGTATCCGCTGTCACTAGGATAGAGGCAGAAGACTGAGGTCACAAAAGGGGATTCATCTGGGTGGAAAGAGCCAGTAGTCAAAGGCAGAACCTTCCAGTGAATAAACTCAAGTGCTTAGGTTGCTGGCAGAAACACACCATAGGAGAAAGGTAAAGTTACATAAGGAAAATTCAGAAACTTTGTTTAAAGCATTGAAAAAATATAGAATACCTTTTAGGAACAGTGACATTCTGCTTTCCAAAGCTCATTTCTGGAATGAGACAAACCAATTAACAGTATACCATAGATGAGTTTATTGCACGAAGTTCGTATAAGCCGATAAAATATGTTTATTGTCCGTAAACTTCAGAATACAACATTTTTGAGTACTGAGTCCATTTGAGGAACTCTAACCCAAAGAAATAATCCTAAAAAGGAAAATGTTTAGACATGAGGATGAACACCAAACTATTATTTATTAGAATAGAAAAGTGAGAAACATATTAGTTGTTCAGGAATCTAGAAGTATGTAGTCAACGATATAGTACCCCCTCAGAACACTATTAGAAAAACTAGGAA
Organism: Hyaena hyaena; assembly: GCF_003009895.1. Lineage (NCBI taxonomy): Eukaryota > Metazoa > Chordata > Mammalia > Carnivora > Hyaenidae > Hyaena > Hyaena hyaena. Next base: position 158,164 of record NW_024081432.1, read on the forward strand.
AAGCTATGGTTCCATGAAGAAAGTATTCAAAGAAAATACAGACAGTTTTATGTTCAGCTTTCAAAATGAAGACTGCAGCATTTCTGTGCAGAACGTAATTGTAACTAAGTAGATGTGTGCCAACATTTAAATAACAGTATACGCGTGGTAATGTAGAGACTCTAAGTAATCTTTCTACTTTTCTATTCTTTATTCATTGATCATGTATAGTTTTTAATATTAGGGAGAAAACTCTTTAAAAGGAAAAACTATTTAGGTGATAGGACACAGATTCCCTACTGGAAAAATTCTGCATTTAGTAGGAGGCACAACAAAGCTGGTTTCTTTTATTATTAGGATAGACCATATTTTAGCTAATCAAAGTCTTAATCTGAGTTCTAATTTCTTTTGTTGCTTGTGATTAGCACAATATTTATACTTGTGTCAAAGCTGCCTCCCTTTTTTATCCCAAGCTTTGAGTTCACACGTCATATTGCAATGCTTGAACTCACAAAATTGCATATATGCAGATGTCACAGCCAACTGCCGCAAGTTTCTGGGATCCTAATTATATAGAGGAGAGCTTGTGTTGCATGCAAATGGATTGAAAATCTTCGCAGAGAGAGGAATTAAAAAAAATAGGCTGTATTAAAAATATCTTTAACACAATCCTTAAGAGGGAAAAAAATGGAGGATTGAGGCTGAGATGAAATTATGCCACTCAAATATATTATGAGTTCTCAGTCCCTGATTGAAAAGATCCATCCACAATCTCCCCATCTAGAACCAACATCTTTTTGAAACCACTCTGTTATTTAAAACCTAAATGGATAGCATAAATGTTATGCTTTCTTTATATTGTTAGAGACTGTATGCTGACGAAAGATAAGGGAGTTCTTAGACCTTTAAAAGTTAAAGTTAGGTTTAAAAGAATGTCAGTGTCAACCAGTATAGTAATTTTAGCAAACCCCAACAACAAAGAAATATTTGAGATTCCACTGTGAATGAGGAGAATTTAGAAGTTCTTATTGCTCCTTCCTAAGGTTAACCAAGAAGCCTTAATCAGCATTATCTGCTTGGCTTTGATGGTAACAACAAAACATTCCAGATACCTAATGCAGACAAGGACTAGAGATCTAAGTTTCAGATCCTGTTACATTCCTCAAATTATTTTAAGAGATGAATAAGCAGCAGACATGTTGTTTTGGTAACCCAAGAGAGTTTTAATCAGGTGTATAAATGTTTTCTCCAAATTTAGCATTCTTCCTTCCCTCAGATCAGGCACTGTTTTTTTCCTACTCACAAAAGTTCAAATTCCTCTTTACTCATTGATAGATTAGAGATAACCCTACTAGATTCAAGTTTTAACAACACCTAGGTCAAAAATGAAGGGTTAATTTATATAATTAACATACAATAGCATAATAATTTATATAATTATCATATAGGCAATGAGTATAGCATAGTTTTAAAAGTGTAGACCTATGGATTGGTGTTCCGGGATTCAAATCTTGCCCTTACCACTTACCCAAGAGTGACCACAGGTGAGCCCCTTACTTCTTGGAGACCCATGACATCATTCATGAAATAAGATAACAATAGTACCGTCCTCCAAGGAGGAGTGTGTGAGCAGATGAGTTAATACATGTGAAGCCCTTAGAGGAGTGCCTGGTACATTGTGTGTATTTTAAAAAGTATGTGCTGTGATTACAATTGGCAACTTTTGTGTCCGGCTCCAGGAAATTCTTTGGAGATGATTATACCCACCCTCCAAGATAATATGGTAGGGCTGATAATTAATCTCTAGTTCATTTAAGTGAACATCTGGTCAAGTTTTCATTCCAAACAATATCAGTCGGAATGACTTGGCCAGACCATGACTAAATAAGGCAAGCATTCTCTAATTCTACTGTACTGCTGACCAAGAATGTTTTTCTCCTCTGCTTAAGGCCAGATACAATGTTAAGGGTGGTAATTCATTTTGTTCTACAGACAAGGGAGTGTTTAAGCTAAATACATCGATTCCAACTACAATTATCTGGATAAAATATTTTCTTTGAAGTAGACACTTACAATACCATGCTTATTTTCCAGGAATTTCTCCACCAAATCTTGATTATTTTGTGTGATAATTTCTCTCCCATAGGGAGAAAAGATGGAGCCAATATAACGGATTTTACAAATGGCGATCTTTACCAACGTTGCATGCTGCTCTGTAAAATGTAACACCTCTGGTCCATAAAACCTTGATGCCCTGGATTCTAAATATAGCACATACCTCTTTACTCCATAAGAATAAGGGAGAAAAAGATATCTTTGAGGTTGTCTCTTATTCAACCACCCTATTTTATTTTTTAAAGTTTATTTTATTTTTTTAAATATCCCTTATATTTTACCATGAATTTTTTAAAATGTTTATTTTAGAGAGAGAGGAAAGGACAGAGAGAGAGAGGAGGACAAGATACAAAGTGGGCTCTGTGTTGACAGCAGCGAGCCTGACATGGGGCCCAAACCCATGAACTGTGAGATCATGACCTGAGCCAAACTTGGATGCCTAACCAACTGAGCCACGTAAGTGCCCCTAAAGTTTATTTCTTTATTTTGAGACAGAGAGAGAACACATGTGTGCACAAACAGGGGAGGGACAGAGAGAGAGGAAGACAAAGAATTCCAAGCAGGTTCCGTGCTATCAGTGCAGTGCCCGACTTGGGGCTCAATGCCAAGAACCATGAGATCATGACCTGATCCGAAATCAAGAGTTGGACGCTTAATCCACTGAGCCACCCAGGTGCCCCTCAACCACCTCATTTGAGACAGGAGATAACTTAAGAGAGAAGCAGAAAAGTGGTTAATTTAAGGTCACATGGCAAATTTAGGACAAAACTGGGGCAAGAGTTGAATCTCCTAATTCCTCAGGCAGTGCTTTCCATTATTGCCATGAATTCCCAAATACCACACCTGCAGTGATGGAAAAGAGGGTGTCGGCACATTAATTTCCAGAGAGATACCAGCATAGATTTCCTTCCTGTATTGTATTTGCAAGCTGAAATCAAAGTTCTTTTCCATCCTGACCATCTGGACACCTTATGTAGCATATTTGGTTGTTTAAAAAAATAAAACAAGTTGCAGGTGTGCCCCAAAATTCCACTAAATGATCAACAAAACACTGTACTGGGATGATCCTGCCTATCTGTTTTTGGAGACTCAGTGTGCACCAGGTCCTGGGCCAAATGCTCTATCGGGATTACTTCATTTACTGCTCACAAGAACCTTAGGATGTAGTTAATATTATCACCACTTTTTGACAGATGAGAAAAATCAAGACTTAGGGAAGTTAAGTCAATTGCCCAAAGTTATACAGGTGTGGAGTATTGGAGTCCAGTCATTGGTAATCTTACTCCCAAGCCCAGGGGTAAGGGTTTTTCTAACTTGAGGCCATTACTGCCATCCACAGATCTACCGCTAATTGTTCCTTTCTTGCTTTAAAGTTCACAAGAATGTGCTCTAGGTTTGTTGCCCTGATACTGGTTTCTTTTCCCCCAGTTTTTTATTTTACTTATTTCACAAACATACAACAGTTAGGTGCCAGCCATTGTTCAATACAATCTATACATATCACATGTATATTTATTCAATCTTTACCACAACCCAATGAGTTAGGTAAAATGAACATCTTTACGTTTTTAGTTTGAGTATAGTTGACCCACAGAGTTACATTAGTTTCAGGTGTACAACATAATGATTCAATAAGTCTATAAATTATGCTTTACTCACCCCGAGGGTAGCTGCCATCTGTCACCATACAATCCTCTTGCAACATCATTGACTATATTCTCTATGCTGTGCCTTTCATCCCTGTGACTTATTGACTCTGTAAATGGAAATTAATACCCTCATATAGGTAAGGAAACTCAGGCATCTGTGTAGTTTGCCCAAAGTGATATAGCTAGTAAATCACAGACTCTACCACTACGTTCTGTAATTTTAGGTTATTTCTTTTCTCTTTTTTCTTTTCTTTCTTCCTTTTTTTTTTTTTTTTTCCTTTTAGGAGCATACTTTTGAAAGAAACCATAAAGGAGAAGAGTTTTGGGAGAAGGAAGATTGGTTAGGCTCAGATTCATCTTCATCTTGCATACTATGGTAAACTCTGGGTTATGTCAAGGATCACAATCTGAAAATCACTGCTTTATAATGTGCTTAAATAATTTTTTCTTCCTCGGTTATTTCCTATAATTGTTACCTGTTCTCAAACCAGAGGAATTGTGTGGCCAAAGCAGTGACTTACAGATGATTACACAACCATTAAAAAGGATAATGATAAGAACTATGTAATAAGATGGCAAGGTGACTATAATGCAGTATTAAGTGGGAAAAAGGGGAACAAAGAAATGAATCCATTGTAAGATTATAGCTATTTGAAAATCTTATGCCCATACATCTTTGAATGGCTGTGTTGAAGCAGTGGAATTATGAGTTATTTTTAAATCTCATCTGAAGCTGCTCTATCATTAAATTAAAAGCAACACCAACAGAACATCAAAATAAAGAAAGATTCATGAGGAAGGATATATTCTTCACCTGAAGGGAAGACTTAGTTATAGTGACCTATCGGGAGAGTGATTCTTCCCTAGATTATGTTTTTGGAATATCTGTCTCATAACGATGTACTGACATTTGGTTATTTTAAGGACATTACTATTGAAAGTTAGTCAAGAGCCTGATAAAGTGAGTTATGCCCATTCTCTTGAAGCATAAGTTAGCCATTAAAAGTACTATTTAGGGGCACTTAGGTGGCTCAGTCAGTTGAGTGTCTGACTTCAGCTCAGGTCATGATCTCACTGTCCATGGGTTCAAGCCCCGCGTCAGGCTCTGTGCTGACAGCTCGGAGCCTGAAGCCTGCTTTAGATTCTGTGTCTCCCTCTCTCTATCTGCCCCTCTCCCACTTGCAATCTGTCTCTCTCTCAAAAATAAATAAATATTTTAAAATATTAAAAAAAACCAAAAAGTACTATTTATGGTGAGCATGTTATGATATAGGAGCAGGTTTATACTACATGGAAAGCAATATAATGTTTAAAAGAAAATCGAAATGTAATGTTGTACATATATCTTATGATCACAGTTATCCTGATATATATATTTTTTATTTACTTTTGAGACAGAGAAACAGAGCATGAGTGGGGAAGGAGCAGAGAGAGAGAGGCAAAGAGAGAGAATCCCAAGAGGCCTGAACTCAGGAACTTTGAGATCAAGACCTGAGCTGAAATCAAGAATCAACCAACTGAGTCATAGGTGCCCCTATTTTGTTTTTAAATACAATTCAGCTTCAAAGATATTAAAAAATTAGAAAAAAAAAATTACGTCAGTTGCATTTTCCATTTGAGACAAATAAAAATTATTTTATTTAACAGTTACCCACACCACCCTAGAAACTCCCACATCTGACTGGTTATCAGAACAACTGGGAAGCTTTTAGAAATAATGAGTGTCAGAAGAGGCAGGGTATTATGCCTCAGGACACAAGTGACGGGGTCCTCTCTGGTTTGTTGAAGCAAAGATCTGTGACTAAGCCAACAAATACCATCCTACACTGACCAGTTGTTCTGATTTTCCCCGTCTGTTTGGGTTTTAGCATTTAAGAGTCCTGCATCTCAGAAAACTCCTCAGTCCTGGGCAAACACGGACAGTTGGTCAGACTAAATCATCCTTCCAGACACCTAGCCAGAATACACTTGAATGCCTTTTAGTCATAATCAAACAGAGAGAAATGAGAATCAGAAAGAATGGAGTGAAACCTTTGAAATGCATAAGTCATCTCTTTGTGGAGCATTGAAACCATGAAAAGGGTCACATTTGAAAACCAAAAAACCACCTAGATTTTTCATCTAACTTCCTGAATGTTTCTCTTTCCCAGTGAGATTTCATTTAAGAGAACATGATACAGATTTTTAGCTGTTACAATTTGTTTCTAAAATGCTTCTTAGGGGGGCGCCTGGGTGGCTTAGTCGGTTAAGAGTCCGACTTTTGCTTAGGTCATGATCTCGCGGTTTGTGGGTTCGAGCCCCACGTCGGGCTCTGTGCTGACTGCCAGCCCAGAGCCTGGAGCCTGTTTCAGAGTCTGTGACTCCCTCTTTCTCTGACCCTCCCCTGCTCACACTGTCCCTCTCTCTCTCTCCTAGAAACAAATAAAACATTAAAAAAAAAAAACATTAAAAAAATAAAAATAAATAAAAATAAAATGCTTCTTAGGAAAAGGCCCAAAGAATGACATTTGTATCCAAAACGCATGTCTAGTCCTCGGCCATCCTGGGTAAACACTGCCTTTCTTTTTGTTTCTTTTTATTCCACTTGCCAGTGGTAAGATAATAAACTCAAACATTAGCATGAGGGCTTTCTTTAAAAGTTGGGACTGGAATTAAAGCGTTTGGGTCATTTGTTTTATTTGTTGAAGTTGGAATGGAGTAGGGTATAATTCTGGCCTTCTATTCCCTCCATTTGTTCAGAAGCGATGCAGTTAGAGGTACGCAGTAAGAACTCTTGTGCATTCGATACAGTTAGAGGTACGCAGTAAGAACTCTTGTGCATTAACAATGGGAGGAGCGATGTCTGTTATTATTTGAGATTTATTCTATGAGGAGGAGTACACACTGAACCTTGAGGAGTTACACATATTTAAGCAACCCTCTTATAAATGGAGTACAGAGAGGCTTTTTGCCCTCTCTGCATCAAATCATAGTGTGTGGGGGGAAAAAACTGACCAAACCATTGTTTTTCAATCGTTGTCCCAAATGAAGCTATATTATTTTCCCAGTAAAAATAAAACTCTGTTATTTTTACCTTTCTCAACTCTCTGTTAAGGAGAAAGAAATTATATGGAAGTTCTAAAAGATATGATTTCATAACAAGTCCTTTTGACATTTATCCACAGTGCAGAATCTTGGGTAACGTTGGCTTATAAAATTTTAATAGCTTTGGCTGTGCTTTCAAGTGTCTTATTTACTTTAACAACAGGCCTCCTGACCAGCATCACAGAGCAAGTAATCTATTGCTAAATCCGCCTGTCATCCTGGCTGGGGCCAAAGAAAATCAAGGGATGGCAAAGCTTTGGAGAAGTTGAGGCGAGTATTGTACAGTCAGCAGGCACTGTCGTGTCGTGGCTCTGCACACTGGCCCTGGAGGCAGGCCAGCTGTGTTCAAATCCAGCCTTTCCCTCTTGCTAGCTCTGCAACCACAGGCAAAGCTCAGTCCTCATCTGTGACATGGAGTGATAGTGCTGACCCCACAGAGCCTTTCTGTGGCTTGAATGAAATAAGCAAGCCGCCTGGCATAGGGTAAGAAGCGAGGTAAGTGTTGGCGGCTAATGTAAATTTCTCTTCTTCAGTCTCCATGTTGCAACCACATGGGATACGATAGTTCCTAAAATAAACTACAGATTCAATTTTCACCAGAGGCCTTCACAGCAGCTGTTTCCCCTGCAGGAAGTTCCCCTTGCCCTTAGCTCACTAATTCTACCTGTCAATTCGGGCCTTCCCCAGTCACCTAAGCCATCAGCAGTCGTGGTGGCATGTTCTATAACAAGCACCTAACAAATGATAATTATATACTAACCTCATTCTCATTTAGCAACTTAATGTCATACATCCAATAAATGGGAGAAGATAGATTTATGAAATAATGGTGCGTATAAGCCAATGGCTTCCCACCTCTTGTTGTAAGCAGATTATAGCAGAATGTATCATATAGTGTTTGCTGGGTCTCAATAATTCTTATATTAGTATCATGGGTTTTGCCATATCTGTATAATGTCTATATTATTTGCCTCGAGTTTTCTTTATGTTGCTTCACTCTTGTTTAGGTTAATTTGTTTTGAGGAAATATCACATCATAACCCTTAATGAGAAACCAGTCTTTGGGAACCACTAATCTCCTTCATCTAGGAAACAGTCCTAGAAAAGGGAAGGAACTTACCTACCTTTTCAGCAGGTAAAAACTTACCTACCTACCAGTCTTCTACCAGGTATATATACATTAGTGGTAGTAATTCAGATTTCCCACCTAGCCTGCATCCTTTACAGTATTCCACACTGCCCTGGGTCTTTTTTTTTTCCAGACAGGACCTGTTTTGGTTTGGTTGACACCTATGGAAGGGACTGATAGAATAATCCATACCTATTTTGAGTAACATATAAAGCTAACTAAAGATTTACACTGGTGGTAGCTGTTTCTAACAGAAAATAGTGCCTTAATCCAAGGGTATGATTTATGTTTCTAAAACCATGACAAACCAGTGACCTTCTTTCCTGTCTCTTAAGATCCACTCCAGTAACTTCTTCTTGACCAACAAGTAAAAACAATGATATTAATTAGAACAAATTTCATCACAGCAGTAGTGGTATTGTAATGGAAAAGCAGCTTCTTTTTTTCTAAAAAGCTTTAAGATGAATTTACATATCATAGGATCAAAGTATACAATACAGTGTTTTTAGTATATTCTCTGGGTTGTGCAACCATTGCCACAATATAATTTTAAAATGGACCCCCCCCCCCCCCAGGAATCCAGTATTCATTACCAGACAATCCCCTTTTCCCCTCCTTCCTACTCACTAGTTCCCTCAGCACTAAGGAATCACTAATCTATTCAACCTACTTTCTGTCTCTACGAATTTGCCTATCCTGGACATTCCATATAAGCAGAATCATACAAGATGTGGTCTTTTATGACTAGCTTCTTTCACTTAGCATCATCTTTTCAAGGTTAATCATGTTGTAACAAGTATCAGTACTTCATTTCTTTTTTTAAAAAATATTTTTAATGTTTATTTATTTTTGAAAGAGAGAGAGAGAGCAGTAGAACACAAATGGGAGAGGAGCAGAGAGAGAGGGAGACACAGAATCTGAATTAGGCTCCAGGCTCTGAGCTGCCAGAACAGAGCCCAACGCGGGGCTCGAACCCACAAACCATGAGATCATGACCTGACCTGAAGTTGAATGTTTAACTGACTGAGCCACCCAGGTACCCCGGGGCATTCTTTTTTAAAGCTGAGTAATACTGCATTTTATGAATACAAATTCATTAGTTGATGGACATTTGGACTGTTTTCACTTTCTGTCTATTATAAATGATGTTATTATGAATATTCAAGTACAGATTTTTGTGTGGATGTGTGCTTTCATTTCTTTTTTCTTTTCCTTTCCTTTTTTTTTGTTTTTTTGTTTTTTTGAGAGAGTGAACGTGAGCAGGGGTTTGGGGGAGGCATAGAGAGAGGGGGGCAAGGGGTCTGAAGCATACTCTGTGCTGGCAGTCATGAGCCCATCATAGGGCCCCAACTCACAAACGCTGAGATCGTGACCTGAGCCAAAGTTCAACCAACATCTGAGCCACCCAGGCGCCCCATGTATGCTTTCATTTCTTTGGTGTATATATACATATGAATGGGACAATTGGGTCATATGGTAATTCTATGTAAAACTACTGTTTTGCCTGCCTAAACTCCTTGGCTCTTCTTCTAATAACAGTTCTTCCTGCCTCCTTTCCGTTTTGCTGTATAATTTTTTTTCTTTCTTTTTTTACAAATAGTTTATTGTCAAATTAGTTTCCACATAACACTCAGTGCTCATCCCCACAAGTGCCTTCCTCCATGCCCATCCCTCCTCCCCCCACATCCATCAGTCCTCAGTTTTTGTAAGCATTCAAGAGTCTCTCATAGTTTGCCTCTCTCCCTTTCCCCCACCATTTCCCCCCTTCTTCTCCCCCTTGTTCCTCTGTCAAGTTCCTCATAATCCTCCTATACGTGCAAACATATGATATTTGTCCTTCTCTGCCTGACTTATTTCACTTTTGCTGTATAATTTCTTGAGCGTTGGCTGCAGTCTTGGTGAAACTGTCAATCACCTAGTCTGGATCTTCCCAGCCAAGGCTGTGAGCATGTGACTCACGTCCTACCAATCAGCTGCCTTTTCCCTGGTATTTGATTCTTTGTCAGAGAGACAGTGAGGCTGAAAGCAAGAGGGTCCCATTCATCACTTCCTACCATCTACATGTCAGAGCTGCATGTACACATCAGCTTTTTCAAGTACTGAGTTCTACCATATCATTCCAATAAATTCTTTGATTTTGTTTTTGCCTTCAGCCAGCCAAGGGTAGCTTTGTTGCTTGCATCCACCTTTAGCCTCAACTGAAACACCGTCTTTGGATCAATAAAAAGGCATGCATATTTATTACCCCAAACAAGTCTTTCTGTTGATACTATCTATAATTTAGTCAACTCAAATCTTCTCTCTCATCCCAGTCCATCATCCAAGAAGGAAAGGACCCTCCTTCCATTATATGTCTTGATCTCAAAAGCCCTGGTTTCACCCCGTGTACCCAAAACAAAGATGCAGGTGCTGGAGCCACAAGGGATGCTTCTTTCCTGGTCAAGCTATATTCTGAGGCTTTCACAGAGCATGGCCCCTGCTTCATCTATATGAAAAGGGTGCAGTTAAAAAACCAAAGATTTGCATACCTTTGTCCTGCATTAAGCCACAGACCAACAGAAGTGTTCTTCAAACCCAGAGGTTAGGTTTTGAGCCCTTTTCTTTCCAACTGTGAAACATATAATGCACAGGACAATTAAAACATGATTTTATTCAGGCTGTTGCAGTAAGGAAACTGTTCATTAAAGAAAAGCATCTCAGAGAAAAGCATGAGAACCTATGGTTTTATAGAGGGAAGTAGACAAGAGAATCATGAGGTAGACAGTGGAGCTGGATCTTAACTGAGTCATGGAAAGAGTGATCCTTTGTGGTTAGGTCTTTCCTGAAACAGTGAAGCTAGGGGACTTTCTTTTTTGGTAGAAGAGCTTTTTTGGAGCAGAGTGCTTAGGTAAAGTTCAATGTCTTCCCTCCCTTCCTTCCTTTCCTTCCATACTTTTGTTCATTCTGAAAATACGTATTAAGTATCTGTTTTTATGCTGGTACCAGGGTTCTGGCCTTAGGAAAGGAGTCTGATGTCAAGGTCCCTATGGAAGGAACAGAGCTTAGTAGATGCTGGACCTGCACAGGTTGAGAGAGCACTGGGTTTTGAGGCAGATGCTTAACTGCCTCTTTCCTATCATTCCTATGGCTATGTCACCTCCCCTCTCTTGGTCTCCGTGCTTTTAATCAAGATGCTCCTCTGTCATGTAAAATGTAGAATAGTGTTTTCCTACTCCCTCTCAGGTCAATCTAAGTGCTTTTTCCTGCAAGGCACTTTTCTAGATTTCCAAGCAAGTACATGAAATGGCTTTGGGAAGCTTCCATGGTCCCTTCTAAGCCCTATGGCATTCTTTAATAGAGATGGTCTACTTTTTCTTGTTTTATGTAAAGTGGTTTCTTTTTTAAATTTTTTAAATGTTTTTATTTATTTGTGTGTGTGTGTGTGTGAGAGAGAGAGAGAGAGAGACAGCATGTGCAGGGGAGGGTCAGAGAGAGAGAGGGAGACACAGAATCTGAAACAGGCTACAGGCTCTGAGCTAGCTGTCAGCACAGAGCCTGACACGGGGCTCAAACCCATGAACCGTGAGATCATCACCTGAGCCGAAGTCGGACGCTTAACTGACTGAGCCACCCAAGCGCTCCATAAAGTGGTTTCTAAAAGTAACTTCAGGATAGCCTCCAGGTCTCTCCTCTAACTGGACTGTCTCCCCTAAATCCTCATATAGAAATTTTTTTTTAAATAATTTTTTAATGTTAATTATTTTTGAGAGAGACAGAGTGCAAGCAGGAGAGGGGCAGAGAAAGAGGGAGACATAGAATCCTAAGCAGGCTCTGTGCTGATGGCTCAGAGCCTGATGTGGGGCTTGAACCCATGACACCGTGAGATCATGACCTGAGCGAGCAAGACGCATAACCAACTGAGCCACCCAGGTGCCCCTCATATTGAAATCCTAGTAGGTCCATAGAGCTGAATGAATCTCTCCTCTTACTTATATTCTGTAATAATCTGTCTTCTTTAAATCATTTATGAATGTCTCCCCTGGTAGTTTACAAAACTCTTTTTATTCACCTGACTGTTACCCAAAATGCATTTTATACCAATCAGGTGTAAACCTTTCTGAATTTGAGGAGCAAGGGTGAATTGTAAGCATTAAAAAAAAAAAAAAGCTAGTGCTTTAGCAAAAACTATGCAATGCCTGTGGCACTTCATTCTAGTGTTACCTTACTCTGATTACATGGAAGCTACAATTCTATACACTGTAAATAACTGATAACAATGTAAAAATAATTCTTGTCTACAGATGTGCAAATTATTTTTTTTAAGTTTATTTCTTTATTTTGAGAGAGAGCTTGAGTGAGTCAGGGAGGGGCAGAGAGAAAGGGAGAGAGAGAGAGAGAGAGAGAATCCCAAGCAGACTCAGTACTGTCAGTGCAGAGCCTGATGTAGAGCTCAAACTCACAAACTGTGAGATCATGACCTAAGCCAAAATCAAGAGTCAGACTATTAACCTCTGAGCCAGCCGGGTGCTCCTGTACAAATTCTATGCAGTGCATTTCTGTCTCTCATTGTAGAGAAGCCCAGTTTTGCCTCTATTTAACTTTCACTTCAGTATTCCTGACTTATAAATGTGTCTCTTGTGTGTGTGTGTCGTTTTAACACATCTCTAATTTCCTCATTAATGAGTTAATAACAACTTTGACACATGGTCCTATATATCTATATGAGAGTCATCATTTTACCTATTTTTGAAAATTATATTTTGGGGACACCTGGGTGGCTCATTCAGTAAAGCTTCGACTTTGGTTCCGGTCATGATCTCGCGGTTTCTGGGTTCGAGCCCCGCATCAGGTTCTGTGCTGACAGCTCAGAGCTGGGAGCCTGTTTCAGATTCTGTGTCTCCCTCTCTCTCTCTTTGCCCCTCCCCCACTCATGCTCTGTCTCCCTCTGTCTCAAAAATAAACTATAAAAACTTTTTTAAAAAAGGAAATTATATTTTAACAAGATTAAATTGCATTAAATCACTCAGATGACCAAGATACTCTGAGTTTATGCCCAATAGGCATGAACTCAGAGGTAATAGAGTATAGTAAAAAGTGTAGGATTTGCAGTTAGACTTCCTCGGTCAAGACCTAAGTTCTGGGTTTTCCCTATGCTCTATGACCTTAGCCTGCTACACTCTCTGTGCTTCAGGTGGAGATCACACTACTTACTTTACAGGATTGTTGTAAGGATTACGTGAGCTCATCAAGCAATGTGTGACATATAGTAAGAGCTCAGTAAATACCAGCTATTAATATTATTATTTAGTAAGGAGATATGTATGTAAGTAAATCCTAGCCCCATTGCATTTTAGCAGGTTAAAGACAAAGAGCACAATTTCACCAGACATATGTCTCAAGTATTCACAGCCTCAATTCCATTTACAGGAGGACAAGTTGAAATGAGAGAAAGAGGTAGAATCAATCTCACAGCAGATATTATTCCATAACCTTGTCCCACTTTATAAATAAAGTATTAAAATGTTAGCCTTGGACTTTTCAAACCAAGGCCACTTAATTGACAGACAACAGGCCTTTTATGCTTCCCTCGCACTTTTAGACACAGTCTCTCACATCCTCACTCTCCCAGGATTTCTTACAAATCTTCCCTGACTCAAAATGGAAAACAGGGCTGAGGCACAGTTATCAGGGTTCTAGCTGTCTCAAGAGACCCATTTTCTAGGTGCCCATTTAGAATCCCTTTCCAGCCAATTCCCCTTAAAGTGTTTTCTGGGACATTATTAGGTCCTTCATGGCCTTACATTTTATCATCTCCCTTTTTGGCCAGATGATACAGCAAAGCTCCTTCATGGTTATATCTGATTGTGTGTCTGGAAGATGAAGGTAAAAAAAGAGGGTGAACAGCACAGAAATGGTAGTGGTAAGGAAAGGAAGTGTCAGACGGACCTGGGAAGCCAGATTGGGAAGAGCAGCCTTATCTGCACACATATGGCAATTCATGAACTGCGCTCAGGAGAAAGAAATTATCTCAGGGAAACAATCACAGTGCTTGGGGGTTATTTTGTTGTTGTTGTTGTTGTTTTGAAGGAAAGATTTTTTTTTTAGCTGTTTTTGTTTTCTGTATCGGAAGAAATTTTTAAAAGATTTTGACGCATAGCTTGCTTTGCATTGTCTTGTTTTCTGCTCTGTGCCTATTTCTATAGGTACAAGATGAAAACCACATTTATTTTTTTCCCATAGTGTCAAGTTTGTAATACTATGCATTTATGGACCCGTCAGAGGTCCAGACAGATACACATTTTGAAGCATATGGATCTTAATAAATTCTTCCAGGGACCTTGCTGTTGTTAGCTACTTAAAAGGGCTCAGGAAAAACCCAAATTGAAGACTCACTGCTTCAGAGGATTTTTAAAAAATGGAATAATTTTATAATTTCTTCTAGTCTATAGGCAATAGGGACATGCAAGCAAAGAAGGGATTTTGACTCAGCCTTTGTTCTATCTCTCCTCCAAGGCTAGCACTTGACATGAGTATAATTCAGAGAGAGAGAGAGAGAGAGAGAGAGAGAGGTTGCAAGGAGCCAGAGTATGTGATCACTGCCCTTTCCAGAATAACAAGAGACCACTTTTCAAAATTCTTGTCTATTCACTGCCATAAAAAAAGAGGGGGGTGTTCATCTTTCTTCTGAAGAAATAAGCTTTCAAGTTCAACTGGTTAAATGATGTGGACCAAGTGCATTCAAGTGTTAGATAATGTTCTGATTATTTAGAATGTTTGAAGAGATTTGTTCTCTGATGAGGCTGAAAAGGCATCACATTAAGGCTATCAGTGACTCATCAAAAAGGTCAGGGAAGACAAAAACTATTCCCTTCCCATCCCCAGTACAGCATAAATGGTTGAGTTCATTCTCCCAGCTTTCAACCTGCTTCTGAAATGCTCTGAACTGGACAACACAGATGGGTATGAGGAGAGGATAGAGTCCGTTTAGTGTTCAGGTTGATCTCTCTGTTGTCAGCAGACCAAATTAAAAAAATTAAAATTTAAATCATGTATTTAGCAAGCCTTAAAAAAGGAGGTGATTTTTGACCAAAGAATTTTATATTTAAGAATTGCTTATCTTCGAACAACTCAATAGACTCTACGGGTGGGCCCTGGTCATCATTTGTTTTACAAAGTCCTCCAAATGATTCTAATGTGCAACCAGAACTGTGAATTATTGGAGTCTGAAAAGTCTGGATTTTAAACTCCATTTCACTATAAATCACTTGAGACTCAAAGCCCGTTTCCTTATCTGTAAAGTGGAGATATGCAACAAATATTATAGTAGGCTTTAATAAATATGGAAAAAGAAAAAAGAAGGGCACACCGTTAAAATTATATGTTAATCCTTTCCCATCCTACAATAGACACTCTCGCCCACAAAGAGTTATAAAAGTGACAAATGTCTCATTACCATATTCAAATGTAATGAATCTAAAATAACTGGGCTTTTTGAGATGATTAATTCTGACCAAGCATCTTTTTTCTCTTTGCTGAGTGAATAATAATAATTAATTTACAGTAAGCAGGTGATTCACATTCTACTCACACTTAGACATTTCTTGGCTAGAGCCAATGCAGAGGATCAGGCCATCTTGGCTGGCTGCCTATTCACCCATGGGATTATTCTTCTTTGCAAACAGACCCAGCCTCTGCAAGACGAATTCATGCCCAGCTGAGACAATTGTCCTTATCACCATGCATCTTCTGGGAATGTTCCCCAATCCCTGCCACATGTCCTATGTCTCCTTTTGTAATAAGACAAGCAACCATTTTTGAGTGCTTTCTCTGTGCCAGTCAATTTGTGCTAATTATTTTACATATATTGTTGCATTTAACCCTCACAACAGCCTTGTGAATGAAGTACATTATCTCCATTTTACAGATGATGAAATAGGCGTAGAAAGGTTAAAACATTTGCCCATGGACACAGAGCTAAGATTTAATATATGGATTTGAATTCAAATCTGATGAGCTCTTAACCATTCCACAAAATTTCCTCTTGATCCACCAAGATTCTGCCCTTTGTTCTGGCTCAAACAGAGCAAATAAAGTATCTATTTCAGAAAACCTAAACTGAGCATTTCTATTACTATAATAGCTAACATTTGTTGAGGGCTAACCAAGCACCAGATCCCTTATATGCCTTCTTCTTTCCTTTGAACCACTTCCTCTAGAGTTTCCACATATATTTTTTATTTTTAAACTAATGAAAAATTTTACATATTCAAAATTATGCGAGTGTACTTATATACATATATTAGATCTACCCATTTTATTTCTCATGCTCTTTGCTTCTCCCCCTCAGCTCATAAGAAACTTTCCAAGAACCAGCTAAGATCTCTCTTGCCTCTAGTCTTTTGCACATACTGTTGACCCTAGAACAACACACTTTTGAACTGGGCATGTCTAGTTACACATGGGGTTTTTTGATAGGTGCAGTACTGTAAATGTATTTTCTCTTCCTTATGATTTTCTTAGCATCTTCTTTTCTTTCTCTTTATCATAAAAATGTAGTATATAATACACATAACATACAAAATACGTCTTAATTGACTATTTATGTTACTGGTTAAGTCTTCCAGTCAACAGTAAGCTACTAGTAATTAAGTTTTGAGGATGTCAAAAGTTATACCCACATTTTTCACTGCATGGGGGGTGGGGAGGGTCAGTGCCCTTAACTCCTGCTTTGTTCAAGGGTCACCTGTGATCTTCTGTAGCATGGTCCTTCAACACCACTCTCCTTCTCCCTACTCATTGTTTATGGTTTCTCTTACCTTCCAAAGATGCTGTATGTGTGCCATGACTGAGATGATCCTTTTGATAACCTAGGTTACCTTTTCATGTTTATAATTTATTTGTTTGTTTCCCTCATGATGTTGAGGGAGACACATCATAATGACTGATGCACCAGCTGTGTAGAACAAAGTACCCACCAATGATAAACTCAGGAAATTCTTTTCATAAGAGAATTATATCATTCCAGTATTTGTGATCCACACTAAACCACTGAGGCTGCACCTCATGTCATATTTCAAATCCCTGTATTGCCAGTCTTCTTAAAGTGGAACCAAAAGCTATTTGGTACCAAATAGCAAATATGTATAGAACTGTTTTACATAATCAATGACTTTCTCTTTTCTTTCTCAAGTAATAGCTTTCTCTGGGACATTCTCAAGTTTTACCTTTTTTTTTTTTTTTTTTAGTTTCTTTATTTATTTTGAGAAAGAGAGAGAGAGCAGGGAAGGGGCAGAGAGAAGGAGGGAGACAGAGAATCCCAAGCAGGTTCACTGCTGTCAGCACAGAGCTGACTCAGGGCCCCATTTCCTGAACTGTGAGATCATGACCTGAGCTGAAATCAAGAGGGGGGTGTTTAATTGACTGAGTCACTGAGGTGCCCCCCATTTTTACTTTTGAACAGACAGAGAAACTTTAGCTAAAATATCAGTTTGCTTCAGATAGAAAAACAGCAAGAGGGAGCAGCTGGATTAATTAAATTGCTAACCTCAATCCAGACTTTTTTTCTTCTTGATGCATGGCACAAAATTTCAGCTGTTTGAAACTGATCTTAAAATTTAAAGCAGAGTGTTTCAGCTTAACATACAATGAAGCCAAAACAGGACGTTATACCACAGAGATTATGTGCAGGACTTTCTTCCTGACTTTAACACTGTGAGTGTTTGCCTCCGAAGAGAGAGTCAAGGCACACTCTTAAATAAGGAAAAAAAAAATACAGTTAAAACATTCTAGTGTGTTGAGAAAAGCCCCAAATTGTGTGATTTTCGGTCTGTATGAGGCTGTTACCATTTAAACTGGAGAATCCAGAGATTTGGGAGGATTTGCTCTTTGAAGAGGGATCCCTTAGTTCCCCACGGGCACTCAGGTGAGTGAAGACCCCTTGAAAGAACCTGTAGAGTGTGGTGCTGAAAGAACAGCTCCTACAGAAAGGTTTTCACCTACACCAGCATAGGCAGGGAAGTGAGACCTGGGGACCTTCCTCAAGTTGGAAAGCATCCACACCATGTAACAAAAACAAACAAACAAACAAACAAAAAGCAGTTTCAATAGAAATGGTTCTAGAGACAAGAGAGCACCATTTTGGACAATGTGACTTGACTGAGAACCACTTGCAGCAGAAATACCTGACACATGCATCTTAACAAGCAAATTTCTTAAATATGTTCACACTCTTAATATCTATTGTCAACTGTCCTTTATAATCACTGTACGTTATAAACATTCCTGGAAGTGATGGGAATCTATTTTGCAACACATTCACCAACCTGAAAGTGGTATAGATCAAGAGTTCACAAACTTTTCCTGTAAAGAGCCAGACAGCATATATTTTCAATTTTGTGGATGGTGCAGTCCCTGTTGCAATTATTCATCTTTGTCATTGCAGTGTGAAAGCAGCCATAGGCAATACAAAAGTAAGTAGGACTGTCCTCTTAGAAAGCTTTATGGACATTGAAAGTTGAGTCATGTGATTTTAATACATCATGAAATCTTTTGGTTTTTTTGCAACTATTTAAAAGTGCAAAAAACATTCTTAAGTTGTAGGGCATAGAAAAATAGGCACTGGGCTGGATGTGACTGTAATTTGCTGACCATTAGAATAGATGCTATTAAGTCAGTTGTAGTAGGAATTACAGAATTTATTTTTGGATTAGCACTTAACTGTCACAGCATGTATAATGGGAAGAATTTGTTTATCTTCCCCAATGCAACTCCATCATTCTCTTTTAACAAGATACAAGAAGAGAAGAAGCTTATATTTCAACTCAATGGAAAATGTTTTGCAAGGACGTCTCTGGGAGAGGAGCCTGGAGACAGCCATGTGCACTTAAATTATGATCTCAAGTCTTCAACTTTAGACCATTTCTGAGCCCTATCATGATAGTGTTTGAGGCCCACCTCCAAGGGAAAGGGGCTGCTGAGGCTGCATCTGAAGTCAGCTGCATTGCTGGTAGAATTATTTTATTGTGATACAGGAGTCCATCACTGTTCTGGCTCACAATATTTGACCCCTCTCGCTTATACATTTGGTGGGCCTTGCCCAACTAGTAACTCATCAGGATTCTGCCTAGGAATTTTTCCCTAAGTTTTACATGAATTTCTACATTATATACATTTCTTCAACCATTGTCACTTCATCCTAACAGCATTCTTGCTCAATCCTTATAGCAACATTGCAAAATAGGCAAGTCTGTTAGGTTTATTGTTTCATTGTACAAATGGTAGAGATTCCAAAGATTGGAATGGGCTGCCTCAGAGCACTCTGTTCGGAACTGATGCTGCCTGAAATGAAATCCAGAACCCTTAATGCACTCTCCCACAGTTCCACCAGGGCTCTCAAAAAAAAAAAGACAGAACATTTTACTTAATTTGGTATATACATTGTTGTATGTTACCAGGCACTGTAATATCATTTTGTGCATTTGTGCTGGTACCCTGAATGTCACATAGTAAAATTCTTTTATTAAAATATAATTTGGGGGGCACCTGGGTGGCTCGGAAGGATGTGTGTCTGACTCTTGATTTTGACTCAGGTCATAGTCCCAGGGCTGTAGATCCAGCCCCAAGTTGGGTTCCATGCTGAGCATGGAGGCTGCTTAAGACTCTCTCTCTCTCTCTCTCTCTCTCTCTCTCTCATACATATACATATATATATACATATATATACACAGACACATAATTTTGAATCATATGATCATATAACCATCATCAAAACTACAAATGTAGTTATTTTATTATATAGTAAAATTTTAAGCCCTGTGTGCTAAACTGTGGAGGGAGTTGTATAGACATACAAGAAATGGTTGGGCTGGCCCACTTTTCAACAACTTTCCATGAAATTTGAACAAATTTCTATCAGCACGGAATTCTCACCTATTTAAGATTCCAGCATGACTTTGTGATGAGCAAAATTCTAATATGGCCCCCAACTGTCCCACTACCCTGGTTGTATACACCTCCCAGTTACTCAAACATTAATCTAGGCACTACAATGATGTTGCAGATGTAATTAAAGCCCTTAATCAATTGATTTTAAACTAGGGAGATAATTCTGAGTGAGTCTTACCTAATCAGATGAGACTTGAAGTCAGGGCCTGAAAGTGAGAATCTCCTGCTGGGCTTGAAGAAGCAAACAGCCAGGTTGTGATTTGCCTTTGAAGGGGGTCACATGATAAGAACATGAGGGTGGCTTCTAGGAGCTGGAAGTCACCCTGGGCTGACAGTCAGCAAGACAATGCCTGGCAGTGTAGTAACTGCAAAGAACTGAATTCTGTCACCAACCAATGAGCTTGGAAAAGGACCCCCATGCCTGAAATGAGATCTCATCCTTGTCAAACACTTTCATTTCAGCTTGGTGAGACCTGAATGGATGACCCAGTTAATTTGTACCCAAATTCCTGACCCACAGAAACAGTGAGATAACAAATCTGTTGTTTTGGACTTGTGGGGCACCTGGGTGGCTCAGCTGGTTGAGCATCTGACTCTTGGTTTCAGCTCACCTCATGATCTCACGGTTTCATGAGTTTGAGCCCTGCATCAGGCTCAAGGCTGGCAGCATGGAGCCTGCTTGGGATTCTCTCTCTCTTTGCCCCTGCTCCACTCTCACTATCTCTGTCTCTCTCAAATAAATAAATTTTTAAAAATTTAAAAAAATCCTTTAAAAAATTAGCTGCTAAATTTGTTACACAGCAATAGAAAACTGTACACTCTCATACAGGGACAATGAAAACCTTTCTTTAGTGCCTCCGTATGTATTTTAATCTTCCATTTCACACCCATCCCCAGTAAAGCAGACATCTGTCTGCTCATCTCATCAGTCACAGCTCTGAGCTTTTTGCACTGCTGTTGAGTCTTGGGTTTCCCAACAAGCGCTCTCCACCTGCAGCCCCAGAAGACAAGAGATCACCTCTTCTCATGAACACACCACAGATTTCATTTAGAAACTTGCCACTTCTGTGGTGAAAATTTGCCTCCGAGTTCTAACCCCTTCTCCAAATATTCCTTGCACCACACATTAGCTTTCTCTGCACCTCCCAAGCCCACTCAGCAAGGGACAGGAAACCCATGCACTGACAGCTGCAGGAGTGCTCCCTGTCAGGAGAATTTGTATCTACAAAAGCTCTGAGGTCTTGAGTAATAGAATAGAGGCCATTCGAAATCATACCCAGGGACTTAGGGCTGTAGGTAAGGTTAGTATTGCAAAGCAGGTATGAACCAGCATATAACTTACTTTCCTAAAAATTTTCTCACTTTTCATGCAGGGCCCCCCACATTCAAGCCCTGTTCATTGTTCCTGGCCTCGTCCATGATTCCCCCACAAGCACTGTGCTTTCCAGCCAAGCAGGCCTGCTCACTGTTTCCCATTTCTCACTCTGCCAGGAATGACCTCACCCATCTTCCTCTGTCAAAACCCAACTCACCCTTTGTGACTTGTGGTTTGCTTTTCAGAAGGCTTTTCCTGATCTGTAGTTCTCTTTTTCTCTTGCAACACTTACTACAGTCTGAGTAGCATTTGATTTCCCTATTTGTCTTATCTCCTGTATTGTGAGCTCCCGCAACACCTTGAATATTCCTTGGCAAAAAAATCAGTACTCAGTACATATGTAATGAATTGAATTGATTAAGCAGACTGTTTCCCTTTTGTTACTCTAGAAGAGTTCTGTTCTCCTCTTGGCTGAGGGGGCCTGGACTTGGCTCAGATTTTGTCTCTTCTGCATTTGAATTATTTTAGGACAACAAACAGAACTGATCTTTGGATTAAAAAAAAGAATGAAAAAGGCTTTTTCAAAAATTCATAGTCCTTTTTTTTTTTTTTTTACAAGGACACATTTCAAAGTGGTTTCTTAAACATTATTCAGTGTCTTCAAAGGTAAACAAAACAAAGCAAGCAAATTTGATTTCTGTATCATCAAGTATACTAGAATTTTGGAAAGAGTACTTAAAGATCTACAGAATAGTTATGTTTCTAATATAACTAGATTTGCCTTCCCCATGAGGAATTTTCATTTATGCCTTGTCCTCAGTTAAAGACTTCTCAGGATCCAGATGTAAAAGATATGGGTAAATATCTAAATGGTGAAATTAATCGTTATTATATGCTTTAAGATTATGTTATTTTAATGACTGATTTTTAAATTTTTAAGTAAATAATTATGAATTTGCCAGCCAATGTCAAAAATTATATCCATTACAATGAATAATCCAGCTAGCTAACATTATTACATCCTTACTATGTTTTGTTAAAAGGGTAGTTCCCAAGTTTTACATCTGCCAGACTTGCCACAATGCTATAGATGTTTTATGAATCCTATCCAAGTCTTAAGTCACTCAAATTTTTTAATTTAATAATTAATTTTTAGCTAAAATTAAGCCATAAAAATAAATGAGTATGTTAAAAATAAAATACTTCATCAGATAACTAATCTATAATTTTCACATAGTATTCAACCTCAGATTTTCTTTTGAAAATCTTCCTAATTTATGTATTTGACAAATGTGTGGTTTTGAGAAGTTTAGATTGGTCCATCCTGATACACTCTATTTATTCCCAGAACTGCTCGGTCCATTTTATTTCAAAAGACAGCAATATATATATTTTTAGGTGTGAATTTTATGGCCAAAAGCTCCTTTTTGATACAACTAATGATTTTGTAATGTATTATTTGGATGTATAGTCATACTGTATATTTTTTGGTAAGAAATAAACACTTCGGCAAGTTAAGTTGTACTTTAAATGTTATAATTCCTAGTGACCAGCCAATATTAAGAATTATTAGGTTGTTGGGCCTTATATAGTCAAAATTGAGTAAATTTTAATGTGGGCTCTGCTTTAAAACATCAATCATTAAAAATATTTATCTGTATCTTATTATTTTTAGTTTATTTTTATATAATAAGTTTCACATATACATCTGATTATACCTTTGGTCTAGGACACTTCTAGGGGTAAATGTTTAAAACTTTAAAAACTGGAATAAAAAGTAATCTGACTTGGTTTCCCAAAATAAAATTTTCATTTTGGTCGCATGTAAGACTGATTAGTAATTGTTAGCTACATACTACAAACAGTTCTAGCTACTGTTGAAAACGAAAATTCCAGATAGCGTTAATGCAAGGCCTATTGATTGTCTACATACAGTCTTAGACACAGGGGCCCAGCACTGAAGAAAATAATAATGAAAACTTGTAGAACACAGTTATAGGTTGGTATGCAACAATTCACTTTTTTCTCTAACACCACAGCTTTTTATCCCCATTTTATTGATGAGGGAACAGAAAGAGAGAATTTAAGTAAATTCCCCCAAATTCACTCAGCTAATGATGGTCCCATAATCATAGTCCAGATTTTGTGACTTCAAATCCCGTCCCTTTCTCAAAAGTATCTTGTTCCATGTAAATATTGATATTTTGTAGTAAGAAAAGAAAATTAGGGCTATATGCTTAAACAAATTGTCTCCTTATTTTTTCCTCCATGTTTCCAATATAAATCACTATAAAAGCTTGAAACATTGACGGAACCCTATTTCCTATCCATTCATCTTAATTACGAGGGATCTGGAGGAGTAAGGCGTTCCAGAGAGCTGCCTAGACAAGGAGTTATTTATTAGCAGAAAAATGAACTCAGACAAAAGCACTGGGGCAAGAAGGCATTACCAGTGCATTTACGTCTTCTGAATCTATACATAGCTATAACATTCTCAATGAAAGAATTATTCACTATGTTTCCATTTTTTTTCCTTCCATATCTCTTAGTATCTGTCATTTATACTCTGGCCTGTTACGCATTTAGTTGGAGCCAGGATGTGGCCTAGTGTTGTGGAGCCAGCAAATTTGTGTCTGGAATGAAAGAAGCTTCTCTTTTCAGATTGTCATTTCATTTGACTACCTTTCTTTCTCCATTATTTATTTAGTTTATGCTCAAGGGGATGCTAAAATGAAAGTTATCTTTTTCAATGTTAAGGGCAAGTTTTATGTCTGGTTTCCTGGAGCCACTCGAATCATGATGATAACAAAAATATTCCCTTCAAGAGGAAAATAGTTGATTTTTAAGCTTGTTTCTTACAGAGCTAGTAACTGTTGATCCAGAAACCCAGTGATCTGAAGACACACACCTACTCATAGAGTGTGAGTGCCCCGATCCGTGAGTTATATGATTACCTTCATCTAGCAGGACAAACTCTAATGGTATTTCTGCAAGTCTTAGCTTTCTAGGAGTGCAGGGTTTCTGTATATCAACCATGTCACGATTATTCCTTAAAAGCAAATAATTAAACAAGGACAATAGTTCATTTGGCAGGATACAAGGTTTAAAAATCCAAACTAAAGCATCAAGTTAGACCAGATAGCAGTCTGTAGGAGAATATGAGACATTAATACAGGTCAGTGATTCCTTTTCAGAGGGAAGAACAGAGAGAGTAGAATAAGTAGGCAGCACTTGAGTTCTGTTCTGTGTTATTTCTTGAAAATATATGAAAAATATGATGAATAGTTACGTTTACAAATTTTAAAAGAGTGAGTACATGGGAGTTTGTTACATGACCATTTGCTTTTCTGTAGTTTTAAATTTTTCTTTCAAAAGGAAGGGAGGGAGAAATAGAGGATTCATTACTGTTTATTTTTCCTCTTTAGATGGCAAAAGAGAGAATTATTTTTATTTTCAAGAATCAGAATGAGACTGTCATAACTATAATGTAAAACTAATGTGATTCTTTCATAAATGGACAAAACCCAGGAAAAGTAGCCAGAAAAGAGCACATTTTTTTTAAAACCTTGGGAATATATTGTGAACCATGGTAGCCGATAAAGAGGTTGGGCAGATTATCTCTTTTTTGTCTTTGTTTTGTTGTTGTTATTCTTACTCTTATATTGTTCTACCTTGCAGTTACATTTATTTTCTGGCCCTTACTTAGAGATTTTTCACTTAGGAGTTTCAATTGTACCTGTGAACCTGCACCGAGGAAATTAGAGAATTAGAGCATTTGACATGAATATTTGTTTTCTCATATTGGTCAACAACTACTTAACATGTGTCTACTTCCCACATAAGGCAAAAGGAAATCCTGTGATTGGAATTGGCTTTTCAACATTTGAGAATAGTAACATCAAAGAGAGATGCTCAGGGTATAAAAAAGAAAATGGCAACAACTCCTCAGTAGGAAGGTGATTATGTCATGTCTTATTAACTAATCCTTTGGTGGAAAGGATTTGCCTCAAGGACATTTATAAACCCTCATTTAATGTCCTCCTTATAATGATCATTTTCTCATCACTTGTTCACCCGCTGATATGCTTTGCGTGAGGTGACAACTAGATTCTGATGAAGAGTCTATTTGTCTTTTCCTTTGATTTTTCATTTTAGATCATAGATCTTTAGAATACAGTAGGGAGCCAACAGTTGGGTTCAATAATTCTCCATCAGCAATTTTCAGTGTGCTCAATAAATGTGTTTTATCTAAAATAACATCCCGGACACACATTGCAAAATAACATTCTTTGTTTATAAAAAGTAACTCATACTTAGAAAGATTTTGGAAAATATAGAAATGCATGAAAGAAGAGACGAAGTTCCTCATAATCCTACAACTCACCTTTTATGAATATTTTGATACATATTCTTGTTCACTTTTCTCCCTACATACGTATATTCATGAAGCAGCCAGAATTTTTTCTGCATGCACAATTGGGATTATTAAAAACGTTAACGAACTGGTTTCAAGGTTGTAGATATTTGAAAAATGACCTCTTTTGGGTTTTTTTTTAAAGTATTTATTTATTTATTTTTGAGAAAGAGAGAGAGAGTGGGGGAAGGAGGGGCAGAGAGAGGGAGACAAAGAATCCCAAGCAGGCTCCGTGCCCAATGCAGGGCTCAAACTCAAGAACTGAACTGTGAGATCATGACGTGAGCTGAAATCAAAAGTCGAATGCTTAACAGAGTGAGCCACCCAGTGCCCCCCTGTGTTTTGGTTCCTAATGAA
This sequence comes from Hyaena hyaena, assembly GCF_003009895.1. Lineage (NCBI taxonomy): Eukaryota > Metazoa > Chordata > Mammalia > Carnivora > Hyaenidae > Hyaena > Hyaena hyaena. Next base: position 184,128 of record NW_024081432.1, read on the forward strand.
CACTTTGGTCACCAAATATTTAGCTGAATCTCAGCAGTGGTCTGTCAGAATTCTTAAGGTATGATGGAGCTATATTGAAAATAGAAGTCACATGATCATAATTTCAATTTGTTTCATAAAATCCTACAAAGCTAATATTACAGGAGAAGGTCGAGCTCATTTTTAGGAACTCCATGATATTAACGATGTATCTAAATATACCCTGAGGAAATGGAGGACTAATATTTATTGCACATCTGTTGTGTGTCAGGCAGAGTGCTGAATATTTTGCAAAAGTTGCCTCATATGTATATGTCATCTGAAGGGTGAAAAATGACATTTTCAATCTCTGTACCCTTAAAATGGGATAGAAATAATCGAGGTACAAATTCCTGCAATTCAGGGATGGAAAAGAAGGGATGGGTTTTGATCAGAAGTAAATTTAAGTTCACTGTTGAGTCAAGATAAACTATATAACCCTCTTTTCTCTCCTTATTTTGAGTCTGGAGTCACTGCCCGACTATTAATATTTTACCTTCTGTTGGGTAGATTTTGGCTTTGTAAGAATTCAGTGCAACTTATTTTCCATGAAAGCTACTCAGTGCTGCTGTATCAGGATTGCATGTGCCCACTTTGCTTACTACAGAGGAGTCTCTGCCTTCCGCTGATCTATAGGTAATAGAAGATGCCTCCGGAATATATTTCCCTAAAGTTATAATCGGATATGCCATGGGCTCACATAACAAGTCATGTCCATGCAAAGTGGCAAGTCATTTACTGCAGTTACAGGAAATGCAAATCTGATCTGGTGTGTGACAAGTTGAAAGCTCTATTTTGCTGCCTGTGTTAGAGAACTAGCTGGCTGTTTGCACATTGTTTTAGGTAAACCCTTCACTGGAAAGGATGACCTGAGGTGGCCGTAGACATAATGCTGCCCTTGTGTTTGTGACTGTCATAAGTAATGTCTCCTCTACCTTACTAGAGACAGACATGATGAAATGTGTTCAATGTGACTATAGTGCCTTTGTTAGGAGGACACTGGCAGGATATTTCTTTATGTGAGTGTTTGTCTTAAAGTTGACCTTTACCCCCAAAACAGCTGGGATACTTAGAAGTTTTCAGTTTGTTAACACCTTGCTTCTGGTGTTCCCATTATTACCTCTCTGAATGTTACAACAGAACTCTGTCGTGGGGTCATTTTTAGGAGCACAGGCTCTGGACCAGCTAGCAGGGAGTTGACTTCTAGCTTGAAGTGCTAGTGTGATACTTCAGGCAAGAGACTTAACTTGTCTAGGCCTCATTTTCTCCCCTGGTAAAATGAGGATAGTAACCACACCACATTTACTGCCTTGTTGTGAAGGTTTAGGCAATGCATGTGAAATTCCTAGCACAATGGCTTGCTCAAAAAATGAAATCCTTATAATCCTGTTAGGTGGGTGAGGCAAATATGAAGCAGAAAGATGTCAAGAAGTTAAGTAAGATACTTGGCCTCAGGCCACATAGTCGTCAGATCAGCCATTTCCATTTTAGTTTTCTTTTAAAGGCTGCTTTGCTCTCTTAATTAAACACGTATGTGTATATGCAGCTGTTGACTTTCAGATGCGATGTTTTGTCAACAAATGTAATTATGCAACTTATACATTGCAACAGACATGGTTGTGAGGCAATGTGGCTGTAGCCATGGGGCTCATCTACGCGCAAGCGCCCACACACCTCAGCACAGACAAGCATGCACCTACATTCAGAATGTTCCCTTCTCAAAGGAAACCTCAGATGCTTTGCACGCATCTTGCTTCTAGTTATGGTTCTGTCACAACTTGGGTGCTCACTCAGAGCCTCAGTCTCCTTGCTAGTAGAAAAGAATAGTACGTGACTTGTAGTATTATTAATTAAGATATCACTAAACAGAATTTAAGACAGGGTATGGAAAGTCCTTAGCACTGAGCCTGGCACAGAATAAATTCCTAATCCATGTTAGCTAATATCTTTATGGTTGCCCTTGCTGACCGTGCTGGTGCCCGTGGTGTTTATGGAGGGTCAGAGGGGAAGACTCTCCTGCCAGAACAGTCTACAAGCTGGCTATCTTAGTCTCTTCATAACTCTTATGACTGACAGTCTGACCTCATCTTTCTTATTTATCATCTCTCTGCCCCCATTAGAATCATGTTCCACAGAGGAGGGAACCCAACAGTGCTGGACACATAGCAAGTGTCCCCCTAAAAGTCTGTAGATGAGTTAATGAGTGAAGACGAGTTTGAGAGCAATGGGAAAGAGGAAGGAAGTAACCTGTGTGAGCACGGCAGGATGGAATAACCTATATTACCAATCTGTCCCGTGAACTTCTGGGTCTGCCAGCCACCAGCATTTGTTAGGAAGGAAACAGCTTCCAGAGGAAGTCTGCTTAAGAAATCAGAATAACATGATAGAGCACAGGCGGTTCAGCAAGCGTCTTTCTCTTCATGGGGGCTGGGGGACAAGTAAAATCTGTGTCAATGTATTTGTCTTTGATCTGAGTTCAGGTCAACCTCATCCCCCAACTGTTCACGATTGTCACAATCCTGCTCTCCAAGTCCTGTTTTCCAATATCCTAGCTACTCTCCAAAAGTGCGGTTGCAACTTTCATTCGATCAAATTGATTGCAGATGCCTTCCATGATAGTGTCTGTGTGCACGAAGAAGCCCGCCATATGCTGACGGGCTTTAAATGAGTTACTATATGTGACACAATTACAGTAGTGACTGGCACCCAGCAACAGCTCCTCAAATGTTCCCTGTTGTTGCCGCTGTTGTTATTATTATCGTTACCCATTTATTCACAAAGGATTTACGGAGCTCCTCTTATGTGTCTGCAGATGTGCCGGGCACAGGATATTTCATGGTAAGCTACACAGACCAGGTCTCTGACTTCATGAAGCAGAGGATGTAGGTGAGGTTCAGAAAATAACGCTGAGTATGTCACACGGAATAGTGATGGATTGTGTTACCTTGGTGGGTGGCTGGAGACGTCACTCTTGGTGAGGGCAGGCCCCCCTCCGGCCTTGTTAAACACTGTCCCTCTAGGATCTTGTGAAGGGCATAGTAGGCCTTCAGTTCACACTGGATGAAAAAATAAAGGAGTGAAATTCTGAAAGGGGGCCTAGTTTAACATGGGTGCTGCAGATTCTCGATTTAGGCTGCGTGTGCAGGTCCCGTAGGAGCTCTGCCCATTTGTGGACTCTGTTTGGTGGCAAAGTCTGGGTTAGAGTAAATGTGGGTGGACATGGGGGGTGGGGAGAATGAGGCTGTGAGAGCAGGCATATACATAAGTGAAATCTGTGTGGAACTGAGGTAACACAGGAAACAAAGTCTTTGGTTGTGTATTTTTGAGGTAAATCTTAGCTGATGTGTGAGCCCACGTGGAGGGTTCTGACCCAGGTAAACCTGAGCTTGAGTCAGCTTGTGAGGTACTACCACGGGGTTGCTGTATGAGGGAGGACGGTATTGGAAGTATTTTGCAAGACACAACGTAGGGACCTGTGCATGCCTTTGACCTGTAGTATAATTGTCTGGGAGGCAAATTATGGGTGCATAAAAAGCAAGATCTAGGGTGCTAAACATGAGGTGAGAATGGTTTAAGCGTAGATTTGTCTGTGAATCAATTATAAGGCTTTTGTGATGGTCAGCGAAGAGGGTCCTCCCTTTCAGCCGATTCAGGGGTTCTTTAGTTGAGAGTGAGGCAGATGCTAAAAGGGGGGACAATTGTGAGACAATTCTAAGATAAGGAGGAGACAAATCTGGGATTCTGGGTAAGCAAAGTCTAGGACTGTGAGTTTGGTAAATCTCTGTGGGTGCACGTTGTCGTAAATCACAGCCCGGCTTTGAGACGAACCCACCTGAGCCAGGTAGGTTTGCGTGCACGAGGGGGGCAGAGAGGCTTGTGGTTGCGAAGCAAACTCGGAAGTCAGCGTGGGTGAGAGAGGGTTTCTGTGCATGTGTGAGTGAGGCAAGTTCTTGAGTGTGGCTCCGGGGGCCGCTGGGCGAGCGGGAAGCGTGCGTGCGTGTGAGTGCGCGCGCGCCAAGTTGGGATTTCTACTTTCCAAGGGCCCCCGGGCCGCGCGACCCTGGGAGGCCGCGTTAGGGTCGGGTGCGCGCCGACGGGCGGCGGGCGGGCGACAGGTCCCGAGCCGGAGCGCGCCGCTGCCCCGGCCCCTGCGCCGCGCGCTCGCGGGCTGGCTGGGGACTGGCAGGAACCGGAGCTGCACTGCCGCCTCTGGCGCGAACGCTCAGGCGCCTCCTCCCGCCCCAGTCACTGTGGCTCGGAGCACGCTGCCGGCGGCTGCCCTTTCCGCCTCTGGGGGAGCAAAGCCGCGGGCCCGCTGTGCGCCTGAACCATGGCCTCGGGCCGGAGGGGCTGGGACAGCTCCCACGAGGACGATCTGCCCGTGTACCTGGCCAGGCCGGGCACCACGGACCAGGTCCCGCGGCAGAAGTACGGCGGCATGTTCTGCAACGTGGAGGGCGCCTTCGAGAGCAAGACGCTGGATTTCGATGCCCTGAGCGTGGGGCAGCGGGGCGCGAAGACTCCCCGGAGCAGCCAGGGCAGCGGCCGCGGCTCGGGGAGCCGGCCGGGGGTGGAGGGGGACACCCCGCGCCGGGGCCAAGGCCGGGAGGAGGGCAGGGAGCCCGCGCCCGCGTCGCCCGCGTCGCCCGCGTCGCCCGCGCCCTCCGGGGTGGAAATCCGGAGCGCCACCGGCAAGGAGGTTTTGCAGAACCTCGGCCCCAAGGACAAGGTAAGGGGGCCCGCGGCTCTTCTCCTCCAGCCCTCGTTCCCTTGGCAGCCCGGGGCGACAGGGCCCGGGCACAACTTTCTCCGGCTCACTTCGCTGGGGGAAGGGGGACAGGGAGGTGAAGGGCATCCTCTGCTGAAAGTAGCGCGATCTCTCTCGGCCGGGACCCGGATTCGCGCGGGTTCCCAACCGCCGCATCTCCGTGGGCGCCGGAGCGGGGCACGCGGATTCCAACCCCCCCCCCCCCCACCCGCTTCCCTGTCGCACCCCCGGGCCGGCGGGTCTGGGTGGGTGTGTCAGCCGGGCCAGGCAGGAAGGTTAGTGATTTCCAGCCCTTCTCTCTGACTGAGTAACCACTGGCACAATTGTCTTGGCCCCACTCTGGCCCTAAATTAAATCTCAACCGTGGTCACCAGGGCAGAGGGCACGCTGGCGCTGGGAAGATGGGGTCATCTCCACAGTCCCCGGATGAACGTACAGGATGGGCGGTCTCCCCTCTCACTCTTTAGACATCAGCCCAGTCCCTGAAACTTTTGGGTGTGGAGCCACTAGACTAAACACCCTCATGTGCCTCTCTTCTGTCCTAGATCGACATTTCACATCTGTTTGTAAAGTGTACATTTGTGTACAAAGCTTGTTGCAAGACTGGGTACCACAGGGATCCAGCTGTCTCTGGAATAATATGACTTATTTTTGAAAACAGGCAAGAGTAGTAAGCGTGCACTTTAAACTAGCACAAGCTGTAAATTCTCTGCTGCTCCTCCATGTGCCAAAACCAATTTCTAATGTATGTGTATTTTTGAGAAACTCATGACACACTGAACTGGCTGAAGGTATGGCGTTGAAATCCAGTTTGCTCTCATCTGTTTGTTTATTTCATAGAAAACCAGAACCATAGTTCAGAAAATTCAGGATCTGGGCAGGGCTGGAGCACTCAAAGTTCAAACTGACGCTTTTGAGTTGGGGAACAATAGTAATCAGATACGTCACTCTTGTGTAGATAATGGCTGCAAAATCCATCCACATGTATTATTCTGTGCGAATACTGGTATGAATAATAACCCGAAATGGAAATGTCTGCCCCAGAGCAATTATAGTTAATGCTTACCCAAGTTTTAGATGTTTTTCCAAATGCAGTGAGGCAGTCAAAGGAAAGCATATCTCTGCACTGTTTGATTTTGAGAAGTTTAAAAAAATAAACAAAGCTTTAATTATTGATACTGCTAGGGAAAGAAAGCCCTGAAGTTAGTATTGTGTAGAGATGCCTTTGGGAAGCAATGTCCGTTTCCCTTGGAATCACTCGTTTAGTTGGTGATTTTCATATCATCCTTGAGAGTATGGGATCCCTCTAGGCCCTGCTCAAATACCCTTTTAGGAAAAACTTCTGATATTTTGGAGAAGCTGTGGCTGATTTCTGAACCTAAGAAAGGCGTTCCAGGAAGATTATCGACTCTCTTCAGGTCTGAGCTGATCCCTATTGAAATGTTCCCTTCCTGACTCTAAGGGGAGGGAGAAGTGATGGAAAAGGTCGGTAACAATTGCTGTGAGTCACTGCTATTCCCTTTGCTGAAACACCCCTGATGTCAGCCAGATAATATGCCTGGTTTGCAAGATTTAAGAATGGTAACTAGAGAAAGGGAAAATGTTCCTCCTTTAAGCCCAGAAATTCTCTTCATTTTCTTTCCTTTTGCAAACCCTATACTTTTGGCTCCTAATTGAAAAATAATAATACAACTTAAGCATCAGCAGGATTTCTAGTGCTACATGGTTATTTGTAAGTTCAGGCTTGCTGTCAGCTTCATGCAGGCCCTGTGATTATCTCTAATTTGGTTGAATCACACTGCTACGAGAGTCAGCAGACCTTATCTACTTCTGTTCTTGGTGGCTATTTCCTTGAGGGTAGGTATTGTGTGTTTGGATTTGTCACTGTAGCTGAAATGCCTAGGACACTGGACATGTTCCATAAGTGTTTGGTACATTAACCTCCTTAATTAAGCCATATTTTTTGCTACACAGATGCAGAATGATCGTCTGGTCTCTGTTTGCTTATTTTTCATATTTTAGTTTTTAATTTTTTAGAATAAACTCTAGGCCCAACGTGGGGTTTGAATTCACGACCCCAAGATCCAGAGTCCTGTGCTCCACCGACTGAGCCAGGCCAGTGCCCCTTCTGGCCTCTTATTTAAATACCACCATTTTCAGGGAGCGCTGTACCCCGTGAAGCAACTTTTGGAAACCTTCACTTTAAAAAAATTAAATTAAGCTCAAATCTGCCTACTTGTGGTTTCTGTAAACTATTCTTGGTTCTGACCTTTTAAAATGTAAGAATAGAGTTTAAAACAAAAAGTTTCTGAGCTATTTTAATGACTCGAAACATGTGGGTTTGTTTATCTGTCAGCACAGGTTGCGTATTGCCACAGTAACAAGCAATCCCCACATCTCAGTGGCTTAATCAAACAAGCACAGTTGATTTCTTGCTCCTGTTACTTGTCCACCGTGGGTCAGCAGGACCCTCATTTCCCCCCAGGGACCTAGGCTGATGGAGGTTTCAGCTCTGTGCTCCCTTGCTGGGAAGAACATGGGCGAGTTGCTCATAGGCTCTTGAACTCCCTTGCTGAAGTCACAAAGATGACTTAGGTTCACATTTCACTGACCAGAGCAAATCATTAAACTGTGCCCCCCAAAATTGGGAGGGTGCAATCTTACCATGATACTGTAAGACGGAGATTAGAAGTATTTGGAGGAGTGCCTGGCTGGCCCAGTGGATGGAGCATGCGACCCTTGATCTCAGGGTCATGAGTTCGAGCCCCATTTTGGTCATAGAGCTTACTTTAAAAAAAATTAAAAATTAAAAAACCAAAAGGAAGTATTTGGCGTATAGCTTTAATATCTCCACCGTACCTGGGGCTGGACTACTGGGATGAGACCTGGCTCTGCCCATCTAGATTATGTGACTGTATAATCACATATACAGCTACAGCTCGGCTTCTGGGCCTGTGCTTTCTCACCTGCAAGATGTAAATAACAGTGAGTACTTTGCACGTATTAAGTACTCAGTACATATTAGTTACGATTACTGTTTGAGTTTTTACTGCTCTTTATATGTTTGAGGGCAGTTATATTCTTCCTAAAATTCTCTTTTTTAGCCTTATCATTCCTAGCTTCTTTAGCCCTCTCTTATGTAAGACTTTAACTCTTCTGATTTACTTTTCAGGTTTGACTATATTTTATAAATATTTTTTCAAAAACTGCAGTGCCCAGAACCGAACACAGTGCTCCAGATGGGATATGGCTGTGGCAAAGTATATTAGGCTAGTCAATTTCCTTGATTTACATGGACAATGTATGCTTTTGTAGTAGGACAGCCAGAATTCAAATGGATTTTTCTAAGTCCAGAGTCCCATTTTTCTGAGTTCTGAGTCCTTTCCTGACGGGGAGGATGCTGCTTTATTTTAATTCGGTGAGCCTGACCCTTGGCTCTGCTCTTAACATGTTATTGTCATGCAGGGCAAGGATAGAGCTTTCCACCACACCTCAAGAACCTTCTCCCATCTTGCCACCAGCCCATTATTCAGGACACTTGGAGAATAGTTGCTCAGCCTATGAAAACAGTTGCTGCAAAATCCTTATTTTTCCAAGTTGCATTCCAAGTTGAATGCAAAATTATTAAAAGTGATTTTTAAAAATTGTCCTGATAAACTCACAGTATGCTTTGTCTATAGCATACCTACTTATTAACTCCCAACTTAAGGAAATGAGTTTAGTTAATAAAGGCATACATTATAAACAAATTACGTTATAAACAAAAGTATGTGGCAGAATAAAAGTAAAAAAAGTCTCTGAATTATACTTTGAGTGCCAAGTGCCACGTTTGAGGTATGATTGGGTTTTTATAGTGTGGTTCTGGAGCTACCTGTAAGCACCTTGTTAAATAATGTACCTAGATTTTTTTTCTTCGGATAGCCGTTTATACTGCCCAGATCCTCCCTGGTTGGCTCACACGACTTTTTGTTTATAACTTTTGACAGTAAGTGCATAAAAAAGTAGTTGTAAATGAAAAGGAAGTATTTTTCACCATTTCTTAAGATGGTTTCCAGAGTTTTTCTTGCAGCTTAGAAATTACCAACGGGAGGAGAATGATGATATATGGTCTGCCAAGAGCAAATGATACTGCAAAAACTCTGTCATCCAGTGAAAACAAAGTAATGGCATTATGATTACATGGGTCTATTGATAACTCCCTGTCAGGAGCCGTGGGTCATTTCTAGTCCCCGGTTTCCCACATGGGCCGCTTGCGTGCAAGTTGTCTCCTTTGTAAAGTCAGTAGGGGTTCTGGGTGTAGGAGGAGACAGGCCGAGTAGTGGCGCTTACCTTTTTTTTTTTTTTAATCATTTGTCATGTGCCCTTTTGGTCTTGGGCGACCAATTTTCAAAATGATCCAGAGAAGCTGAAGTTCTCCTCCTCACCCTGTGCAAGAGAAGACAGCTGGAAATAGAATTCTAGGTTTATAAAGGCCTCTCTACATCATCAGAATCCCTGGAGTGTATGTGAAGTTTTCAAAGCTGCTCTGACAAACCCAAGCTTGCACGTAGATGGGGAGAAAGGGCCCTTGGGTACCTGGCCCCCAGGCCACACTTGAATCTGGGACCATATTTACTTACCAAACTTGGAAGTGTTTGAAACCTTTCAGAACTTTGGTTTAGTTTGACAGCAGGCATTTGAGGAACATAAAAAATGTACCTTCCAAGTAATGCTGCGATTGGCAGTGTTCCCTCAAAGTAATGGTCCCTGGAGACAAGATTTTGCTGACGGCTCATGTAAGTAATGTCTAAGACAGCCAGGAGACTGTCCGTGATGCTTTTCTGTCAGTGATTTCTATAGCTGATTCTCTTTATGATTAATTTCCACTGGGCGTTATTCCTACAGATAATGTTCCTGTGAGACAGTGGATAGAGCTTCCTAGCAGTAGGCAGTCTGGCTGAGGAGGATGTAGGCTGTGACTGGTAGCTCAGTCCTCCATTTGTGAGAAGAGGCAGAAGCCCATTTTTGTGTGTAAGCACTTTTGAAAGTTAAACTTATAGGAAAATGGAATGTTAAAGTTTATCTGTACTCTTAAAAATTTTTTTTAATGTTTATTTATTTTTGAGGGAGAGAGAGAGCAGGAAAGGGCAGAGAGAGGGAAATGCAGAATCCAAAGCCGGCTCCAGGCTCTGAGCTGTTAGCACAGAGCCCAATGCGGGGCTGGAACCCTTGAACCATGAGATCATGACCTGAGCCCAAGTTGGACACTTAACCCACTGAGCCACCTAGGCACCCTAAGGTTTATCTGTACTCGTAACCTGGACTTATATGGCATTCAAACATCAGTTCTACTCCATCAAAAAACCAATGAGATGAGGCAAACAAACAATAAACAAAGCAACAAACAGAAATGAAACCAACAGGATAAAGGATTAGCAGTCTCAGCTTAGAGACCCAATCTTTAACCAGCTGTACACCTTGCTCAACTCACCTCCCTTCTCTCTGAGTCTTAGTTTCCTCCTTTCCAGAAGGAAGGGGCTGGACCAGGTCTATAAGCTTTTTGACTGTACACCTCTATGCAAAAAATGTTTGAGCATGCTCTCTGTATGCATACACATGCCTATATGTAAATTACATGTACAACGTACGTTCACAGACCCTTGAAAAATGCAGGGGTTAGGGTGCTAACCCCCCGTGCATTCAAAAAATCCATGTATACCTTTGGACTCCCTTGAACCTTAACTATTAATACCCTTAACTATTAATAGCCAGCTGTTGACCAGAAGCCTTAGTGATAACATGAACAGTTGATGAATACAGGTTATACACAGTTGGTATATAAAATACAAACATTTTGTATGTTATATGTATTACATTCTGCATTCTTATGAGAAAGTAAGCTAGAGAACAGAAAATATTATTAAGAAAATTGTAAGGAAGAGAAAATATATGTATAGTACTATACGGTATTTATTGACAAAAATCCACATATAAATGGACCAGTGCAGTTCAAACCTGTGTTGCTCAACGATCAACTGTATTAATATCTTACGGCCGTTATACAATACAAAACAAGTACAAAGTAAAATATTACATATACAAATATAGATCCTGGTATTTATCTCTTGTACCCTCGTGGCTTGTCTTGCCCACCCAATTGGGTAAGTGCTCGTAAATCTGTAATCTTTTGATCAAAGCCGTAACAGTCAGTGGTTCTAATATTACGGTTGTTAATGAATTAACTGTCAGTTTGAGTTCTTCAGTGATACATGCTGTATTATGGGCCAGTTTCTAAAAGAAATAAACTGTTGAAGCCTTGCAGTGAGGCTACAGACTGAGTGTTGGGTAGTGCTCAGTATAGTCTCTTTATATATGTGGAGTTGGGCCAGTGGGATGTCGATAACAAGGGTCACCATAAGTATGATGAGGAGTCCCCAGATCTCCCTTCAACCCCTAAGTTTTTCTGTACTCCTTTATTCAAAAAGCACTTATTAAGCACCAGGTATGTAAGCGCACAATCAAAACCTAATTTTGAAGAAACAGAGTTGAACAAAACAGATAAACACAAGGAAAGCATTAACTTCATTTCCTTACAGTTTCCCATTGAAAATTGCCATTAATATAATGGTGTATGTTCTTTACATCTGTGTGTGTATGACACATGTGTTTTTCATTCCAAAGTAAAAGTGGGAATATATAATACTGTCTGTTTTTAAACTTTTTTTTTTTTTGCCACTTTAATACTTTGTAATAAACTTTATTTCCAAGAACAGTCTTAGGTTCACAGCAAAAAATGAGTGGAAAGTACAGAAATTTCTCCTGCCCCCACACATTCATGACTCCTTCCGTTATCCACATCTCTCACCAGAGCGGTGCATTTCTTACACTTGAAGAACCCTCACTGACATATCTTTATCACCCACAGACCATAGTTTACATTAGGGTTCACTCTTGGTGTTGTACATTCCGTGGATTTTGACAAATGCTTACTGATATATATTCACCCTTATAGTATCAAACACAGTATTTTCATTGCCCTGGAAGTCCATTGTGCTCACCTATTCATCCCTCCCTTCTGACCTCTGGCAACTCCAATCTTTCAATTATCTCTGTAGTTTTGCCTTTTTTAGAATGTCATATACTGGGAGTCATAAGTATGTACCTTTCTTCTTTCACTTAGCAATATGTATTTGACATTCCCCCAAGTCGTTTCATGGCCGGAAAGCTCATATCTTTTTAGCACGGAATAATATTCTATTTACTGGATGTTTATTTATGCATTCACGTACTGGAGGACGTTTTGGTTGCTTCTGAGTTTTGGAAGTTATGACTAAAGCTTCTATAAACATTTATGTGTAGCTTTTTATGTGGACATTTCATTTGAGTAAGTACCAAGGAGTGCAATTGCTGAATGGTGTCGGGTAGGTACTTATTTTGTAAGAAATCCGTAAACTGTTTTCCAAACTGGTTGTACCATTTTTGGTATTCCTACCAACAATGAATGAGAGTTTCTTTTGCTCCATATCCTCGTCAGCATTTGGTGCTGTCACTGTTTTGGATTACGGCCTACAATGGTAATAGACGTGTAGAGATTTCTCACTGTTGCTTTAGTTTACAATTGTCTGATGACATGATGTTGAACATCTTTTCATACGCTTACTTGACATTGGGATATCTTTTTGGAGAGGTGTCTTTTCAGGTCTTTGGCCCAGTTTCCAATTGGGTTATTCATTTTCCTGTTGCTGAGTTTTAAGAGTTCTTTGTATATTTTAGATAACAATCCTGTATCAGGCGTGTCTCTTACAAATATTTTTCTCCCACTCTATGGCTTGACATTGTTTTTTTGTAGACAAGAAGTTTTTAATTTAATTTATTAAAAAATTTTTAATGTTTTATTAATTTCTGAGACAGAGAGACAGCGTGAGCAGGGGAGGGTCAGAGAGAGAGGGAGACACAGAATCTGAAACAGGCTCCAGGCTCTGAGCTAGTTGTTAGCACAGAGCCCAATGCGGGGCTTGAACCCACGAACCATGAGATCATGACCTGAGCCAAAGTTGGACGCTCAACTGACTGAGCCATCCAGGTGCCCCAAGAAGTTTTTAATTTTAATGAAGTCCAGCTTATCCATTTTTTCTTTCATGAGTTATACCTTTGGTGTTGTATCTAAAAAGTCATTGCCATACCCAAGGTCATTAGGGTTTTTTTCTATCTTATTTTCTAGGAGTTTTATAGTTTTGCATTTTACATGTAAGTCTGTGATCCATTTTGAGTTAATTTTTGTGAAGGGGTTAAATCTCTGTCTACATTCTTTTATTGCATGTGGATGTTCAATTGCTCCAGCAATTGAGTGTAAAAAGACTATCTTTTCTCCATTCTGTTGCTTTAGCTTCTTTGTCAAAGATGATTAGACTCTATTTATATGGGTCTATTTCTAGGCTCTCTTTTCTAATCTATTAATCTACTTGTGTATTTTTTTGCCACATTGTCTTATTTTTTATTTATCTACTTTGAATGTTATTATTATTTTTTTAAGTAGACTCCACGCCCAATGTGAGGCATGAACTCATGACCCCAAGATCAAGAGTTGCATGCTCTTCCACCTGAGCCAGTCAGGCACCCCTAATACCACATTGTCTTGATTGGTGTAGCTTCACAGTAAGTCTTGAGGTTGAGTGGTGTCGGTTCTTTTGAGTTTCTCATCATTAAGTATGATGTTAGCTGTAGGTTTTTAATTGATGTTCTTTATCAAGTTGAGGATATTCTCATCTATAACTTTAATCATGCATGGGTGCCAGGTTTTGTCAAATGCTTTTCCTGCATTTCTTGGTTTTGTTCATTATTCTTTTTTAGCCTCTTGATGTGGTGGATTACATTAATTTTCCAGTGTTCCATTCCTTGGATATATTCCACTTGGTCATGGTATAAAATTCTCTGTATACATTGTTGAATTTGATTTGCTAATATTTTGTTAAGACAATTTACGTCTGTGTTTATGAGAGATATTGGTGTCTCCTTTTCTTTTTTGTAAGGTCTATCTGGTTTTGGTATTAGAGTAATGGTATCTTCCTAGATAATGGTATCTTCCTAGAATTAGTTAAGAAATATTCTCTTTGCTTTTATTCCCGGAAGAGATTGTAGAGAATTGGTTTAATTTATTTTTTAAATGTTTGCTAGCGTTCACCAGTGAACACTTCTGGGCCCCATGCTTTTTAGGAACCCACCTGGGCCCAGTGCTGTTTAGGAATTAATTATTGATTAAATTTCTTTAATAGATATAGACCTATTCAGATTGTGTATTTCTTCTTCTGTGAGTTTACTAGATTGTGTCTTTCAAGGGAATGGTCTATTTTATCTAGATTATCAAATTTGTGGTCATAGAGTTTTTCATAATATTCTTTCTTATCTTTTTAATGTCAATGGAATCTGTAGTGATGTCTCCTTTTTCATTTCTGATAAAAATAGTTTGGGCCTTCTCATTTTTTCTTAGTTATCCTAGTTAGATGCTTATCAGTTTTATTGATCTTTTCAAAAAACCAGCTTTTGGTTTAGTTTTCCTTATTGATTTCTTATTTTCAGTTTCATTGATTTATGTTCTAATTTTTAGTCTTTCTTTTCTTCTGCTTACTTTGGACCTAATTTGTATTCATTTTCTAGTTATAAGATGGGAGCTTAGATTATTGATTTTCAGTCTTTTTTTCCTTTTTAATATGTTCACTCAATGTTATAAATTTCCTTCTAAGCAGTGTTTTAATTGCATTCCACAGATTTTTTATGCTGCATTTTCACTTTAATTTAGCTGAAAATATTTATAATTTCTTTTGAAAATTCTTCAAATGACCAATGTGTTATTTGAAAGGTGTTTAATCAAGTATTTTGGGATTTTCCTGATTTCTTTTTGTTACTCATTTATGGTTTAAATGTATTGTGGTGTAAGAGCAGACACTATATGATTTCTATTCTTTTAAATTTAAGGTGTGTTTTATAGCTCAGGATGAGGTCTATCTTGGTGAATGTTCTATGTGAGCTTGAGAAGAATGCATATTCTTCTTTTGTTAGATAAAGTATCAGTAATATTTAGGTCATTGATAGTACTATTGAGTTCAACTATGTCCTTACTGATTTTCTGTCTGCCGGATCTGGTCCACTTCCCACAAGGGGTGTTAAAGTCTCCAAGTATAATAGTGGATTCATCTGTTTCTCCTTGCATTTCTACTAGTTTCTCCTCACATACTTTGATACTGTTTTTATAGGCACATATTTGTTAAGAATTATTTGTTCTTAGAGAATTGACTCCTTTATAATTATAGTAATGCTGTTTTTTATACCTGATAACTTTCCTACTTTGAAGTCTGCTCTGTCTGAAATTAACATAGCTTTTCCTGCTTTCTTGTGAGTAGTGTTAGCATAGTTTGTTTTTCTCTACCCATTTACTTTAGGTTTATTTGTATCCTTACATTTAAAGTTGGTTTCTTGTAGACAATGTATCATGGAGTTGTGATTTTGATCCACTCTGACAATCTCTGCCGTCTTCTAATTTGTGCATTTAGACCATTGATGTTCAAGATGATTATTGATACATTTGGACTCATATTTACTATATTTGCTGGTGTTTTCTGCTTTTTTTCCTTTCCTTGTTCTTATTCTATCTTCTATTATTTTTCTGCCCTTTATGATTTTAATTGAGCATTTTATATGATTCCATTTTTCTCTCCTATCTTAGCATGCCAGTTACATTTTTTAAAAAATGCTGATTTATTTATTTTGAGAGAGTGAGTGAGTAGAGGAGGGGGCAGACAGAAAGAAAGAGAGGGAGAGAGAGAATCCAAAGCAGGCTCTGCACTGTCAGTGTGGAGCGCTACGCGGAGCTCAGACTCAGGAACCCTGAGATCATGACCTGAGCCAAAATCAAGAGTCCAATGCTTAACTGACTGAGCCACCCAGGTGCCACTCAGTCACACTCTTTTTTATTTTTTCTAGTGGTTGCCCTAGAGTTTGCAGTATGCATTTATGACTCAGCCAGGTGCACCTTCAGATAACACTGTACGACTTCATGGGTAGTGCAAGTACCATATAAGTACAAAATATTTGCAGTTCTTCCCTGCTCTGTCCCTTGTATTATTACTATTATTCACTTGACTCATACAGAAGCATATACAGACATATCTAATTGAATGCATTCTTGCTACTGTTATTTTGAACAAACTGTTACATGTTAGATCAATTAAGTATGAGAAAAACTGGGTTTTTATATTGGCTTCATTTATTTTGTCTCTAGTGCTCTTTCCTTTATTCACTGACATTCACATTGCAGACACATATCATTTTTCTTCTGTCTGAAAAATTTCTTTGAACATTTCATGCAAGGCAGTTGTACTGCCAACGCATTCCCTCAGTTTTTATTTGTGTTAGCAAGTCTTTATTTCTCCTTCCCTTTTTGAAAATTATAGTTGACACATAATGTCATTAGTTTCTGGTATACAACAAAGTGATTGCACAAGACTGGATGTTAAGTTATGCTCACACAAGTGTAGCTACCTTTTGTCACTATACAGCCCTATTAAAGTACCACTGACTCTATTCCCTTTGCTGTACCTTTCATCCCAGTGGCTTATTTATTCCATAACTGGAAGTCTGTATCTCCCACTCCCTCTCACCCATTTTGCCACTCCCATGACCCTCTTGGCCTCTGGCAACCATCAGTTTTTTCTCGGTATTTTTGGGTCTGTTTCTGCTTTTTGTTTGTTTGTTCATTTGTTCTGATTTTAGCCACATGTAAGTAAAATCATATAGCACTTGTCTTTCTCTGCCATTTCATTTAGCATTATACCCTCTAGGTCTGTCCATGTTGATGCAAATGGCAAGATCTCATTTTTTTATGGCTGAATAATATTCCATTATATATAATTATGTTAATTATATATATAATAATATTCCATATATAGGTATGTCACATCTTCCTTATCCATTCATCTATGGATGGACAGGAGTTGCTTCCATACCTTGGCTATTGTACATCGTGCTACAGTAAACATAAGGGTGTATGTATCTTTTCAAATTAGTGTTTTTGCTTTCTTTGGGTAAATAAATACCCAGTGGTGGAATTACTGGGTCATTTGGTATTTCTATTTTTAATTTTTTAAGGAACCTCCATGCTTTTTTCCAGTATGTTTTCCAGACACTGTTGGTGGCTGCCGCAATTTACATTCCCACCAACAGTGCATGAAGGTTCCCTTTTCTCCGCATCCTCACCAACGCTTGTTGTCTCTAGTCTTTTTGATTCTAACCATTCTGACAGGTGTGAGGTGATATCTTAACTGGTTTGAATTTGCATTTCCCTTACAATGAGTGATGTTGAGCATGTTTTCATGTGTTCTTTTTCACTTTTGAAGGATATTTTGCAAGGTCAGCATTGTAGGTTGGTGGTTTTTTTCTCTCAACACTTTATTTTTTGAATGTCTTTTAAAAAATTTTAATGGTTAGTTTTGAGAGAGAGAAAGAGAGCATGAAGAGAGAGAGAGAGAGAGAGAGCATGATTGGAGGAGGGACAGAGAAAGAGGGAAACACAGAAGCTGAAGCAAGCTTTAGACTCTGAGCTGTTAGCACAGAGCTTGATATGGGGCTCCAACTCACAAACCGTGAGATCTGGACCTGAGCTGAAGTCAGACACTTAACTGACTGAGCCACCAAGGCACCCCACAACACTTTAAATATGTCAGTCTATTCTCTTCTTATTTGTGTGGTTTCTGAGAAGAAATCAGATGTATCTCTTATCTTTGTCTCTATTGTGATGTGTTACATATTTAATTACTAGTTTCCATTTAAAAACTTTTTTAAAAAATATTTTTATTTATTTCTAGGAGAGAGAGAGAGACAGCGTGAGCAGGGAAGGGTCAGAGAGAGAGGGAGTCACAGACTGAAACAGGCTCCAGGCTCTGAGCTGACAGTCAGCACAGAGCCCGACGTGGGGCTCGAACCCACAAACCACGAGATCATGACCTAAGCGAAACTCAGACGCTCAACCGACTAAGCCACCCAGGCACCCCTTCCATTTAAAAACTTTTATTTAAAAAAATTTTTTAAAGTAATTTCTAAACCTACTGTGGGGCTTGAACCCACAACCTTAAGATCAAGAGTCATATGTTCTGCTGACTGAGCCCGCCAGGCTTCCTGAATTACTCATTTCTTTTAATTGAACATTTATATTTTTGCTTTCAGTTTTGATTTCACTTTTACTTCTCTTCTTTTGCCATTGTAAATAAGGAGATGATAGGCATTCTTGTAGCCAAATCTTTGTGTATATTCATTTCTTTACCATTCACGAATGGAAACTCCTGGAAACGGTTGCGTGTGGTGTGGTTATTTTCATGCTTTGGGAAGAGTGAGCACAGATGCTTGCCTGCCATGTGGGACTTCAAGGGCAGGACTCTGGGTGAACCAGGGAACACTTCTGAGTAAGAAGAACAACTGAGTAAGAAGTGCAACCGGGGCCACATGGCTCAACTGCAGAGATGAAGGGGCCACAGGAGCCAGGCTGGTGGGGACAGAGTAAAAGACATTGGAAGAAGAGGTTTTAAATCTTAGCTGGAGATAAAAATGTAGAAAGAAAAAAAGAGTGTCTTTCCTCTCTCTACCAAAGTAGTAGTCTGCATAATCTCTTGGAATTCTGCCTTTTCTTGGCTTTAGGGTCACAGACACAAGGTTCACAGTGTGTTGTAATAAAAAGCTCCACTTATGGAGTAATGGAGTGCTTGCTTATGCAAGGAACTGCTGCTACCTGCATTCCTTACACTAACCCTACAAGATTGGTATTAATATCTACATAGTCTGGAAGAGAAGCCCAATCTTGGAGAGATGTCTTGACTTCCTTTAATTATACAACTAGAAATGGATAAAGTCCAGATTTTAGCCTAAGGACTGTCTGATTTATTTTTGTATACTATTTTGCTGTTTTTTTTAACGTGGTGGCAGCTAAGCATTGGTACTGAATGGGGTCCAGCACTAGGAGTGGCTTGGTTAAGAGGATCATCCAAATAAAATGTCTGCTAGGGGGACTTTCTGGAGAGTGAGTGGATGGAGCTCATAGAATCAAAATAGGGAAGCTGAATTTGATCAAGTCCAAAAGGTGAACACAGTTACTGAACCAAAGGACTTTAGAAGTTATGAATCCCGGGGCACCTGGATGGCTTAGTCGGTTAAGCATCCTACTTCGACTCAGGTCATAGTCTCTTGGTGTATGAGTTTGAGCCCCACATTGCGAGGCCTTATTTGGATTTAAAGCCTTATTTGGATTCTGTGTTTCCCTCTCTCTTTCTGTCCCTCCCTGGCTTTTGTGCTCTCTCGCTCTCTCTCTCAAGAGTAAATAAGTAAACATTAAGAAAATTAAAAAAAAAAAAAAAGAAGCTATGAATGCCTAGAAAGAGGCCAGGAGATGGAGCAAGGGAAGAAGTGGAGAGGCTTCCATGATATTCCCCAAGTGCCTAATGATAATTTTTCTTGGATGCTGTGGCTTGCTGGTAGATTCATCTGATTTCAAGCATCTTTTACTATGTGCTAAGGGCAGATCATATTCAAAGGATGGTGCCAGAGATAAGGGCTCACATAGAGGTCTGTAGGAGGCCTGGGGCTCATATGCCACTTTTCTAGACAATCTGAACCAAGGACAGAACGATTTGGTTCATTTCCAAGAAGCTAGCCTGTGGCCAAAGAGAAAAGATGCAGTGCTTATGTTGAGTTGAAAGTGGGCTAGGGTGGGACTGTTTTCCTTTTACTAATATCCTCACATCCTGTCATTTGGATAGAAAGAAAGAAACCCAGTGAAATGGGAAGTTGTGGGATGAATGGATAGTAAGCAAAAAGTAAAAATAAATAAATAAATAAAATTGACGAATAATAATATCTCACACAATAGGTAGGGAGGGAAAACCTTTCCAGAGATACAGTTTTCTTCTACATACTAGGCAAGAGTGAGGAAAACAGCCAGTGGTACACTTTGGGAGTCTTTTAGTGAGATTTTAGAGGGGGTAACAGGGAGTTTCATAGGGGTGTTCAAGATTTGAAATAAAGGCAGTATCTGGCAATGCATGCTGTCAGCTAAGAATTTGGAAATAAAGGATGAGATATCCCTCACTTGTCTACAACATGAGTCTATAAAGGCTTAGATTATAAATAATTTAGGCTTTGTGGGCTATAAAGTGTCCACCCCAGCTTCCAAAGTCTGTATAACAAAGTTGCCTGTAGACAATATGTGAATGAATGGGTGTGGCTGTGTGCCAATAAAACTTTATTTATAGGAATCAGGCAGTGGGCTGGACTTGGCCTAAGGGCATTTGTTTGTCACCTCCTGGTCTTGAATATAAGAGGGGCATAAGGGTGTACAGGCTTGGCATAAGGGTATACAGGCTTGTGTGTGTGTGATTGTGTTTTGCAAGAGCATTGGAGTAGCAGAGGGGACCTCAGCAGCTTTTCAATATGAGAAGATTATAAGAAATTTGACTGAAGTAGGCAAGAGCATTTGAAAGGCTCAGAGACACTTGCCTTCCTTTCAGGATGTCTGGAGATTGGAGGAGGAAATTAAAAATAAACACATACCTGGCAATAAAGAGATGAACACTGCAAGATATCTTAGACATGGCAAATTTATGAAGTGGAGGCAAGGTTTTGTAAAAAACAAAGTCAGGGGAAAGCCCGGGTGGGGGGGAAGGGGTGGCAGTTAAATAGGATAACCTGGAAATGACAGTGAGAAAGAAACAAATACAGGAAGTCCGAGTGATTAGGAAGAAGGAGGTCAGGCTGAAAATAAAGCTTTGCTGCCGTGCTGGAAAAAGGAGAGGTGTGAAGGTGGCCAACAGCTTGGAGCTGCAAAGAGGAGAGGAAATGGTGGAAAATAGGTTTGCTTGGAGCTCTTAACAGAATGTGACATCCTTAAGTCAATGGGGAGAATGCTAGGCTTACTCACATGGAGAACTTGTCAACAGATTAAACATGGGGAGTTTTGGGAGCTGAAATAATGCCTTTATAGATGTGTGCTTAGGAGTTTTCAAGAAAGGGTGTACCCAGGAAGGCGTGTACTGCCTTTTGGAAGACCTGTGCTCACCATTCAGGAAATCCGACTTGAGGTCAGGAATTCACCCGGGGCTAGCTCCCCTTGGGGCATGTAGTGAGAGTCAGTGGCTCTCCCTTTGAGCTTTCATTCATTTACTTATTCTTTCATCCATTCATGAGTCCAACAGATACTTACTAAGAGTCCATTGTTGGCCTTTTCAGGGTCACTAGCAATCTGAGATGTGTCAGGTATGTGTCACAAATCTGATTTGTGGAAGATGTGATGGCAGCTTCAAAATGAGTGCTCAGAAGAAGGGCACAGGGCTTCCCTTCCACCAGGAGAGGCAGAAGGAAGGATATAGATATTCACAAAAAAGATTTCTCTGTCACGTGGTAGATTCATCCCATTAGACTGTAGAATCTCAGAGCGAGGAGCAATTTCAAAGATTATTTTTCCTTTTCACTTTATGAATAGGAAAACTGAGACCCCCAGATTGGAATAAGAGTGAAAAATAAAAATTTTTGAGTGGTTATTATGGCAGGCACTCTTTTTTTTTAACCTTGGTAAAATATACATAACATAAAATTTTCCATTTTAACTTTTTAAATTAAATTTTATTTCTTAATTGAAGTATAATTGACTTTTTTATTGGAGTATAGTTGATATTAACATTTTTTTTACATTAACAATTTTAAAGTACAATTCCATTTACAGCGTTGTGCAATCATTACCACTGTCTTGTTCCAGAACTTTTCCATGATCTCAAATGGAAACTGTACCCGTTAGCAGCCCTTCCCCTCCCTCTAGCCCCTGGCAACAATGAATCTGCTTTCTGTTTCTATAGATTTGCCTATTCTGGACATTCCATACAAATGGAATCATACAACATGTGGCCATCTTTTGGTTTTTCTTCTTTGACTGAGTGTCGTGTTTTAAAGTTTCATCATGTAGCATGTGTTGGTATTTTATTCTTTGTTGTGGCCAAATAATATTCCATTGTATGGCTCTACAACTTTTTTTTAAAAAAAATAGATTTTTTAAATTAATAGACTTTATTTTCTTATGCAGTTTTAGTGTACAGAGGAGATGAACAGAAAGCACAGAGTCCCAACATACCCCCGTTACCCTCACCCATAGATTGATTTCCTCTGTTACTAACATCTTGCATTAGTGTGGTATTTTGTTACAGTTGATGGGCCAGTGTTGATACTTTGTTATTAAGTCCACAGTTTACATTAGGATTCAGGCTTGGTTTTTTTTTTTTTTTTTTTTTTTTAATTTTTAATGTTTTATTTATTTCTAGGAGAGAGAGAGAGACAGCGTGGGCAGGGGAGGGTCAGGGAGGGAGGGAGTCACAGACTCTGAAATAGGCTGAAATAGGCTTCAGGCTCCGAGCTGGCAGTCAGCACAGAGCCCGACGCGGGGCTCGAACCCACGAACCGCGAGATCATGACCTAAGCGAAAGTCGGACGCTTAACTGACTAAGCCACCCAGGCGCCCCATCAGGCTTGGTTTTTATATCCTGTGGATATTGACAAAAAATATAATGACATGCATCCACAGTAACCTGTGGAATAGTTTCATCGCCATAAGTGAATAGGTTTAAATTTTATTATTAAAGTATAGTTGATATACAAAGTTCTATTCATTTGAGGTACAGGATATGCCATGTTTTGTTTTTCCATTCATCAGCTAATGGACATTTTGGTTGTTTCTACATTTTGGGTGTTATGAATAGTGCCATGGCTGGCATTTTTTAAAGCACTTAACATTAATTAAATTAAGTCTTTTTCACAGAAACCCTTGGAGGGAGGTTCTTCAATTACACTCACTTTACAGATAAGAAATGAGAGACTAGATCATTTGCCAAGTTACACAGTTCATAGAAGAGGCCTGAGGGGAAGTTAAGACCCACATGTCCTGTTTCCCAGCCCCGTGCCCCTTCTGCTCTCCGCACTAGCCCCGCTCTAACGTCAGGACACTCCACTCTGTCTGACTGCTCTTCCTCAGTGTCCACCTCAGTCCCATGTGCTCAGAGCATTTGGTATAAATTAGGTGAATTAAACCCCTCTGCTGAATAATACATAGGAAACAAAAGGAAAACTGGAGATAATTTATCAGAAGTCACTCTCCTGTAATAGCGAATATATAAAACAATGGACTCAGTAACAGGATATTGTAAATAATTTATGACATTGTCACACGACAGAATCCCGGAGCCATTAAAAATGATGCTGTGCAAGAATAATGGTGTGAGAACATGTTCCTGGCTTATTTGACCCTTCATCCTTATCAAGTCCCTGGGCAGGAACACTGAAGTTTAGAGAGGTTAACTAAACTGTGCGAGCTCAGACAGCTTGGAGAGCCGGGATTCTGTCTAAATCCCCAAACCATGCTCTCAGCCACCATAAAAATTACATGGAAAATGAACAGAATCTTAGCAGTGGTATATTTCTGTGCAGGACGATAATACCTTATGTTTTCTTCTATTTCTTCAGTAACATTTTCCACATTTTCTACAGTGACCTAGGATTGCTTTGGAAATTGAGTAAAACCATTACACTTTCTCTTACAAAGAAGAAAGACCTGTTCAAATTAACCTCAACACATTGTTGACCAAAAAAACCAAAACCTGTCACAGAAGAAAATATGGGCCATAGCAAAAGTAAGGAGTGGTGCTGGCGGAGGACATCACAGGGAGGTAGTGTTCTGTGCCTACTTTCTCCTTTACCGGCTCAACATTTGGGAACAATTAATGGCTGCTGACCCCTCCTTTCCCTACATGAGCATTTCTGTTTCCCAGTTCTGTACAGAGTTCTAGGGATGATTTGGGGGAGCGGTTCGGGAACCACCCCGAATCCTCGACCGCTGCAGTGTGGTCTCGGGGACAGGGCAGAGGCTTGCTGTGTGGTTAGGCAAGGGACACCCCTGCGTTCTCTAACCCAGCCTGAGGTGTTCCCTTGCTGGTGCTGCTGGGTGTGGCCAGGGAGCACTTGCTTGGGACCCGACTTCTGTCTTCTGGGTAGCGTCCAGGAGGGATTTGAGAAGTCAGCCTTCCACAGATTGTTCACACGGGAACAATGTTCACGCGTTATTGTTTGTCCCCGTTGATAGGAGCGACGTTGCAGAAACCGCTCATGGTCTCCGAGGCCTTAGGTTGTTGATATTTAATTCCAAATTTCCCCTTTGCAAGTCCCGTCCCCTCGTTCAGTCAGCTCTGATGCGGCTCCACAATAGCTGTAATATTGTCATTATATCCATAGAAACCGTCCGCAAAGCTGCAAACACAGGAGCTCCCCCCTCCCTGCAGGCTGAAGCAGGAAGGCCAGATGGGCTATGGAGGGGGAAAGGCCCTCAGTGAGACATCAATCACTCGGCTGCGGCTGTGGTGCGCGGGGGTGGGGTGTGGGGGGACTCAGTGGGGGAGGGGTGGGGAGGAAGCCACTTGAGGAGGAAGATTGTGTTTGGTACAGGCTTTGCCACAGGGTGAAATTCCCAAATGAAGTGGCCCGCGATGCAGGCTCCTTTCCAGGGCCTGTGTCTGGGCCTGGTTACTTGCTTGAACTCTGATGCTAATGAGGCAGGAGACAAAGATTCCTTCCTGTATGGGTTTTCAGCTTCATTGAATTATTATCCACAGACAGACATAAGGTGCCGATAGGCGCTCGTGTGTATGAAGATGGAGACAGAGACAGACATGTAATGCCACGCCCTCCCTATGTGCCAGGCCGGCCGCTTCGTGTGAATGTTTCTTTGGACATTCATAGCATCCTGAAAGGGGGGATGTTATTATTCCCATTCTGCAGATGAGGCAAGTGGGCTATTCTCACTTGCTTTCCTTCCTGCCTTAGCTTCATCTTGAGTGTTTTCAAGGAGTTTTCCCTGCGCCCTCAAACTCAGGTAAGGTGCTCTTGTGTGCTATCTAAGGTGCTTGTTTCTGATACTTATTCTGTATTATACATTCTCATTTGCCTCTCTCCTACTAGACTGGGAGCTTTTTTTTTTTCTTTCTAATTTTAAGTGTTTATTTATTTATTTTAAGAGATTGAGCGAGCCAGGGAGGGGCAGAGGAAGAGCGAGAGAATCCCAAGCAGGCTCCATGCTAACAGTGCAGAACTGGACGTGAGGCCCAATCCTACGAACCGCAAGATCATGGCCTGAACCAAAATCAAGAGTATGACACTTAGCTGACTGAGCCACCCACGCACCCTTAGCCCGGGAGCTTTTTGAAGGCAATGCCCTTGATTTCTAATACAGGGGTGGGTTGACTCATACGTAGTAGGTGCTCAGTACATACTTTAGAATGAATAAAAGGATGAATAGGAAAGTTTCAGTAACTTAACTCAAAATCTGTCTTCTGCACGATTCTGTCCTGGCACTTAGCACAGTCGCTGGCATGTAATGGACCCTCAATAAATATTTGAATGAAATAGTGAATGAATGAGCATCAATTAGCTCATCACTCAGTGTGTCAGGGAGTCATGCCAAGCTTTTCTGACTTCCGACACTGTTTTGAATTAGCTGGTAGGAGAGATCACTCTCTGTCTGGCCTGGCAATTTAAAGGGCGTGGCTTCCTGATAGGGGCTTGGTCCTGTCTGCTTTTAGAAGTACATCTCATTATATAACAGCTCTTACATTTATCTGAGGCCACCTCCACCCTGGTGGAAAGAATGTTTGTCTGAGAGCCATGAAAGCAGGGCAGAGACGTGGGTATGGTACTTATTGCGTGAATTTGGCCAAATCCCTTAACCTTCTCGGCCTTTGCATCTCCATTTTTAAAGCAGAATTTTATAATCGTTGATGTTTTCTCATTAACACTTGGGGTTTGTTACACTTTCTTCTTTATGTTTATGTATGTTTGAAAATCTTTAAAAAATAATGGTTTTAAAATATTGAATTCTAAAAAAACAAACCAAAAAAACTCCTCTCCAATCCCTCAAATTTTAGTTGAGTTAAATTTGAGATTTTCTAGGAACATACCTCCTTTCTACCTTTTTAAATGGAAATATAGTTGACACAGTGTTATGTGAGTTTCAGGTGTACAACTAGTGATTCAACAAGTCTATATTAGGCTATGCTGTGTTATTCATATGTGTTATGCACTTTCTATAGGAGAAGCTACCATCTGTTACCATACAACGCTGTTAGAATATCATTGACTATATTCTTGATATTGTGCCTTTATCCCTGTGACTTATTCATTCCATACCTGGAAGCCTGTATCTCCCACCTCGCTTCACCCATTTTGCCTCTTTCCCCCACTCTCCTTCCCTCTGGCAACCACCAGTTTGTTCTCTGGTATACCGTCCCTTAAAAAAAAACAACAACAAAAAAACCCCCATAATCTTATGCATAGCCCCAGTAAAAGTGGAACTTCCCACCTAGAGGTCTTTCCCAATCTTTCCTTCCTGCACCTACCCCCACTCTTGACAGCCTCTGAAAAAGCTCAGTGAACAACTAGCTCCCTGGTATATACAGTTCAGACCCTACTAGAATAGATTAGATTCAAAAGTTTACTAATTTTAGAAACATGGGCACTGCGCCCTGCAAACTGTCTATCCAGCTCTGGGCTAAAGGTAAGTGTGACCTATCTTTACAAATAGGTATCTTGATGGAGATGACTCTGCATGGTATTTGGGGTCATGGTTTCTGACTTTTGAACCCAGAACCACCACTTTCCCAAAGGTTATAACCATGGAACAAGTCCTTTCACTTCTCTGAGCCAGTTTCCTCATCTGTGAATTGAGGAAACTATTCTTTCATGACTGATTTTTATGACACTCAGTGAGAACTACCACTTACTGTGTAATTACTGGGTATTTAGTAAATTTTGTGGAAGAGGCAATCTACCATGGGCTTCGAGTCTCCCTGCATATTTCTGTGGTTATCCCCAAATGCAAGACCCTGACTACTCTTTACCTGGATCATTTCTCATGGTTATGTTTTCAGTGAGCAAGCTTGAGAAATGAGGTAATGTTTTCTCAGATAAAGAGTAGTCTTACTTCATTTTTTTTTTTAATTTTGAATGTTTTATTTCTGAGAGAGAGAGAGAGAGAGACAGCATGAGCAAGGAAAGGTCAGAGAGAGAGGGAGACACAGAATCTGAAGCAGACTCCAGGCTCTGAGCTAGCCATCAGCACAGAGCCCGACGCGGGGACCCACGAACCATGAGATCATGACCTGAGCCGAAGTCGGCCGCCCAACCGACTGAGCCACCCAGGCGCCCCAAGAGTAGTCTTACTTCAACTTACTCTAACAGTAGCGAGTCCCCCAAGCACAGCGTTCTTCTAGAACACAATGCACTATATGTGCAGGCAGCCATGACAGGCCCTTTGTGTCATCGTGTGAGACTTGAGGGGCACGAACAATCAAAGAAAACCAACATGCAACTGTGGCTAGTGCTTTTGTCATGATTAATGAACTTGTTGGTCTCTGACCCGGGAGTTTCCTGTCTTCTGACATCAGCCATGACATAGTAATAAGCTGATGTGTTAGTTTGTAAGTGTGATAAAATCTCAGGCTCTGCACAGTTCTCAACATGTTATATATATTGTATTACATGAGTTAAATGATCACAGCAGCCATATGATTAGGTAGTTCTGGTAACCGGATTTCATAGAAGACAAAAGTGAAGTTTCAACAAGATTCCGTGAAAGTCACACAGCTGTTATGTAGTCATTCTTTAACCGAGATGAAACTAATGTGCCTTATTTTAAAGGTTATACCCTTAATTATAATATATTTATTTTCTGAATCATATGAAGTAATGGCAATGAAATCCCTTCCAAACTCTAATGCATTATACATAAGTATATATTATTATTAATAAAACTATCATTATCATGTGAGCACTAAGAACTTGGTTCATTTCAGTACATCTGTATTGATTGTCTGTGGTGATCCTAGCCTCCCCACGACAGATAAAGCTGCCTGTTCCAGCTTCTGTGGAAAACCTGAGTTTAGTAATGGCCACGTTGCTTGCTGGCTGTGTGACATTGGATGAGATACGTAACATCTCTGTATCAGTCCATGTTGAGTCATAAAAACAGACACAGTGCCAAGTACATCAGATAGAGGGGATTTAATAGAGAGAATGGAATGTACACATGTCAGGAGCTGAAAGAACCCAAAGGAACATGGATGTAAATCCAGAGAGAGGAGCTAGAAGCACCAGCCACCCAAGGCTGAGTGAACAAAGAGATAAGGCTTCCAGAATGGAGGTGTGTGGAGGGGCTGACCTACAAGGGTGCAGACCTGCAATTAGAATAGATTTCTGAGAGACTCCGGCTGGCCACTGGTGGTGCTATTGAGAGGGTGTGCAAAACTGGAGGTAGCAGTGCCCAAAGAACTTGAAGCCTGGAGACAGCTGCCCTCCAGGAGTCATGTCAGGAACAGGGAAGCAGGAAGGAAGTTCTCTTTCCCTTTCCTTAGCTTTCTCTTCTCCATTACTGCCCTTTCTTTGCAGAATTTAATAGGAAACTAGCTGGTTAGGGTCCTGGGTCATGTAGTGTGTGGAGTCCCAGCCGAGTTGAGATCAGAGATTAGGGACTGTGGAAGGATGGATTTGGCATTGAGAAACAGTAGGCAAGTATCAGGCACAATTGCTGTCCCTTGGTCCCATGTCTGTAAAATGGGGATAATGTTGATCTCATTATATCCTTTTGGAGGATTAAATGAAATAACCACTCAGTTGCTTGAAACTGATTTCAAGTGCCCAATAAACACAAGCTTTTATCATTCTTATCATGCTAAGCTTGCTTTCTGTATAATCTGCCTTTGCCCGTTTTCCAGTGGGACTGGGGTGTTTCGCTTGCTTCGGGGATTATCAGGCCATCTGGGAAGCTGGCTTTGCTGAGCCCCATGTGGAGCACAGGCTTCAGAACTCAGCGCTTGCCCTTGTGAGTCAGGAAGGGAAACCTCTCCCCAGGGATATTTAATTCGCTGCTTGTCAGAATGGTGTTGATGAAATGCTTGTCTCAGATGGGATCTGGGGCTGCTCTGATGGGGGATTCTCAGTTTACTTCATTTGTCATCCTGCTTCCTCTCTTTCCCAAAATAAAGCTTGCCATGGCCTTTCCCTCCTCTCTCTTCATTCTTTCGTCAGACAAGATAAAATGGCCTTCAGTGAGTCAGCAGGATTTGCACTGCCAATCAGCTGTTTGCCCCTTGCAAGCTTCATGCTACAGCACCTTCTCACAGTATAAGGCCAACTTGCGTTTCAGCCCTGTAGCCTGGTAATTAAGGATTTAGACTGTGGAGTAGAAACAAGCAGGGTGCAAATCCTGGCTCAGTATTTATTAGCTGTATGACCTTAGGCAGATAACCTCCCTAAGCCTCAGTTTCATCTTCTGTAAAATGAGCATGGCAGTTATATGTGTATCATGGGGATGTTGGGGAAATGAAAGAAGGTAATTCATGTAAAGCCCTAAATCTGACATGCCTCCGATTTCATAAACCCTCAATACGTGACACCTTTTATTACTTCCCATCACAATTATTTTTTTATGAACTCCTGGAATAGAGTTGAGCTTAGGAATTGGTTCCACAAGTGTTTGTTGGTCACCTATTAGGTGTCAGATACCGTGAAAGTAATTGGTGAACTCAAAAGGAGCAAAATGCAAACCTGACCTGTGCAATTACAATAGAGTTCTTGTCTTTAAGGTGCTAACAGTTTGGGAAACATGGGGGTCTGGGGTAGATTGGCCATGTTCGAAACCACGCTTATAGTACAGTGTGATAGGGGTATGCACAAAGGGCCAGAGGAGCTGAGAGACAGATGGGAGACTGAACCAAGACTTGGGGGTCAGGGAAAGCTTCCCGTGGCCTTGGTGGACATTTGAGTTAGCCTGGCAAAATATTCATGTATGTTAGGAATGCTTGTGTATGTGTCGGCAGGGAGGAGAGACTCTGTGTGTGTGTGTGTGTGTGTGTGTTGGGCGGGGGTATTCCAAGCAGAGGATCAATAAGGGAGATGCATGGCATGCTTAAGAACCTGAAATCCTGTAGATACTGAGGGCATAAGTTGGGTAAAAGTCAAAGCCAGAGAAGTCAGCTGGGGCCAAATTATACAGAGTCTTCTAGAGCATGTGCAGGGCCACAAACCTGGGGAGCCACCGTAGACTCTCTTGGCTGCCTCCTTTCCAGAGGTGCCTTCTGCATCTCAGACCGTTCCTCCTAGATAGCATGGTGTTTGTCTAACTAGCAATCGATTGTCTCCTTTCTTACTAAGACAGCCCTAATTTTGTTGAGGGAGCCAGTGTACCCTGCTTGAAAAACTCACATACTCCAGCTCCCCTTACAGACAGAGTTATGCATGGCTGAATGCCAGTCCTAACTGCCACTGACGTGTACAGGCTGGAGATACGATGAAAATAATAAAGTCAGAATGTATATTAAGAAGGCCTGTAAACCTCCTCGAACAGACCAATACATACAAAGGGAACGTTCGAAGCTTTGGGAAATGTGTCATCTTCTACAGTGCATAACCCAGGATAAATCCTTTATTAAAGAACATTTTTATAAGAGCATTAATTAAAGAGAGAGCTCAAAATGTTAAGACATGAGAGATAGGAATTCTGGTCCTAGTTCTAAACAGTCTAATTGTGATCCTAAATGAGCCACTAACTATCAAATAATATAATTCTCTGGGAAAATGGCAACAAATAAAGCCTCTACTACAGAGCTATCGTGAAATCAAATGAAATAAGGTAACAATAGGGGCGCCTGGGTGGCTTAGTCGGTTAAGCGTCCGACTTTCGCTTAGGTCGTGATCTCGCAGTTCGTGGGTTCGGGCCCCGCGTCGGGCTCTGTGCTGACTGCCAGCTCAGAGCCTGGAGCCTATTTCAGAGTCTGTGTCTCCCTCTCTCTCTGACCCTCCCCTGCTCACACTGTCTCTCTCTCTCTCTCCTAGAAATAAATAAAAATATTTAAAAAAAAAAAAAGAAAGAAGGTAACGATAGTAACACTAGCTAATGTTCAGTGAGTGTTTCCTATATCCCAGGCACTGTTTTAAGCATTGTACATATATCATTTCACTTAAAGCACAAAACATTCTGGTCATCTATGAGTGCTACCATTTTACAGATACATGAAATGAGGCAGTGTAAATAACTTGCCCAGGGTCAGAAAATTTCTAGTAGGAAGAGTCAGGGTTAGACTCGCTGCCGACTGACTCCAGAGCCAGAGATCACATTCTTAGGACCAAACTCCTCATGTAGCAGAGATTTTGAAAAACTATACTGCATACAAAGGAAAGATTATGATCACGGCCACATGTGACTTGATGGATTACTGAGAATTAAAATAAATAAAATATGCTAAATACTAACCTTTTTTGGTATTTGAAAAACTTTTTAAAAATTTTTTATGTTTGTTTCTTTTTGAAAGGAGAGAGGGGCAGAGAGAGAGGGAGACCTAGAATCTGAAGCAGGCTGCAGGCTCCGTGCTGTCAGCACAGAGCCCAACATGGGGCTCGAACCCATGAAGTTTGAGATCATGACCTGAGCCAAAGTTGGATGCTTCACTGACTGAGCCACCCAGGTGCCCCTGGTGTTAGAGAATTCTTTAAAAATGCCAGAGGTTTCTGAAAATCTGATACGGTTTCAGAATCAAAATTCCTTTCTCTCTGACTGCCTTTGACATCTCTTCTTTGTCTTCGAGTTCTATAATTTTAGTGTGGATTTAGGTGTTTTTCGTTTTCCTTTTCTGAATTCAGCGTACTTTCTGAATTTGAAGACTTGTGTCTTTCTACAGTTCTGGAGCTAAACTTAAGGTGAAACCATCTCACTGATATCCAGGGCTCTCAGCCTCTCTATCCTATTTTCTATTTCTTTTCATTCTTTTCCACAATTGAAATTATTTCATTATATTTACAGTTCACAAATTCTCTTTTCACTTGTATTTAATCTGCTGCTTAACTGTCCATTAAGTGTTTGCTTTCATTGGCTATTTTTTTTTTTTTCATTTCTAGAAGATCTGTTCCCTTCCCCTTTATTTAAATCTACAGGTTCTGTCTAGATAGTGTCTTACTCTGTTCCTGTACTTAAGTTTTCTTTGTATTTGGAACTTTATCAGTTTAAACACACTGATTTTATTTAATCTATCTGATTGTTTTATTACATGAAGTTTTGAGAAGTCTTAGTGTACTTTTATTAACGAAATCTTGTTCACAGTAGATTATTTTATGTGTTTTGTCATTTCTAATTTTGAATTCATGTCAGGTGGTGTTTTCTTGAAACACTTCAATAAACCTGGGTCCAAGGTGTCTCTTTTGAGTGGTTTGCTTTTGCCAGATAACCCAGTGGTATCTTTGCCATGACCATTTTTATTTATTTATATTTTATTATTATTTTTAAAAATATAATTTATTGTCAAGTTAGCTGACTTACAGAGTATACAGTGTGCTCTTGGTTTTGAGGGTAGATGGCCATGACTGCTTTTAATATTAATGTCTCACTTTATAATTCCTAGTCATGAAGAATGAAATCCAGGGGCACCTGGGTAGCTCAGTTGGTTAAGCATCTGACTCTTAATTTTGGCTCAGGTCCCGATCCTGGTTGTTTGTGAGTTTGAGCCCTGTGGCAGCCTTTGTGCTGACAATGTGGAGCTTGCTTGGTATTCTCTCTCTCCGTCTCTCTGCCCCTCTCCCCCCCAAATAAATAAATAAACAAAATAAAATAAAATAAAATAAAATAAAATAAAATAAAATCCAAACCTGTGTGAGGGTCCAGCCATAATTACAAATTCTGAGGCGACTTCCTCTAGAGTCCAGAATACCCAATACCTAGAACACCCAGTCAAGATCATGGGCCAAAGCATATCACCATCTTGTATTCATAAAAATATTTTTCTAGTTTATTTTTTTCACAGAAGGAAGAAGATTTATATGGGAGTCTCTGCCTAATCCCTCTTGTTTTGGTGTGGACCAAAGGGTCTTCCTTGTTTCTTGTTCTCTCTGGAGTTTAAATGCAAACCCTTGGTTACCTATAAGGTTACCTAAGTGTCATCTCTTGCTTACTTCTATTTTCAACTCCCTTGTTTTGGCCTTAACTATGCATATACATATTTTGTGTTGGATAGCTAGTTATCTAATCTACTATATTCAAAAAAATCTACTGTACTGCTCTGCTCATCATTATGAATATCAGTTATTTTATTTATTTATTTAGTTTTTAAATGTTTATTCATTTTTGAAAGAGAGAGAGAGAGGAGAGCGAGCATGAGTTGGGGAAGGGCACAAAGAGATGGAGACATTATCCAAAGCAGGCTCCAGGCTCTGAGCACAGAGCCCGATGCTGGGCTCGAACCCATAAACTGTGAGATCACAACCTGAACCAAAGGTGGATGCTTAGCTCAGGCAGTTCTTTTATAGTCAAAAAAAACTGTCCTCTGATTGGACCCTGGGCAACAACAAATTTATGTTAATTCAAACAAACTCAATTTATTTCTTCTTTTGCTAAGGGACTAAGTAGCTAAGGGACTAATTGGCATCAGAGCTTAATTTTTCCATGCTAAAATTATAGACTAATTCATATCCTTTATTTAATTTTGAATTTCAGAATGTGGTTTATGACCATTTGTAGCCATACCCATTCCAGCCCTGGCTTCACCACCTGCTCTATGAGCTCAGTCAAGTAACAAATATTGTGCATCCGTCTTCCCATGATATGAAAGGGCCATAGCATTAGTATCGACAGTCGTCGTCCTGATGTCGCGGCAGGCTCTTGTGAGAAATAAGTGGATGTGTGTCAAACATCTAGAAAAGTTCCTGAGCACATAACCCTTACTCATTGTAATTCCTGTCACTTTTATTACTGTTACTGACTGTAGAAGGAGTGTAATAATCACATATTCATTTCTGAGGATGTGTTTGTTCATTGGTGCTACTTTGTGTGCAAACTCTTAATCTAGATAAAGTTGCTTCAGGTTGTTTTCACTGTAATTTTCCCCTGTAAAACCTTTAAGAGTGTTTTCAGGAGTTTGAGTCATCTTCCTCGTTATGATAACGTTTTAACACAGTGGAATTTTGTGGGATTATTTCTGTAGTTTCTAATCACTTTGGTCTTTCCACCTTTTCAAAGGTATCTTTTACTTCTTCTTTAATAATGTTTGTTTTTATAAAGTATCCTTGAAGCTCTGCTTTTATTGTTCTCTCCAGGCGTTCTTTCCATTCTCTTGAATAGTTTTCCATGATGAACAATTTGTGTTGCGATTTTGATCTTTCTATCCAGTCTCTAGCAGTGAGGATCACATTTATAAGAACAGTCAGGGAAATTATGTACACGCCAGCTTTCAGGTCTGGGTAACTTCTTTGAAACTCATCTTGGCTTTCCTTTTGAAATGCCACTGCTTTAACTTTTTTTATTTTGAAATGATTACAGGCTCCCACAAAGTTGCGAAAATAATACACAGAATTCTTTGAACACTTCCCTCAGCTTTTGCCAATGATCACATCTTATATAATAGCAGTACTATAACAAAACCAGGACTCTGATAATCGTACAATGATGTTAACTAGACACCAAGGCCTTAATCAGGTTTCACTAATCTTACATACATTTTACGTGCGTGCACGTGTGCTTGTGTGTGTGTGTGTGTGTGTGTGTGTGTGTGTGTGTGTGTGTGGTTCTGCATAAACCTATCCCACGCATTTCCATATAACCACTATTACAACCCAAACACAGGACTGGCCCATCCCTACAAAGGAATTGTCTTACGCTGCCGCTTTATTGTCACACCTACTCCGTTCCTGTTCCATGGCAACCACTAATCTGGTTTCCATCGCTGTAGTTTTGTCATTTTGAAGATTAAGTAGATGGACTCACACAGTGTATCACTCTGTGAAACAATTGTTGTTCATTAGGCAGAAGGCCCTTAAGATCCAGTCTAGTTTTTTGTCTGCCCAATGTTTAACCCTTTTTGTTGCTGAGTAGTCTTGCAGTGTATGGACATACCAGACTTTATTGAAAGACATTTGAGTTGTTTCTACTTTCTGGCTATTATGAATAGAATGCTATGATCACTTGAGCACAAGTTTTTGTTTTTTAATTAATTTTTTAAAATGTTGATTTATTTTTGAGAGACACAGAGTACAAGTGAGGGAGGAGCAGAGAGAGAGGGAGATACAGAATCTGAAGCAGGCTCCAGGCTCTAAGCTGTCAGCCCAGAGCCCGATGCAGGGCTCAAACTCACAAGCTGTGAGATGATAACCTGAACCAGAGTCAGACACTTAACTGACTGAGCCACCCAGGCGCCCCTGTGTACAGGTTTTTGAAGGAACACAGGTTTTCCTTTATTTGAGATAAATGTCCAAAAGTACAATTGCTAAATTGAATACTTACTGCATGTTTAGTCTTACAGGAAGCTGCCAAATTATTTTTTGGAGCAGCTGTGCCATTTAACATTCCCACCAACAGTGTATGAGAGAAATGCTGTTTTTGACACAGTGCTATTTTCTCCTTTGAGAAAGCTCTGTATGGGCGCCTGGGTGGCTCATTCGGTTAAGTGTCTGACTCTTGATTTCACCTCAGGTCATGATCTCATGTTTTGTGAGATTGAGCCCCGCTTTGATCTCTGTGCTGACAGCACAGAGCCTGCTTGGGATTCTTTCTTTCCTTCTCTCTCTGCCCCTTACCCTCTTGTGCTTACACACTCTGTCTCTCAAAGTAAATAAATAAACCTAAAAAAAAATAAAGCTATTCAATCCAGATTTAAAAAAATAGTAAATTGGGCACCTGGGTGGCTCGGTCATTAAACATCTGACTTTGGCTCAGGTCATGAGTTTGAGTCTCACACTGGATGACCACGAGCCCTGCTTCTCTCTCTCTCTCTCTACCCCTTCCCTCCCACCCTCTCTCTCTCTCTCCCTCTCCCTTTGCCCCTCTTGGGTTTCTCTCTCTCTCTCTCTTTCTCTTTCTGCCCCTTGCTCACTTGCTCTCTCTCTCTCTCTCTCACTCAAAAAAAAAATTACTTTTCTGGTGATAAAAAATTGTTCTACCCTTAGGTTGCAGTGGTGGTTGTACAACTCTGTGAATATGCTAAAAAACTATGCTGAACTTTAAGAGGTGAATTTTATGGTATGTAAGTTATATCAATAAATATGTAGAAAGAAACAAGATGTTACAATAAGGGATCCAGGGGTATTACAAAAAATCTTTTTCTTTCACCAAATTCCTATTGTTTTTAAATAATTTACCATGTGGCACACATTACCCATAATGTTTTGTACACATCAAAATCCCGACTCATTTATGAGCTAGGATGTCATTTACCCACTCGCAACTTCCACATCCTTTTCGGTAAATGGGAGAAAGAAAATGACCTCCTTTTGTGAGGATTAAATGAAATAATGGGTATAAAAGCATTTAGAGTGCTGCCTGCATAGTATCATTCCCATTATTGCTAAATTCATGAGGGGACATTTTCCTGTTAGCAGTTTATAACTGCCTGGTAATAGTGTTATGAGAAAGTGAGCCCTGTGTATTAAAGAGATGACAGATTTTGTGTGCCATTGTGTGTATAGAAGGAGAAGGGCAGCAGCAGATGTTTACTGATCACCTACTATGGTTCAGACACTGTATTTCTTGTTTTGCACACTTATCCAAACATTGCTCCACAATAGAAAGTAGTAGTATCCCCATTTGGTAGAAGAGTAAGCAAACCCAAAAAGGTCAAGATTTCCCAGTTTTATAGAGAGCAAGGATTTAATGTAGCCAAGAAAGATACCTATGTCTGTGTCCCAAGTTCATGCTTTTCTCTTTTCACACATAAATTGATGTAAAAGAGACTTTTCTTCAAACACTGTGGTTAACTTACAGTACTTTGATACTTGCAGCTTTTTTCTTCTCTTTATTCAGAAACTAAAATTTAGCATTCCATGGTTGTTGTTTCTAAAATATTTTAAGTGTGGGCCACCTGGGTGGCTCAGTTGGTTAACTGTCTGACTTGATTTCAGCCTAGGTCATGATCTTGACGTTCATGAGTTTGAGGCCAACATTGGGCCCGGAGCTGACAGCGTGGGGCCTGTTTGGGATTCTTTCTCTTCTCCCTCTCTCTCTCTCTGCCTCTCCCCCACTTCTGTCTCTCTCTCAGAATAAAAATAAAATAAGCTTAATAAAATAAAATGTTTCTAATGTATTTTTAAAAGATCCTTAGGGTAGTTGAGAAAGAGCCCCAAAGTTTTATCCAACATGAATGTCCATCTGTTTAGAGCTTGAGTGAGAGTTGAGCTACTGAAAAGGCAGATCTGTTTCTGGGGAAGTCCATTGCCAGAAGTGCTCAGAAAGAGAAGAGATATATTCTAGGGGTTAGAAGAAAACAAACCCCCCCCCCCCCCCCCCATGCAGAACTCAATTAAAATAAAACAGAACAAAAACTAAATCCAGGCTCAGAAGGAAAGAAAATTGTTTGCAATAATATGTCATTGAAACCATTACTCAAGTTTATTCACCCATGGATTAGTCTTTGTGTTCTTTTTCTTCAGACTCCTTCCTCTTTAGAAACTGCCAAGTGTTGTAATGGAAGCTAAGATGGAACTCTAATGTCAGCCAATTTATTGAGAAAAACAACAAAGAGAAGTTGTTTCCTTTGTAGAGAGCCTCAAAGATTATGCATCCCATTCCTCAGGTTTATGGAGGAACTTGGCTGTAGGTTTCCACTGGAAAGAAACACAAGGATTTGGAATTCCACTCGGAAAACTTACGTCTTCTTGATTTCTGCATCAACACAGAGAGAGAATCCCTGTGAGCATTCTCCCATTGATGCGAGACGGGGGATCTTTGGCTAGGAACCCACTAATTTATTCTCTGAGCTTCAAGTGCCCTGCTTCATGTGTTGGCATGTTATAACTTCTTTTATTTTGCCTTATTTTATTTACTTTGTTATGGGCAGGAGAAACAAGGTCTGGTTCCCATATGATTAACAAAACAAAACAAAGCAATCTTGGATTTGGTTAGGAAAGTTCTGTGAACCATGCAAAATGACCTTGAAACTGGCTGCAAACCCCACGGAGGATGAAAAATGGCGTGCACCAGGTTCCAGGGGGATGCTGCAGAGATCAGCCGCAGGCGCGTTTCCTTATGTGTTGTTACGAATGTCTTAGAAGTAGCTTGTAAACCTATTCTGGTAATTAGATCTGCAGATGAGGGTAAATAGGGTGGTGTCACAGACCCCGGTTAGGAAGAGACATAGTACAGGGCAGCCTAGAGAGTAGAAAGATGGACAGGAAATGAACAAATGAGATCAGCCTGGAAAAGTAGAAATGTGCATCTGGAGAAATACATAATTTGAAAAACAGAGCGGTACTTAAAGGAGGGTCATACTTGGAAGGCAACAATGGTAAATAGGGCTTGGAGTGGATATCAGTCCTGGATACGTTTGTAACATGATGGAATCATAATACTAAGGCTTGATGTTCATATGACCTTTTGTGGTGCATTTTTTTTTTTTTCAAGCAGGGGCATTTCCATGATCTCATTTGATCATCCACTTAAAGATGTTGGAAGCAAATAGTTTATTCTCTATTAAAGAGATGAAGAGAAAGTAAATGAATTGCTTGAGGTCAAATAATTTGTTCATAAAATGGACATGGCTAAAACTTGGGTCTCTTGACTCTTTGTTCTTTTTCTCTCTTTTCACAATGATGCCTTGTCATTATGTCTTGGATCTCACAGTAGTCATTGTTTGTGGCTCAGCATTTACCTGTGTCTTTCAGATACTGTGCACCATTTTATTTCATTTGAGACTGAGCTTAGTGCACTGAAGCTTTGACAAGGGCATGAATCCCGCCCACCCCACCGCTATATAAGTAGGATGAAGCGAGACAGCATTTGATGGATGGCTGATCTCTGGATGAAGGGTCAGAACCCTACACTACTGGTGTCATTAACTATTGGCTTGGGGGTGCAAAAACTATGCCTTCTCTAGTCTCATGTGTTTCATCTGTAGGACTGAGTTGATAGCTATGGTCTCGTGGAGTGATCTCTTTGAAGATGTAAAAAAAAAAAAAAAAAAAAAGAAGCTAGGGCAAAGAGACAGAAATGAAGACTGAGAAGTTTGAGAAG
Source organism: Hyaena hyaena (assembly GCF_003009895.1). Classification (NCBI taxonomy): domain Eukaryota; kingdom Metazoa; phylum Chordata; class Mammalia; order Carnivora; family Hyaenidae; genus Hyaena; species Hyaena hyaena. Next base: position 222,995 of record NW_024081432.1, read on the forward strand.
TAATGGGGGTAAGGTGGGGGGTGGGATGGGGCAGAGGATACAGATACATGAAAACACCTGGATTCAGAACACTTAATTAGCATATGGTAAGCAGACAGACTTAAGTTTTCAAGAATCACCTTTATAAAATGTATCTCACTCTATTCTCCTGTACTCTCGTTACAGATTTCCTATCTTATTGTTCACTGTCACTGTTTTCTTTTACTTGGTAATGACGTATGAGTGTGTGCACTCTCATCGGTCCCTTTTGTGTGAACAGCAGGTAAGAATCAGTGTGCTAGACATCTTTTTGGGTTCTGCCAAGACCACAGTGGCTCCTTTTTCTTTGAGAAATGCCCGTGTGTCCACATGGGAGGGCTCCTTGCAGCCATGTGTATGTGGTGAGCCCTCCATCCCTTCTCCACTGGTGAGTAGATTGTAGAGTTACAATGGACTCCAGAAGAGCCGGTGAGATTTTTTCCAACTGGAATTTGGAACCCAGAGATACTCTTTTAATTCTCTCAGTGTGATTAGAATGAAGAAATACGGAGTGGCCAAATGTTTAGGGAAAACTTGTAGCTAATGTAAATAGAACTGTGTGTAGACTGTGAGGGCTCAGAAGGTAAAAGTATCTGTGCCTGATGGATCCTGATTCCAGCCTGTCTGGATAACTTACATACTTGAATCCTTTTCATCCAGTCTCTCTTTTTTAAAAAAATTGTTTTACTGCCCTTGTTATCTTGAACTTTTTAACTAAGAGCCAACCTAAGTGATATCCTGTTAAGATGCAAATGAATCTATCCAGAACTTTCTGCCACCCCAGCCAACCCATTATCCTTAAGGATTCTGCTCTCAAGTAGGGTTTACATTTGGTTCAAGTACGTTTATGCATGCATGTATGTCTATATGCGTGTATAGATGTAAATTTGTATGTTAGCATGTATTCATCCAAGGCAGTCCTTCAACAAACATCTCATGGGTGCCTTCACCTGTATGGTAGACACTGTGCTAGCCGTGGGGATGTGGGGATGCAAAGCTGAATTGTATCAGAGCCCCCCCCCCACCCCCTTTCTCAAGGAGCCTTTGGAAGATGGCCGATTAAACAGATAATCATAACCTACTTTATAAACCCAGTGCTGGAGGTTGGCACAGCTCTGGGAAGCACCAGGGGGCACTGAGAAGATGTCAAGGAAAGCTTTCTGGAAGAGAGACAGGCTGAGTCTTTATGGATTGTTTAGTTTTCCAACTTAAGAAAGGGGACAACTCTTTCTGGCAAAAGGTCTGACATGAGCAAGCGCTTGGAGGCAAGGAGCAGTGTGAGGGTTACTGGGACCTAACGTGCAAGTCAGGAGTGAAGAAAGGTGAAGCCACAGAGATGAGCAGAGGCCAGGTGGGGGTTGGGGGGGTGGTTTGTGCATGACATGTAGAATCTCAGACTTCAGCTGTAGAGTACTGGGAAATGATTGGCAGCCCACAGCTAAGTGAGGAGGTGACATTCAAGATGACACCTGAAAGATAAGGACACCAACTGGCTGAGGTTGATCCAGACAGAGGGAGTAGACAGGACAAAAGCATCCAAGATGGAGGCCCAGGTTTCTGGTTAAGATGACCAGGTAAGGCGAGATATCACCGGCTGTGCTACTAAGCACTGGAGAGGTGCAGAAAGTTCTGGAGCCTATCTGAGGCATGTTGAGTGTCCCAGTTTCCCTAGAAAACAGATTGGCAAGGATTAACATGACAACTATTTATCAAGAGGATGCTCTTGAGATCATTACCAGTGGAAGCGAAAAGGAGGGAAGGAAGCCGAATTGGGCCAACGAAGTTGCAACCTCACTGTTCAAAGAGAGAATGAACCTCCAGCTCTGTTCCCAGTTTGGATTAAAGGGTCAGGCACTCAGTACCAGTGTGGACCACTGCCGTGCTGAAGCAGTAGTGTTCAAAGGTGGTTGACAGCTGAGAGCATCTGCCACAGGCACTTGGAGCATCTAGGATCATAAGCCATTTCCTCAAAGGGGGATGTGGGCCATGCACCACAGGGAGTGAAGTGGAGGGATGCACACGGACACCTCTGGTGTGAAGCTGGATGTATGAGCCTGAAGCTGAGGAGCAAGGGCTGGCTACAGGTAAGGTTTGGGAGATGATATCTTATCAGTGGTGTGAATGCATGAATTTGGGGGGTCATGCACACTTTTGAGAACCTGAAGAAAAAAATAGAGACACCCTTTCCAGGAAACTATTTGTGTGGCTCTCTTTGGAGTAGGTTCACTTAATAACTCAGGTCACTTAGTAATACTCTGTGCCCTGAGCAGCATCATGAAAGTTTTTAATCAATCTGAATAATTAATTAATCCTATTTTTTGGGGCCTTCACCGAACATCAGGTACGCCCCATCCCATGATTTCGCCACTTGCTCACACCGTATGAGTTAACCATGTTATCCCCATGTTGGCAGAGGAGGAAACAGAATTTGTCCGGGGACACCATAGTCAGTACAAGGAGAACCAGAACTGAAATAGCCGTCTGTGTGACTAGCAGAGTTGAATCCAGAATTCCACTTCCGAGCTCCATGGCAGGCTCTCAGGGTACCAGGCAATTCTTGCCAAGTAGGGAGGAGAACAGTCGACCCAAGGAGGGGTGAAGCGGGTTGATTGGTATCATCTCTGGCGGCCACCCATGATGCAGAGACCTTCAGTGCTGGGGAAGGAGACTGCTGGTGACCCCTCCAGCACTGGCGGTGCCACTGGCCAAGTCTCCTGGGGTGCTGCGTTAGCTTGGGGGTGCCCCAGTGGTCATGGGAGTTTTGTTCAGGAGGAAGAGCAGCCAATCCCCCCATTCTGTCTTTAACTGTGGATGATTGGGATTTTTTCTCATGTGTGGATGTCATCCTGGAGAGTAGAGGGCCTACCTTGTGTTCCCAAGATAACTGGCTAGTTATTGTCTGTTTTACTTGAGAAAAAATTTCATATGAATGTCATTAGTTCTGTCTGTACTTCCAAGTTTTTTTAATATCCTAATCCCCTTCACCCATTTTGCCCTTCCCCCACATCCCCCCTGGCAACCATCACTTTGTTCTCTATTTATGGGTCTGTTCTTGCTTTTTGTTTGTTTATTCATTTGATTTTTTTAAAAGATTCCACATAGAAGTGAAATCATATGGTACTTGTCTTTCTCTCTCTTAGTTATTTCACTTAGCATAATGTCTTCTAGGTCCATCCATATTATCTAAATGGCAAAATCACAATCTTTTTTATGGATGAATAATATAAATATATATATATATAATATAATATATATATATAATATAATATAATATATATATATACCATATCTTCTTTATCTATTCATGTGTGGATAGACACTTGGGCTGCTTCCATAGCTTGGCTATTGTAAATAATGCTGCAGTAGATATAAAGTGCATATATTTTTTCAAGTTAGTGTTTTGTTTTCTTTGGGTAAATACAATAATGAAATTACTAGATCATATGGTGTTTCTTTTTTTAATTTTTGGAGAAATATTCATACTGTTTTCCACAGGGGCTGCGCCAATGTACATTCCCACCAGCAGTGCACGAGCATTCCTTTTTCTCCACATTCTCGCCAACACTTATTACTTCTAGTCTTTTGGAGCCCAGTCAATGTGACAGGTGTAAGGTGATCTCTCGTTGTGGCTCTGATTTGCATTTCCCTGATGATTAGTGACTGATGTTGAGCTGTGTCTGTTGGCCAACTGTATGTCTTCTTTGGAAAAATATCTATTCAGATCCTCTGCCCCTTTTTCAATCAGATAATTTTGTAGTGTTGAGTTGTATAAATTCATTATATATTTTGGATGTTTGCCCCTTATTGGATATATCACTTGTAAATATCTTCTCCCATTCATTAGGCTGCCTTTTTGTTTTGTCAGTGATTTCCTTTGTTGTGCAAAAGCTTTTTCTTTTCAAGTACTCCCAATTGTTTCTTTTGCTTTTGTTTCTGTTGTCTGAGACATATCTAGAAAGGTGTTGCTAATGCCTGTGTCATAGAAATTACTGCCTATCTTTCTTTTAGGAATTTTATGGGTTCAGGTCTCACATTTACGTCTTTAATCCATTTTAAGTTTATTTTTGGGTTTGGTGTAAGAAAGTGGTCCAGTTTCATTCTTTTGCATGTTGCTGTCCAGTTTTCCCAATACCATTTGTTGAAGAGACTGTCTTCTTCCTGTTGTATATTCTTTGGCTTCTTTGTTATTGATTTAAACAATTTTTTTAAAATGTTCTTTTATTAAAGAATTTTTTAAATGTCTTTATTTTATTTTTGAGAGAGAGACAGAATGCGAGCAGGGGAGGGGCAGAGAGAGATAGAGACACAGAATCTCAAGAAGGCTCCAGGCTCTGAGCTGTCAGCACAGAGCCTGACACGGGGCTTCAACTCACAAATGATGAGATCATGACCTGAGCTGAAGTCTGATGCTTAACTGATTGGGCCATCCAGGAGCCCCCAGCTTGTTAATTCTAGAGCCAAACAATTTGAAATGAATTCAGAAAATCTAACAGTATTTCTCTATTTCAGTCTCTGGTTCTTGCTGCTTATGTTCACTGTCCTCAGTGAAAAAATGTGTACCTGGACCTTCAAAACTGACCAAACATTCTGCTTAGGCCCAGGTCACCAATTGATGTCCTGAGGTCAGAAATCCAGGGATTCATTTGGGATCTGTGTGTAGAGGTGAGCAGTTTAGTAAGGAAGTACTCATTTGTTGACTTAGCAGTTAGGTGCAAAAGAAGCCTCTTTTTCATTCCACAGCTCTTTTGGGAATTTGCTGAGAAACCTGTGACGAGGCCCTCAAGCATTTGTTTCTGCCATTCCTACTTCTCTGCAAAGATAGGGAGCAAGAGGCTGATGAGGTTCCCGTAGCCCTGGAGCATTTGCTATGATTGAATACAGGAAACCAGAGGGAAAAACCAAAGACGAACAGCCAAAGTCCCTTCCTGGAGGGATAGGAAACCTGGAAAATGTAAACTTGGGTTGCCGCCTTACATTTGGGGGCTGGCTTGCTGTGTGAGCCTGCATCCAAGAGTGAGTCTCACATCCTCATCTGGGAGTGAGCCCTTGTGCTCTACAGGGAGCGGTCTGAATCCAATCTTGTGTGTTTCCGTTTAGCCCAAGGGTGAAACTGACTGCACTTAACCTTAGATTCTGCAGCTCCAGTCACGCTTTCACAAGGCTTTTAACACACACACAGCCTAGTAGTTCCGGGATTCAATCTTGTGGTTTAGGGCGCAGTGGGAATGGAGTGGGGGGTAAGCCAGAGAGGAGGGAGTTCCCTGGAGGTAACTCACTGCTCTCTCAATTCTGAACAGGCACCAAAGACTGCTTTGGAAAAACAAAATAAAACAAAAAGCAGCAACCCTCACCTTTGAGGCACAGAGTCCCTATTCTCTAATGCCTAAATAACACAAGAGTCTCCGAGTGATCTAATGTCAGAAATTCACATGACTCTACGCCCGGCAGGTGGCATAAGAGAAGCCAGCCCTGTATCAAGGAAAAGGAAGCAGAAGACATAAATAATGGGAGAGTACATGTTCTATCCAAAAGGCAGCCGGTATTTGACTCTAGCTGATGGGCAGCAGTGTGTATCTGGAAGCATGGAATTACCAAGTTTTCCAATGAAAAAAACTTTTTTTTAAATGTGTATTTATCATTGAGAGAAAGAGAGATGAGCGTGTGTGGGGGAGGGGCAGAGAGAGACAGAGACACACACACACAGAAGTGAAAGCAGGCTCCAGGCTCTGAGCTGTCAGCACAGAGCCCGACAGGGGGCTCGAATTGATGAAGCACAAGGTCATGATCTGAGTCGTAGTCAGATGCTTAACTGACTGAGCCACCCAGGCGCCCCTAAGGTTTCCAGTTTTTAAAGATATTGGGGCGCCTGGGGTGGCTCAGTCGGTTGAGTGTCCATCTTTGTCTCAGGTCATGAGCTCACAATCTGTGTGGGTTTGAGCCCCTCGTTGCTGACAGCTCAGAGCCTAGAGCCTGCTTCTGATTCTGTGTCTCTCTCTCTCTCTCTCTGTGCCCCTCCCTGGCTTGTACTCTCTCTCTGCTTTTCAAAAACAAATGAACATTAAAAAAATTTTAAAAAGATGTCTGAATTTGAGGGTGAAATCTGTACTTTTCAAAATATTGGCGAAATAAAAAAATTGTCATTCCACATTTATATTCATTTAATACCAGCCTCACTTTGCATATTGGGTTTCCTGGGAAGCAGATTCTGAAAAGGGTAACATGCAGGAAGTTTATTAGAGGGTGTTCCTGGGATCAGCATCTGTGCAAGGGAGAGGAAGGGGATGGTTGGCCAGAGGGGGAAGTTGACCTGTGATGTGGTCTACAAGGCTTTAGCTATCCGGACAGGCTTTGGAGTTGTTACCCTCTTGTGGTTAGGTGGCCAGGTTAATGCTCACATTAACCAATTACTGGATCAGGCTGCCCTTGGGGTGGGGATGGGGTTACCTGAGATAAAGGCAGTTTCCAGAAAGGGCTAATGGCTGAAGGATGAGGGCGCCTGGAGGACTGAGTCCTTCCATCCTAGGTAGGGAGGGCTAGGTGGAGCTTCATTGTGTCTACTCCTGACCCCTCCTCGCACTGCCCACATTCACTTCGTTGTGTAAATTCTGGAATCACCAATTCTAGAACATATAGGTGTGCCTCTTCTTCTGGGACGTGTCAGGGCCTTTTTCCCCACAGCCAGTCTTATGGCCCCAATAATACTCATTATTGTCCTCTACTCATCATTCTAGATTCTCCTCATTCTTAGCTAACTTCTTCCCTGGTCCAGCTGGTTTGCTTGGTGTTAGGACATGGACCCTCATCTCCGAGAGGTAAGAGTCCCTGGTCACCATGCCTTTCTCAAGTTGTGGCTGATGTACTTGTCTATTTACTGTCAAGACTGGACAAGGTGGTACCTATAAGGACCCATGTGAATCACAAGGGTGTCATTCGTACTCTTCTCTGCCCCCATTGTGAAACAGCAGCCCTACCTCCTCCTGATAATCTGGGTCCTATAAAGATGCTGCCTCTTTCCATACCTGTTTAGTCCCCAGGCAGAGAAAGGTCCATGTGCCCCATAGCAGCAGCAACTTACTGTTCAGTAGAACTCTTGCTATGTCCCCTGGTGGAAAGGTTCCTTCTCTGGTGAAAATACACGAGACAACTCAGAGTTGCAGGGATGTGTAGCACAAATTTCCCACTTGGGTCCCTGGGAGTGATGGTCAAAGGGGTCACTCTTGCTTCTTCTCATTGGCTCTTGGATTCATGTAATCTTCTTTTTGAGACATAGGACCTGGTAAAGGGCATTGATTTAAAATTTACAGTGCATCCTGGAGGATGGTGCCTCATCCTTGCAAGGAATCATCTCTGAATTGGTGCTGCAGTTGTGCCTTCAGGAGATCATCCCTCCTATTTAGGATAGCAGCCTCTAGGTGAGGCAGTATTTGATAAAACTACTTGCATCCTGCAGTCATGTGACCTTTCATGCTCCTTATTTGCTATTAAATAGGCCCCTTACTCTGATGTGATGTTATGGAACCCATTTCCATGCATCAAACACTCCTTAGTGTTGAACTGAGGCTCTAGCAGCAGCAGAGACAAATCCATACCAAGACTATGTGTTCATTTCTGTAAATAAAGTGTCTTCACTGGGTGAAAAGAGTTGCTGTGTCTCCCAGTGTGAAAGGTATCCAGTGTAGTCAACTTGTCACCCTTGGGTGTGTGGATCTTTGAGGGGCGATGCCATACTGAGGAGGCCGTGTTGGTTTCTGTTGCTGGCAGGATGGACATTTGACAGCATCGTAGTTGAATCTGCACCTATGAGTAGGTATTGGTTCCCCCATAGTCTCTATCCACATTGCTCTGTCTACTCCAATCATGTGCCCATTTTACCAACTCTGGAGTGGTTGATGATGGAGCCTGGCTGATGTCCGCTGACTGATGTCATTTCAACTACCTTGTCCTTTACTTCCTCTTCTGTGATGGACGAGTGTTCCTAGAGCCCCAAAATAACCTCTCTCAGGCTTTTCTGATCGCTTAGGACATGTCTTGCCATCGGATGCACAAAACAAACCGAGATAAAGCACAGATGCTCACAGTTCAGAGCAATGGCATCTTGATGCTGAGATGCTGAGTGTAGTTCCCGGGCAAGGAGCCTGGAGGTGCCACTCTTCGCTGCCCAGGGTGCACGTTGCCTCTCTCACGCCTCGCTGCCAAACAGATGCTAACTGCTACTGTCACCTTTTTTTCCTCCTAGAAGCCAAAATCCTCTTCCAATTTATTTTGGTTAGCAAAAACAGGTACTAAAATAGGTCTTTGATGAGAGTAAAATGGTGTAACACGAGCTTTTGAAAAGCGGGGCATACCCGTACCCCCAGTGCCATGGGATTGATAGAGTCCTGTGGTTAAAGTGGGGCTGTCATCACTGCACCAAGGATCTGTAGAGAGACATTTCCTGCTGCAGACACCACTCAGAGCTCACAGCTTTTCATATAAATGGGCTATAAAAGCATTTCCAGCTCTGGTATATGTTGCTCCTAAAACCGAAAGGGGCCCACCAGTCTTTGTGCTTTTTTCTTTGCAGGGGGAGTTGTCCAGCGCAATAATTTGTTCTTTACTCTGGAGGAAGTGCTGTGGTATGTCCTGGTCCGCAGGACTCCTAAAATTGTCAGCTCCCTGAAGCTTTGTGGCCTTTGTCTCCCACTCTCTAAAGTTCATATGTCCTTTATGAACACTCTGCATCTCATGTGTCTTACCTAAGCCTGCGGCAAACTTGTTGTTTATTGTTCTTCTCATCAGTTTTAGATGCTGTCATCAAAAGAGTGTACCAGCCCGATGTTCTTCAAGATGTCCGGGCAGTCTAGATCTTTTCAGACTGTATTATAATGGAGGGAAGGATAATTAACATAGCCCTGGGGTCAGACTCTTCATGCGTATTGTCATTGGTTTCAAGTGTGTGCAACTGCTTTACTCTTCTGATAGGGATGGAGAAGAACTCATTGAGTAGTTTGGTGGCTGTGTACCGCATATCTGAGGCCATGACAGTATGTTCTAGAGAAATATCACAATACCTTTTGTTTGGGCTATTAATTGATTGAGTTATTCATTGGGCTTTGCCTGGCTTTTGTAGTATCCAGACTAGTGAATTAAATGACTATGTAATGGGGACTCCCAGCCCCGTAGCATTTTCATCTCTAAGGGTGTTGCTGACTGCCATTCTCGTAGGATGGATTTTTTTTTTTTCAATTTGCTATCTTGATTTAACATCTTAGGGTAGAGGTGGGGAGCAATTTTAGAGCCTTCTATTTGGTCTTCCCAACTTTATTGCTGTTACCCCACAGGCTAAGAAACCAATGTGGAAGTGTGCTAATTGCCATATCTGTCCATTCCAATTAATGAGTAGAGGTATGTGAAAATGACCAGTAAGCGGATCTGTAAACCTAATGGGCCAAAGGTAAGGCTGAACTAGACCAGGAGTCAATTTATTACCTGGTCTTAGCATGCTTTCACTTTAACAGAGGAGCTATGTTGATGCCTCGTGTCTGGGTATCAGTGTCAACTGGGAACTCATATCCATCTGCCTTCTGTATGTTTAGGGCCATATTTCCCACTTTACAGTGGCATTAATATTTGGCTCTCGGACCCGTGAGGGAGGACAAAGGACTAGAGGAGTCATTACTATATGTACTGGTGACAGTGTTGCAGGATCCTTCCTCATGATGGCCCAGCTTCACCTTCAGTTAACACTTTGCAAGCCTCAAAACTAGATCAGATCTAGAAAGTAGACATGAGACTAGGACTTTTTAGTGGAGTGACTGCTTTCAGCCTTCTGATCATCCAACCTTGATTCATTTTAATTACTACCCCTTTTAGTTTCCTACTGCATGGGTAGCACACGTGACCTCACCTGTGTTTCTAACATGTGTCGGGCCAGAAATGGAGATGAACACACAGCAATTTATCCCCCCACCCTCCCTATCTTACTCCCTAACCTTAGCCAGTGTGGTTCTGCCTGTGGCTTTGAAATGAACTACCATCAAAGCTTACAAAGGCTGGAGGTCTTCAGAAACATCCTCTACTGAAGAAATGAATGAGAAACTCTATCCAGGGAGAAGTAGATTTATATACCTTCTTCAGGCTGGGATAAGTATGATTTTGGAATAAGTTCGTGAGAATATTTTGTGTGTGTCTGTAACATATTGTGGGTTTTTTTGGCTTAATGTGTATCAAAGGTAGAATTGTTTGTCAGGTTGTTTCCGTGTATTTAGTGTATAAACATCTAATAATAGCAGGTGAATCACCACCTTGATTTTCATTCTGAGATACTGAAAGTACATGACTAAGATTTCCTTTGTTTGAACTGTGGGTAAAATTTATGGACCCAAATAACTTAACGGGCAGTTCTAAGATTAAATATGTATTTTTACTAACATTAGAATACCCTATATGTTTTTACAAAGGCCTGGTGTGTGGTTTTTGCCCCTTTAGAACTCTTTCTGTATTTGTTTTGGAAATATTTTTTTCTTCCATCCTTCACATAAGGACCAAAGGAAATGTTTCTCCATATTAATATAACAAAATATAAATTTGTTTTTAAAAAAGTAGAAAATATTTTCAGTGGTCAGAACCATGTAACTGTCTAAGCACTTATTTTAGATATTTTGGAGATTAAAAGGAAGGCAGAGAATATTCTTGAGTTTCCCCTCTTTTCAATGTGTTTTCTACTGCATTAATTCTACTCTATTTCAAGCACTGTCAAAGAGTTGGGGACTGCAGAAATAAATAAGACATAATCTCGGGCATAAGCAAGTTTGGAAAATCAGAACCGTAAAAGTCATGGCAGAATAGTCATGTCATGCCATCTAATTAAATTGTTTTGTGCTAAAAGTTTTACATGAATGATCTTGTTTAACCTTCAATATGTTCACTATCCTTCATCTCTCTATACACTGATGCCCTCCCTTCTTGCTTAACCAGCCTAGATCCTATACTTCGTCCTCACTTCCCTGCGAAGGAACCATCTTTGCTCTTTGCTACGGGCAAGACCTCCATTTGAACACTAGATGTCACCTGTGTTGCCCATTCGAGAATGATAGGGCTCTTGTCCCAATTCTCTCCTGGCATCTTGAAGTTTCCTCTCAGCCCCATCTGCCTACAGCCATGCCGTTATTTCTCTCATATGAGATTCCACTCTCTCTTCCTGTTACTGCCCCATTTCCCTGTCCCCATTTACAATAAAATCCGCTGAGAGAGGTGTCTACAGTAGATGTGTCCAGTTTTCACTTTGATTGTCTCTTGGAAACCCCCACGATTTCATTAGGACTGCGCTAGTACACATACACACGTAGTAGATACTCAGTAAATATGACTTAAAGAGTTTAATATATGGTCCCCAGAAAACCACTGTGAGGTGGCTGTTAAGATACTCATTGATAGGTGCTCAGGTCAAGGCCTTCAGCAGCCTCAACAGTGTTTTCATATATGGATTAATTCTTACTTCTCCAGCAGCATTTAACAAAGTGAACATGTCCCTTTCTTTGAAATAGTTTAGATTCTTGACCTTCTGAACACCATGCTCCCATGGTGTCCTGTCTGTCTCACTGGCCATTCTCTCCACTTCTGGTTGCTCATTTCTCCTCAGGACGTTTACTTCCTCAGACCTGTCTGCCCTCTGTCTCCCTCACTTTCATTGGTATTCTCCCCCAGCATCGGTAAATAACACCTAGAGGCTGACACCTCCCAAATGGGTGAATTGCACCCAGATCTTCCTATAGCTTTCCAATCCCGGATACTCACCTGCCTGCTCGACATTCCGCTTCAATATTTAATAGGAATGTCCACAGACCTCTTCTCAATCTTTCCCTCAATGCTATTCCTCCTACATTTTCCCTTTCTCAGGGAGGTATGCCTTCATCTTTTCAGTTGCTCAGGCCAACAAATTTAATGTAATTCTTGATTCCTCTTTTTCTCACACCCCAGTCAAAAGTCCATCAGCAGGGGCACCTGGGTGGCTCAGTCAGTTAAGTGTCTGACTTTGGCTCAGGTCATGATCTCATGGTTTGTGAGTTTGAGCCCTGCATCAGGCTCTGTGTTGACAGGTCAGAGCCTGGAGCCTCCTTCAGATTCTGTGTCTCCCCCTCTCTCTGCCCCTCCCCTGCTCATGCTCTGTCTCTCTCTGTCTCTCAATAATAAATAAAAACATTAAAAAAATTTTTTAAACTGTTGGCAGATTATTGTTTGCTTTACCTTTAGCTATATCTGATATGTGTCCATTTCTCACTGCTTCTCCTGTTACCCTTTGGCCCAAGCTACCATCAGCTCACCTGGCCTTCTGTGACCTCTGTATGTAAAATGACAGCTGAAGCTGAAGGCACAGGAATGACTTTCACCTTCCCACCCCTCGTTTATTTATCCTCAGTGTACTTCCTACCACTTTAAACACTATATGTTGTCATTTTTCACCACTGACTTGTCCCTTTACTAAAATGTGAGTTTCAAGAGGGCATGAGTTTTGTCTATTTTATTCAAATATTTGTATTCTCAATGTTTAGGAGCCTATACTAGATAATAAATATAAATAAATAAGGACAAGATCCCTCTGTTTCCAAATCCAGATCCCTAAACAATACACCATTCTTAGTCTCTAGTTGATACCTCTAAACCCAGTATCGATTGTTTTTTAATTCTTTAAGTGAACACAAGGCTCTTGATGCTCTCATACATTCTGATGGCAGCTCCTTTCAAAGGCATAGTGCTCTAATCATTGCTCAGGCACCAAATCTATTCTGCTGAGTCATGTGTTGCCTTAGCGTTTTGTGACTGTGTCATATTAGCAAAGGGATTTCCTCACCAGCTTGGATTCACCTGCTCTGAAATCTGGAATCAGGAGACTCTAAGAAGCCTTAGAGAAGCAGAAATAGATATTCTTTTTTTTTTAATTTTTTTTTAAATGTTTTATTTATTTCTAGGAGAGAGACAGCATGAGTAGGGGAGGGTCAGAGAGAGAGGGAGTCACAGACTCTGAAAAAGGCTCCAGGCTCTGAGCTGGCAGTCAGCACAGAGCCCGACGCGGGGCTAGAACCCACGAACCGCGAGATCATGACCTAAGCGAAAGTCGGACGCTTAACCAACTAAGCCACCCAGGCGCCCCAGAAATAGATATTCTTAAATCTTGATTCTAACCACCTGCCCTTTAGCTGTAGAAACATTTTTATTTCTTCTGTTGACTCCTTTTTTTCAGACACAATTTAAAAATCATATAGTCACTCACCCAATAATTATTGATCAATTTCTATGGGCAGAGTCCTATTTCACATACTAAGGATACATAAAACCAATACATTCCCTGCCCTTGAGAAGCTTACACTCCAATGATGGGGAGAAGGAGAATACTCAATGATAAATTAATATACAAATGGTGAAAAGTACCATGAAGATAAAGCAGACTTTGAAAGGGTACCAATAAGTGCCTTATTTTTGAGTAAGGGTATAATGTAAACTTCATGAGATCTGGGACATTATTATTATTATTATTATTATTCACCTCTGTAATACTAGCACCTGGAAAAGTATTAGTGTATAGTAAGCTCAAGATAAACATCATGTGAATGTTGTGAAAATGAATGGCTGAATGAATGATGGAAGAGACCCAGGGAGGAGGTTACTGCAGTAGTCCAAGGGATATGTGATGGTAGCTAAGCACAGGAAGAAGCTTTGCAGATTAAGAGATCATAATATTGTCAAATGACAGGAAGAAGACAACTTAGTAACTAGTGTGATGTTCTTTATTCAAGGGAAACCAATCCATAGATTGGGGGAGTACAGTGCCTTACAAGCAGTGAAACACATTTCCTGAAGGATTTCGGGCAAGAGTGAGTTTTACAGAGAGTTAGACGAAGCAATGTGGAAACAGGACATGGTTGACTAGGGATTTCCTTATAATACTAGCAGGTCCTATATTCTAGGGTAAAGTAAGCTAGCTAAACTGGGTTGGAGGGTGGGGATGGGTGTTTGGTAGGTTTCCTTGACTAGTGTTTCTTCCCATAAGTGGAAGCTGGCTTAGGTTTAGATTTGTGACATGGTCCTGGCCACTGGAGCAGCCTCCATTTTGTGGGTCTCAATACATGAATTAACTTTATCAGGCCGGATATACTTAAGAGACAGAACCAATAGCAATTCCTAAAAGACGATACGGAGTGCAAATTGGATTGAAGGAGGAGTCAAGGATGATGCCACGCCTTTGGCCCGAGTAACTCCAATAAAGTAGCTTTGATTGAGGTGTGGAAGTCTACCAGTATGGGAGATTTAGTGGCCAAAATTAAGTTTCTTTGGGGCCATAAATTGTCTCTCTGTGTCTCCTTTTCCTTTTCTCATAGTTTCCTGGGATACCTCAAGCCAAGCACTGCTGTGTATCCAAGGAAAACCATTCAGAGTCATTCTACTGTGGAAAACATCCATGCTGGTTCCACTCCTCACTCTCCTGGCCAGACACAGAGGCATCCTGTGTTGAGGGCTGCCTTTCTTATTCAAAGACAGGCCCAGCCAAGGAAGGCTTTTTCCTTCAAACTCATCTTGGACACTTTCTTTTGATTTAAGAAAGAAGAAGATGATTGAGAGAACAACAGAGGGGAAAAATAGTGTTTGTTGTACATTTCTGATTGTAGCAACAGCTTGAACCGATTAGCTGGTTATTATGCATTCCTGTGCCTAGCTTGTCACTCCAGAGAAACACATCACAAGTCCATTCTCCATGGCCTCTAGCATGCAAACCTGACCTCAAAGAGTTTAACCCCAAGTCTTCTAATTCGAAACAACACACACACACACCACACACACACACACATACACACACACACACACACAGACATGTGATCAAAAATATGGCATAAATCTATTTAGTAGAGAGTGTTCTGGATTATAATGATAGGAACACAGGAGATAAATAGGATGCAAGAAAGGGAAAGAAACTCTTAGTATTAAGAAAGAAGAAAAGGCAGTGGTATTTCCTTAGGATTGTAAATATCCCCTACATATTTTTGCTTTTCTTAAGAACTGGAAAGAACCCTCCCAGCAAGTTTGCCACACATCTTTGGGAAGGATAGAGAGAGCTGTGCAGGGTTTCATAGTATGTAGTTAATTCTCTTTTTACCCAGTTCTAAATATAATCCTGCTCATTTGCATGCCAATCCCCAGAATGCTTTGTAATTTCACAACTCTTGGCTAGTGGTGTCAGCATAAGAACAAAGCAAAATGTTTTGGGCGTGACTTTGGCCTTAAGCCCTGCTTAGGCTTTGCAAAAGAGTGCAGTGACGGTGACGTGACTTTGCCTGGCATTCATCCTTCGAGCCAGAGTATCACAGAAATAAAGTGGTAACGGCTGTGGACTTTCCCTGTGAAGCCTGCATTCAGTCCAGCTATCCATGAATAACCAGAAGCTTGGATTAACTCACTTGAGAGGAGGGTGTGTTTCAGGGGACTTGGTGTCCCCTTCCTTTATGTGACCAAGCTGGTTCATTTTAGGTTTATGGAAAGCTCAAGCTGGACCATTCTGTATCCTTTTCCGGTAGATACTTTAAATAGTTCTTCTGTTTCAGAGAAAGCCTTCAATTTAATGAAACAATGTCCAGAAATGTGGTCAGTGGCCTGCCTTATAGAAATGTGAATTTCAGATCCCTAACAGACCTAGTTGTGCCTTGTGACATCTGCAGAATATTTAGTAGGCCATTAGCAATGACAGCTGAGGAGTGCGGATATGAGACTGCTCTTGAAAGGGTCTTACACTTCTCGCCTTGCA
Organism: Hyaena hyaena; assembly: GCF_003009895.1. Classification (NCBI taxonomy): domain Eukaryota; kingdom Metazoa; phylum Chordata; class Mammalia; order Carnivora; family Hyaenidae; genus Hyaena; species Hyaena hyaena. Next base: position 238,785 of record NW_024081432.1, read on the forward strand.
AGCCATTTTTGTTATTTAAATGATGTTTGGAATCATTTTTAAGGAAGGTTGAGGGACCACCGGTTAGCCCACACCCATAAAAGCCCCTCCAGACATGTCTCCTTTGGCCATTTAATTTTAGTGAGTAGCTGAAGGACGCTATATTCCCGCGTCAAAAGGCCATGTTTTTGTTAGCAATCACGTACTGAGTTTTGCCTGTCAGCTCTGCCAAAAGTAAACCCGGGATTCTGAGCAGCGCACACAGTCCACTACCCAGGGGACGCAACAGTAGTACGCGTGCATCCATGGTTGCACACCGGTAGTGTGCCAGGGCCTTCCGCGTACAGGTGTTTTCTGCTCTCTTCTCACAGCAGCCGTAATGCTCTTCCATCGATTCCGAGGGGCCGGGCAGTGAAACATACTGTTTTGAGACTATTTTTAAAATCCAGAGAACAATTGACGGTAACTGACATTAGAGCCCCTCGCAGCGCTGCGAGAGTGAGTGAGTGCTTGACACGTTCCGATACGTGCGGTCGGGGCTCGGGAGCGCAGCGGGCGGGCGGGGCGCTGCGCCAGGCGAGCGCAGGTCTCCGCTTCCTCCGGGTTCGCGCCGCAGGTTTACTCCCGCAACTACCCGCGGAGGCGGCCCTTCGCGGTAACAAAGACGGCGCCGCCGCCTGCCGCCCGCGCGGAGGAGGAGGAGGAGAGCGCGCTCTGCGGGACGGTAGTCAGGGGCCACCTCCTGTCCGAGATGCGGGTCGGGATGGTGGGAAACCGGGCCGGGGGATGGCCGAGGGTGTTGGTGCTTCCCGGGGCTCGGCCCCAGGAGGCGCGGGGGCGGGGAGGGGGGGCGCGACGCTCGCGCTCGTCTACCTCCACCCGGGACTGCAGCATCCCCGCCCCGAAAAGTCCCTCGCGCCCCCTGGTGGCCGTGAGCAGGCTGGCTCCGCCGCACCCGTAAGTCACAAAAAAAGCAAGAAAAAGAAAAAGTGGGTGAGGCAGATGCAAAGAGGGAAATCAATAGGGATAAGAGGGAAGAGGGAGGAGTCGCGGAGCAGCCATTCTTGTCTCACGGGGTCCCAGCTGGCACGGCAAAAGAAAAAAAAAAAAAGAAAAAAAAAAGCTCGGGCGTGAACGCGAGTGGAGGAGGGTGTGTGTGGCGGGGGGGTCGGGGTGAAAGGGGGACCGGGGAGATTTACTATTGTCTCTGGCAGCCGCCGCGGGAGCCCGGGAGGGGGGCGGAGGCGAGAGGAGGCGGCGGCCGCGGCCAGCGCACCATTCGCTCCACCTGATCTCTGGCGCTGCGCGCGGAGGACGGCGCGGGCGAGGAGGAGCAGAAGAAGGAGGCAGGGAGGCAGCTGCTGCAGCCACCGCCGCCACCATGTCCTACCAAGGCAAGAAGAACATCCCGCGGATCACGGTGAGTGGGGCTCCGGGCGCCGTTGCCGGCGTCGCCCTCTCGCTCGCTCGCTGCCCGCCGCGCCGCGGGCGGGGCGCCTCGGATCCCGCCGGCTTCCCTGGTCCGGTCCCTCGGGAGGGACGGGGACCCGGGGTCCCGGGAGTGGAGCGCGGCGGTCAGCCTAGCCGGCGCGCCGGGCGCCACCCAGACGGAGCGAGCCTGCCGTTTGGGGAAAGCAAAACAAAGAGGAAAGCCAAAGAGTGGCGCCGAGAACTTTGGATTGATTATGTATCCTCTTTTCCCACCAGCCGGCAGTTTCCAAATAACGCCTGGCTCACGGCCCTCCCTGGACCCCCGCGCCGCCTGGGGTGTCAGTGTGCGCTGCCCCCGGCGGAGTGTGCTTTTTGTTTTAGGTGCCTTTTGGCAGGGTGGGGTATGGAGAGATGACACCTTTCCCCAGGGGTGCCTGATAGCACGACCGCGCCCCTCTGCGGGCTGCAGCCCGCGGCTCTGCCTCCCGCGCCGCCAGGGTGGCGGCGTGTCTGGACCCTCCGTCTTCACCCTGTCTCTTGCCTGCATCCACCCTTATTCATATTTCGGTGCGTCATATTCAGGTCCGGACAACTAACGAGGCTGTAGCGGGGATGAACACCCCCCCCCCCGATGCATTTTATATTTTTCATGTCTTCCCCCCCCCCAACCCCCGTCCTAAGAATAGGCTGTTTTAAGAGCAGATTTTAGTTGAGGGTCGCAGACACACGCTGGGTGCATTCGGTGTCCCACTGCCATTGTGTGCAAGATCGAGCCACCCGCGGCAAGCGGGTGTCAAATGCCCGGGGCGAGGGCCCAGGGCGGGGTGGAGAGGGGACGTGCCGTTATCAGGTACAGAAGCCTCATCTTCATCAGAGCCAGCTCTCAGGGGCAAAAATACCGCGCCCCGGCTCGGGATTTCTATGCGCTGCGCTGAAATGAGGCTTACCACAGGCTGGGGTGGGCATTACTGGAAAAATAAAAGGGGGGTAAGGGGCAAAGCGACAATGACAAAAGACACTGACATTTGTTAATTTAGCATGCAGCAGTGTGATTGTGCTTTGTAGTGAAAGGTGTGTGTGTGTGTGTGTGTGTGTGTGTGTGTGTGTGTGTAAGTGAGGGAATGGGTGGCTACTCCATCTTTGCAAGGCGAACAAAGGAAGTGATCAACTGGCCCCTGGGAGGCTCGGCAGCTGCCCTAGGGTAGAGCTGTACCTGCTTCTACAGTTCATTTGCCAGGGATCCACCAGGTTTTGCTGGGGGCATGAGTCTGTTTGCACTTGTTCAGCTATGTCTGGAACGCCCTGTGTGTGTGAGATTGCCAAAGCAGGACCTTAGCTCTCTAGGCAGGAGGTCGCTGTTCTTGCCTCTGGTGCACTTTATTCTTGAGTGGTTTATTTTTGTTGAAGCGTCCTACCTTTTTCATACACTTGAGCTTCACCCCGTACAAGTGCGCCCAACCTCCAGCTGCTGTCCACCTGGTCTGAGGGAATAATAAACACTGCTTAGGAGAAAAGAGTGGGGACAGGAAGGGTAGGGTTCCTTTTGCCAGGTAAAGGTGTCGGATGTAAGCACATCCTCCTTTATCACTATGTGAGATTGACTGCATAATTGAAACGTTGTGGATATTATCATTGACTTTGCATTATTGAAACATTATTGTAAATCTTTTACAATGCACAATATTTTCTCAGTGCCAGTTGTCTTTGCAGAGAGCTGTGGAAGGTATCATTAAAAAAAAAAAAAAAGACTGGGACAAAAGCTCAATTTTTATATGGTTGCCCTGAGGGATGCACCCCAGCTCTCATGCTATTACATGTGTAAGGTATAGTGCAGGTATGCCCCTTGCTTTACAGCCAGTATACCTTTGCCAGTTCTGTTTGGGATAAACAGAGGAAAGGTTGTTTTTTTCTTTCCGGTCCAAAGACTGCAGGGTTCTTCTTGTGGACTCTGCCTGTGATCTGGCATTGAGGGCCACGCCCATTCTTGTAGGTATCACTTAGGCTACCTTTCAGGAAAGATAGAGAAATTTAGTCCCGATAACTTGCTTTCCAAGCCCCCATAAATGTGCTTATGCCCTATTCCCAGGGCCCGGTTTGCAAGGGGCTCCCTTTTGTTCCTGTTTGGATGCTCTTCCCTGGGGTGCATCCTTCATCTTCAGTGCGGCTTCCACCCTTTCTCTCTGTGCATGGGGCGTGGTGCTGCATCGCTGCCTCTCCCTAGAAGCTGGGGCTGTGTGTCTCTGGCATTTGTGACAGGAACGGACAGTGGTTGTGAATTTCTTCGAGCCAGACTACCTTGTATTCACATTGTTGGAAAGGGTGTGGGGTCAGCAGGGGTGGGGATGGGGGGAGAACAGGAGCGTGGCAGGAGGGGGTATTCGTCTTTGGGGGCAAGGAATCCATTTGTAGATTTTCCTCAGGCTTTGTGTTTGTATTTTTGTGAACAAGGGTTCTATTTTAGATTCAAATGGTTTTGTACATTTGCATGTCTTTTGATGATTATAGTTATCTATATACTATCAGGGTTAACTCTTCCTAGATATAATTAAGAACATTAAAATATGGACAGAGAGATACATACACATAAAATGTGACTAAAGATCTAAATGCAACATTTATCCCCTGCTGTTGATTCTAGCATGTATTTTTTAAATGGTAAGATTATGGAATTAAGTTTCCTAGCCTCTCTGTATTCCTTTGCCTGAAGGCTGCCCCACCCAGTAGCTAAAATGTCACTAGAATCTGAGGACTGATGGGGGCAGTCTTTCTTGCCGGATACCCTTTGCCTCGCCAGACACCACCCTCTGCCACAATTTGGGAGCCCCTGTAAGGCTTTGTTTGTATTGTTTCTGCTGCTACCTATTTTTGATGCCTTCCTGAGACCAAAGCCCTCTTACTGCCCCGTGTTTGTTACTTTCTTGGAAAGAGGAATTTCTCTTTGCTGGTAGAATTGCCTGGGGGCTTTCTCTGTGTGTCCCCAGCCTCACATCTCATTGTTCCTACTCAGGTTATCTGTGTGTATGACCTGTCTGGTGTACCTTGACTCTAGCCCTTGCTTCTGAACGTCAGACTGGCGGTTCAGGGTGGTTCAGCAGATGAGAGCAGGGACCTTGTGCTGTCACCTGTCTCCACTGTCTAGCATAGTGCCTAGCACATAGATGTCTCATGGTCATCAGTTACATCAAGAAGTGAATTAAAAATTATATCTAATAAGAAGAGCTCACACCTATTGAGTGTTTTTGTGTCATTTATTGTGATATTTGCTTTATATGCATTGTCTTGTTTGATCCCTGACTCAACACCATCTGGAAGGTACTATAGTTATCCGCATTTTATAGATCAAAAACCCAAAACAAAACCCATGGAAAATCAAATGCATTTGCCCAGGATCCACGAGAGAAGAAGTGTTAGAGGCAAGACTTAAACATACGCACCTGATTGGAATCCAAGTGCATGTCCCTCACCACCACATTCCTTTTGGTGATTCTGCTTCTACCATCGCTATTACTCGGTGTTACTGGGGCGACTGGTAAAGAGGAAAGACTCACATTCTCCAATTAGTCCGAGGAGGATCTGGGAAGCATATTTTTCCTGCCACCCTCAACAGATCCCATAACATGGTCTCTCTTACTTTTTATACTAAATAAGTATGAGTAACATTTGGGGGGATGGTAGCTAGCATATGAGTTCTGCAGGTAGAAAGTTAGGATAGTTACACTCATTGTTTTCCTCTGCTGTGAGCTACCACTTGAAGCTGACCACAGGAGGGGTAGGGATCTAACAGTTAGGCTCTAGCGCTTTCTATGTATTTGCTTATCAGAGTCTCTACAAAAACCCATTTTGAGGAAATTGGAAACCTCACAGAGAGGTGAGGTTAGTTATCTAGAGTTACCCAGCAAGAATTTTGGGGCGAAGCTGGAAATAAACCCAGGTCTTCTCTGGCTTCACAGCCGCAACAGCCCTGGGACAGCCACTGCCTCCCAGGGGCACATGGAGCAGAAATTTGAAAGGTGTGGATAGAGTCCCACAATTCCCTCTAGGAGACATATCACAGAGAATTGGCTTTTTGCAAATACGCATTGGATTTCTGTAAATATTATCTTGAGGAGAGTGCCTTTCTGCCGCATTGGAGGTAGATGTGATGTGCTTGGTGTGTGTTTGGGAATTCCCAGAATACATATCCTTGGATGGGAATGCAACCTGAGAGTTCTTTCCAGGGCGCTGTGGTGTGATGACAGGTGTGATGGTGAGCCTCATGGGCGCCATGTGAAGTTTCTATTCCAGGGGAAGCGAAGGGGCCTTACGAAGAGCAGTGGCTAAGAGGGAGGACAAGAACCAGCCGAGAACCTGGAGGACACGTAGGTGCAGCCCCGCCCTGCATCTCTGCTTCCTCTTGCTTCAAGAGGCCTCACTCACTTTGGGTTGGGAGCAAATATTTAGGACGCGGGGGACTAGCGTTTAGGAGACCAAAAGAAGAGCAGCCACCCACACTCTGCTCTATGTGTGTAAAGCTTCTTAGAAGGGAAATTCCAGAGTAGAAGACTGAGGGAAACTATCAAAGACTTAGGAATGGAAAGCATCTTAGATATCTGATCATGGAAATCTCAGCCTGGGCCCTGCCTGGGCTCTTCACTTGATACTTTGTATGCTGAGCAGCTAGTGGGGGATTCTTACCCAGGTTACTCCTGTTTGTGAAACACTAGCCAAGTGCCTCAGGTATATAAAGAGCTCCTTCTGTTAACGAGCCTTGATGGAGCAGGCAGAGCATTTGGGGGAATTCTGGAGGGATAGACTTCCTCAGGGAATTTTGGTCTATATGGTAGAACTGTCAGCTTATAAATGAAAATCTTCCTGCTTATCTCGCTGGGCTGTTGAAAGGCCAAGAGGAGGAAAGTGACTCTCAAAGTGATCTGTAAGCCCCCGTGTCTTCAAAAGAATAAACTCTGACTTATTTATAAAACCTCAGTTACTTTGGAATGTGGAAATTAAGGAAGGGGAAAACTTAATGAAAGGTCTGGGGTAGAAAGAGGCTACTTAGGAAACTATTTTTTGAATACAAATTTTCAAAAACAAAAATTAATACAATGTCATATAAAATTATTTTTTTCTTGCTTTGTTTATGTTACAGTGTTTTTCTCAAAATTAGGCTTCTCATTTCTTTCTTAAAAAATTTTTTTTTGATGTTTATTTATGTTAGAGAGCGAGAAAGAGAGAGACACAGTGTGAGCAAGGGAGGGGCAGAGAGAAGGAGACACGGAATCCAAAGCAGGCTCCAGGTTCTGAGCTGTCAGCACTGAGCTGGACGCAGGGCTCTCCCTCATGAACCTCGAGATCATGACCTGAGCTGAAGTCTGATGCTCAAGTGACTGAGCTACCCAACAGCCCCATTTCTTAAAGTCTAATAGAGGCCTTTGGACTTTGAGAGAGAGACTCTCCCCTAACTTAAGTAAAGGGCATTTTTCTTAATTAATTGAACTGCATTGTTTTTCAGTCCTCATCTACTTGTAGCCTAAAGTGACCCAGGTTATGAATACCCTTTCTAGAAGTTTCTTCACAACTCCTTGTTTAGTAGTTTTTTCTCTGCCTTTTCTTCTCAGTTGGAAAAAAATAGAATAGAATTTTAAAGAAAAACGACAACAAGAAAAAAAACCCTTCATGTCCTAGTTGGCCTTCTTGTCTTTACCTGTTTGCATATTTCATAGAACTATTTACTTTTGCTTATTACATTTGAAAAGTTACAAAATGTTTATGGCAGTAAGATTGTCTCCCTAGGATATGAATCTGCCTCTCTTGGATTGAATCCGTGCTTCTAATCATGAGGGGACTAGAAATTTGAGTATGTCATCCTCCCGTGATGAATGTTAAATAGGAAACCTAACTGGTCCCCCAGTGTTCCTCCCTCCTCAAATCAATGTTCCATTTTACCTTTTCTCCCATTTCCCACAGGCCATTCAGAAACAATGAGAAAGACTCTGGACAAACCAGAGAAATAGAGCTATTTTCTATTTTCAGACTCTTCTGTTGTGAAATCCCTCTTTCAGTAAACTCAATATATTCAGTGTGTGAAACAGACCAAAATAACCTATGGTAGAATAGGGTGCGCTCCTCATTTTGGCCTCTTACTTTGGCCCTCATCTCTCCATGGAGTCTACTTAGAAAAACAACTTTTCTTGAGGAACTTTCTTCTGTTAATTAGATTGTAAGGAAGTCAGTGGTTAGGAAGATAGGACTGAGCATAGTAGAGCTTTTAATAGCTACCATATACTGAGAGTCTTAGCACAAGCTACGTGGATTACCTCATTTGACGCACAGAAGCTCCTATAGCTGCAATGATTAGCCATCATTTTGCACTCTGGCCAGAGGGTCCGAGAGTTTAAGTATGTTCCTTGGACTAAAGGCACACAGTTGGAAAAGTAGGATTCTGGGATTGATTTCTCCAGTCCGGAACTGGTTTCTTAGGCAAGAAAGCAGTCACTCACTCTCTGCAGATAGTTTTCCCCACCCCCATCACCTCCAGCTATTCACACCTGTTAGGTCACAAATGCAGGTCCAAGTTCACAGGGTGGAATGAGTGGGGATGATCTAGCCAAACCTATCACATCACCACTGGAACAACAACTGAGTGAGTGCATGTCCTCCTAACAGTGGCTCACGCATTGCTTTGCCAGCTGTCTGAGTTAGCTTCTGGCTTTTGCTCAGATGCATGTATGAGCACAGGGTGGAAAAGCAGATGCTATTTTCCTGTCCTGCATAAGTGCAAATCTGGGCTCAAGGCCCCTTCTCACTCTCTTTCCCTGTCCGCTTCCCAGACACAGAAGGAGCCAAGTTCTCTGTTTCCACTGGGCCAGAGGACTATAGGACACGCCCCACACTCTGAGCCAGATGGGGGACCTCCATTCTAGAATGGTCCGGGAACCTACTTGGAACATCTGGAATTCAAGGACACATTTCTCATGGCTTAATTAATCTCTTTTTCCTGGGAAGCGCTGGACAATGAGATATACAGGAAAGAGTGAGATTTGCGAGTTCTGCTGGCTAGTAGAGGACAAAAGAGAGGGTTCTCCTGGCCAGCAGAGGACAGGGGCCCTCATGTTTCTTGACAGGGAAGGACAGCCATGGATGGAGTGTCAGCATGTTGTGATTCAGGCCCCCCCTTGCCTTTACTTGATGTGTGACTTTGGGCAAACCCTTATTATCCTTCTCGATTCTGCATCGGGCAAATGAGGGCATTGAAGTAAATGATCCGCAAGGTCCCTGCCAGAGCAGATGACCCCGTGAGCCTTTATTTTGCCTTCTCTTTTTCCCTGGGATCATGATCAGCCCTTGTCACTGTGTTCTGAATTCAGAGAAGAATTGTAAGCCCTTCCCATGAGGGAAAAGGACAGAGTGAGAAAAAATCAGAGCCGTTGTTGGCTTACACTGAATAGAACCGGCCCAAATCTGTGTTGGGTTTAAGGGTCTTCAGTTGCTTGCCTTTTACACTTAAAATCCCAGGCTTTTTCTCATTCAGACTTGGTTAGTAGACTCTGTGCAAGAGAGAAATGGAATAATGATGACGGATAGGTCCTTTCCTTTGCAGAACTGTAGTATTTTTTCAAATCAGTATTATTAACATGAGACTATGATTCCTTTGCTGACACATACAGTCTCTCTTTTGGATAAGGCTACTATCCATAAGGGCGCAAAGGTGACAGATTGTCGCAAATCTGGACGAGTCAAACACATAGGCAAACCAACAGAAAACAGCTCCAAGTCTATATATGCTCTTTCCACTTGGTCTTGCCAATATTTTAAGGGTGATGGCTGCCATCCAATGGAAATAACCCATCCCCAAAGGCCAAATCATGCCATGGACACCCCCTGGGGTAGGGATGGGTTTTGGTTTTGTTACCACTGAATCTGTAGCAGTTAGTCTTTGCCTGGCACATATTAAGCCCTCTGTAAATATTTGTTGAATGAATGGATACGTTTAACACTTACTTTGCTGGAATAATTTAAAGTCAGAAGATGCTCAGAAGGTGATCAGAAATGTGCGAACATTTGTGATTGTACATCGTCCCTTTCACTGTCAGCTTCCTTGAATACTAGCTTTTATGGGAGAAGGCTTGGCTCTCAGAAACCAGCACAAAATCAGAGCCAGGACAAACACGATAACCCATTACCAGAGCAAGCCGAGTCAACCCTGAGACCTGACGGGCAGATGGAGCCCGGACCTCATTTGTTCTCTTCTCAGGCCTCCCTTCCTCCTCTTCCTCTAAATCCTGCGTCTGGCCTCATTATCAGCCTGTTTCAGGGCCTGCCAGGTCCTTTTGCTTGCAAACAGATCTGTCATTTCTCTTCCAGCAAATGATTTAAAAAAGACCTTGATGCCTTCCTTCAAATCTTCCTTCAAATCGTCACATGACTTTTTGAGCCAGGATCTAACATAGGTGTTAACTGAGGCCTTTCTGCCTTTGCATAGAAACCACAAGCCATTGGAATTAATAGCAGCAGTTAGATAGGCTAGTCTGTACAGAAAACTTCACCTTTTAGAAAGCTTGGTGAAGGAGAGCCCATAGGTCTTTTTTGCGTCCTGGTTTAGGGTTAACCTTTTAGATGGAATGTTTCTATGCTTTTGTGTGTGTGTGTTTATGCAAAGGTTTTTAGTCCCTCACTCTACTGCATCTGTCTGCTTTCTTTGCACTTGTATTTGGAGCTATTCCTGTGATTAGCATTTATCCTGAAGTTCATTTTTTGCTTTGATGGATGAGGACAGTTTAACTTAAGCACATTTTACCAAGTTCATTCCTGGCCGTAAACCATACAGTTTATGGTCTCAATAATCTCTGTGTAATAATAGTCACTAGATCCTTTTAAGAGTCTCATGCTCTACCGACTGAGCTAGCTGGGCGCTTCACTAGATCCTTTTAAAGGGAGCATTTACAAGAGAAGGTAAAATGAAGAATGAAAATGTATTCATGGAACCTAAAACTTTAGGTCGGAAAGCACATGAAATACTTTATATATTAGACATGTGATGTGTAACATTATCAAGTATAACAACATGTAGGTTTTTTTTTTTTTTTTGATTATATAAATATTGACCATTGGCTCTGAACTTAGCACTGTAGTGCTTGTCCCTGGAGCATCTAATTTAGAACACAGAGGGGAATTTAGTTTACTACTATTATTAATATCAATAAGAACAACAGTAACAAACATATATCATATCCTTTGTTAAGTGGTTTTCATTCATTATTTCATGTAATCCTCAAAACTGTGCAGTTACGTAGATGGATTTTCAACTCAGTCTTACCATTTTATTAAGGAGGAATCTTAAAGAGGTCAGAAAATTTGCCTATGATCACACAAGCCTTCAGTGATGGAACCAAAATTCAAATTGACTCAGCCTACCGGCTTAATTCTGCCCTGCAGAGTTACCTTAAATTCGACCTTCTTTTCTCATCTCCCACCTCCAGGGTCATGAGACACTGGTTCAAATTGGAGTTCACTAAATTCAAGTCCAGGGATAAGGCCTTCTCTGCACCTGTTTCCTGTGAGGTGTGAGCAGGTTGAGGTTTTCTGGGAGGTGCAGAGAACAGCCATTTGGTGCCCTCCTCTGCATGAGCACTGCCTGGTTCCGGAAGCCCACCAGTCTTCCCTCTAAGGGCAGCCTCGCTTCCAAATGTCCTGAGCAGCTCCAGCCTGTGGTGTCTGAAGGGCCAACCTGCTAGGGAGGGGGCAACCCGTCTGAGCCAGGAAGGCCATTTTGCGTTGAATTAACAAAAATACCAACGAGGGTTTCTTCTTAACATGGATTTGAATGCTTCCTTCTCATTTCATAGCTCCCAGGATACTCCCCAGCTTCCCAATAAATCCAAAGCAAGATTCTGCTGTGGTTTTGATTAAATGTAGCTCTGTGAGATTCGTAGAGTCAGAGTTCCCTAAGAGATTATTTTAGTCTAGACTGCCCTTACAGATGAAGAAATGGAGATGCAAGTGGGCTGGATGAATTAGGGCTTCTTCTACCGTCTGTTTTACAGTAGGGTACAGGGATTTGTTTTGTTTTTGTTTTTTTTTTAACTTTTTAAATGTTTATTTTTGAGAGAGAGAGACAGAGAGACAGTGTGAGCCAAGCGTGGGCAGAGAGAGAGGGAGCCACAGAATCCCAACCAGGCTCCAGGCTTTGAGCTGTCAGCACAGAGCCTGGTGTGGGGCTTAAACTCATGAACTGCGAGATCTTGACCGGAGCTGAATTCGGATGCTTAACCAACTAAGCCACCCAGGCGCCCCATGGCACAGATATTTTAAAATTAAGTAGGATTTTTTTTCCCCCAAATACAGAAAGCAGCATGAGGGTTATAGAAAAATTTACCAAGAAACAAACAAAATGAGAACAGTACAAATAAGCTATAGTTAAATTACTAGGACACAGCCATTATAAATTCTATGAGTATACTCATCTAGAATTGTTTCTTACAACTATAGATGCCATTTATTAAAATGGTACTACATAGTGTTATGCTGGTTTATGTCCTGCTTTTCATTCCACAATATATTATGACATCTTTCCATGTTTCAAATATTCTTCCATACCATAATTTAAAAACCCCACATATTATCCCAGTGCTTGGGGATCGGGTTAAATTAATCCATGCCATTTCATTTAATTTTTTTTTGTTTGTTTATTTCCAGGATCTTGATCCTAACAACAAAAATGAAATGATGGGTTTGTTTTCGGTGGCTGTTTTTCTAGCTGCAGTTAAATCAAAAGCTTTTCTAGGATGAGAGGTTGAGTAACTTGCCCAGAATCGCCCCACTCATAGCTGACAGAGTGTAGGTTTGAATCCCGCCATCTTTCATCTTCATCCAATATGCTTCTTGTTGCTCTGATTGCTTTGGCATTTGGGCCATTTGTCATGGAGAGTTCTGTTTTTCCTTTCTCTTCTTCTGCTCCGTAGTGAGCATGTTGGTTTTTCTCACCGCCACCCTTGCTTGCCTGTCTGACTCGCTGAGGCTGTTGACATTTGTAGAGGCACATAGTGTCCTGAGACCTGAGGCTACACAGCTGGAGAGGAAACATGCCCAGCTCTTTCTCTCCTCTCCTTAATGGCTTAACCTATGTGCTTGGAAGCTGGTTTTGATTTTACATTCCCTCTGTGTATGTACAGTTTGTTTTTAAAACTTCCTCCCTCCCTTAATTCTTTCAAGGAGAGCTTTATTTGAAATCATATACTCTTTCCCTCAAAGCCAATTTGTGCCCCCAATCTTGATGAGATTACTTTGTTTGGGGATATTGATAAATTCAGCTTGGGGTTTCTGGTTTATCCAAGTAAATTGGTTTAAATTATGGCCCTTACAGAGAGAATGGGTGTAAACAACTTAGAAAGGTTTAAAGCAATTGGATTTAATACTCTCCTTCTAGAGATTTCATCCTGGGTTGATTCCACAAAGAAGGTATGTTTTGTTTTGTTTTGTTTTTATTTTGGTTTACTTTATTGAGTGGTCTATCTCAGACCCTTTTTGATGTGAGAAATTATGGGGAAAACTTAGCTGTGCTCAGTTGAGGGCAGGAAGAGAAATAAGGGATCCATTATTCCAACCCCATCATTTTGATGATTAAGAAAATATGGGCCAAAGAGGGAAAATAATTTGCCAAAGGTCACAGAGCAAAACAGAGGGAAAAAGAAAAAAGCATAGAATTTGTTTCCCTCGCTTTAGTTCAGTACGTTTCTCACACTTTTTTTTGAGGAGGGGAAGGTTGAGGATGTGTTAAGGGCTGAATTTTGTCCCCTCAAAATTCCAGTGTTGAGGTCCTAACCCCCAATACCTCATAATGTGACTGGAATTGGTGATAGGGCCTTTCAAGAGGTGATTAAAGTAAGAGGTGATTAGGGTGGGCCCTAATCCATTATGATTGGCTTTGTAAGAAGAGATTAGGACCCAGTCACTGGGTGAGACCATATGAAAACACAGGGTGGAGAAGGCCACCTCCAAGTCAAGGAGAGAGGCCTCAGAGGAAACCAGTCCTGTCTACACCTTGATCTTTATTTTTTTTTTAAATTTTTTTAATGTTTTTTATTTATTTCTAGGAGAGAGAGAGAGAGACAGCATGAGCAGGAGAGGGTCGGAGAGAGAAGGAGTCACAGACTCCGAAACAGGCTCCAGGCTCTGAGCTGGCAGTCAGCACAGAGCCCAACGCGGGGCTCGAACCCACGAACCGTGAGATCATGACCTAAGCGAAAGTTGGAAGCTTAACCGACTAAGCCACCCAGGCGCCCCTACACCTTGATCTTTAACTTCTAGCTTCCAGAACTATGAGAAAAAAAAAAAAAATCCATTAAGACACTCAGCCTGTGGGCCTTTGTTATAGCAGCCCTAGCAAATAATACTGGGGGAAGTTAAGAACAAAGACATTTAACAACTCAAATCTTCAAACTTGGGAAGTTCTCAATGAACAGAAAGGGGAAACCCAAATAATTAGTGTGAGAAATTATGTCATATTAGATCCTGTACTAACTGATTTTAAGTTGTGATGTTGTACATGGCATCTTATTCCATCCTTATGACTAGATGGCAATTAATAGCTCCACTTTGCAGATGAAACTGAGATTCAGAAGGTTAACTTATCTAAAGTTACCTAGTGATTAACTAGCTAATAGAGCGAGCTCCCAGTTTATCTCCTTGTCTGACTTTACACCTTTACTTTAGTACCTGGTGCTACTCCCCAATAAGGAAGTTTATCCAAGCTGTTTGGTCACCAGTGTTATCCAGTTGTTTAAAGTTAGGAAGAAGACAACATGTACCCCTGAACCTTAGTGACTTAGAATCCACTGTATGGATTGGACAGGAAACATTTGGCCCCTGATTTGGGGATAAATCTAGAGATCAAGGAAATTTTAAAAGATAATTAAGCTGGTTGAGTTTCACTACAAAGTCTTCCCAAGTGGCTTGGACCTTCACTTGCGAAATGGACACTTATACAGAGTGAAGAATAAAGGTTTGGAATGATAGACCCCCCCGCCCTGAAGAAATCTGATTCATCAAAGGCGAATCAATTCCCCACACTGGGTCACATTTGCTAAAGCAAGAATCCAGACCCATACATCTGTTAACATGAGCAGATGTGGGAACTATCTAAATCAGAGTTTTATAATGGCATAGTTTAGAAATATTTTCAACAGTGAGGCCTGATAAATATGCAGTCAACTAAAAAAAGAGAAAATCAAATTAATTTGATCTGCTGGTAAACCCAAAGGGTAATAGTGGAAATATGGGAATTCATATGGGAACTATGAGGTGCTTTAAACATTGAATGTAAATGGCTCTCTTGCAGTTCCCTCCTCCCTGTTTCGTGTGGTCTAGCACACTTAACTGTGGAGGTTAAAGTTACTTGGACTTTGTTAGAGAAGACACAATCAAGTTAAGAGGTGGTTAGGGTTTGTTTTCAGCAGATACTGACATTAAGGCAAAGCTGTGCGTGTTGTTGACCCCGCCTTCAGCATAGAATCTGAATCCAACCACTTCTCACCATTTCTCCTCACTCGCCACCAACCTAGCTCAAGCCTCCATTGTCTTATTGCAGCAACCCCTTAATTCATCTTTATGCTTCCACTTTGCCCACCCATGGGGTCATTCTTTATGCATAACCAACGTGACCCTTTAAAAATGTAAATGAGATCAAGTCACTTCCCCAGTTCAAACGTCTGTTGCACTTGGAGTAAAAGAGACAGTGGCTGTCAAGGTTCCATGTGGCCTGGCCCTCGTACTTCCTCCCCAGACTCCCCATCCTGCTACTGATCCTCAGTGACTTGCATCAGTCATCCTCTGCTCTTGGACTCCCTGGGACCTGGCATGTTCACCTCATGCCCCGAGCTCCTGTGCGTGCTGCTCCCTGGGAGTGGGGAGCAGTCTTTCCTAAAAGAGTGCTTTACTTGCCTTGCTTCCTCAGATCATTCAGAGTTCTGTTCAACTGGCAGCTTCTTAGCCATGCCTTCTTTGAAAACCTAATCAGAAGCGGTCCCAGACTCTTCCAAGCCTCCCCTCTCCCCTTACCTTCTTTCTGAATTCCACTTACTGCTGTTGAAATTAAATTATGAATTTGGTTAGCTTACTGATTCTTTGCTTTTTCTACCACCGCAGTACAATGACAGAGTATTTATTTTTGTGCATGTACTGTGAACAGGAGGCATTTGTAAACATTAAACTGCAGAATGAATGGATAAATACATCAGTGAATGAAAAGCTAATGTGTTTTCCTTAGGGCCAGTGGTTTGGGGACAACAGGGGTCAAGGAAACAGGGTTATCAGAAGGCTACTGAGCTATCTGCTCTTTGGTGAGAGGGACTGCATCTGTGTCCTTCACCACTGTATCACCAATGCCTGGCTCAGTCTAACCTTGAATGAATGGGACAGTGAATGAAGGTGACAGGATTCGGGATAACAGGGACCAAGGTGGTAACACATGGATGGAGACCTGTTGTCTCTGAGCCAACTGGATGGCACTTGCAAAGCTTGTAATATGTTTGCTGTTTTTTAGACACAATTGGAAACCTGTCACAATGCACATCTTGCTTGGGTACGCGTCAAACATTTGCAACTCTATCCTTCAGCCCTCAGAGCACTTTTTGAAATATTTCTGAGCAGTGACAGGTCATATAAGAAAGAAGGATTTGGAAATTATTTCAAAAGATGATTCTCCTGGTGTTAGAATCCTAGAATGTTAAATAGTAATTATGAAGCAGAGAAGCGACCTCAAGACTTGGCAGGGAGGAATGAAGTCTGCATGCTTTCAGGCATGGGGAATACATTCTTGTGCTTGCGGCATATTTGCAAATAGCAGAGGCAGTCTTAAATACATTCTAGGAGGTGCCTATCCTGTGAAGCAGCTTTTTGTTAGAGGATTTAACTGCTGCCAATCTCAATTTTTGAGTTCTGGTCATTTTTAAATGGAGGCTCAGTTGTATTTATTTCAAGCATTCATTTCATTCAAAGTACACTTGACCTCTTGAAGTCCTTGTTCTCAGAGCATCTGCAGTTTTCTCTGCCAGTAGAAAAGTGTGGGGCCCAAAAGTCAAAATATAGCCCCTTCTTTAATAATCACCTACCTGTCAAATAAAAACAGAACTGTGGGTTTGCAGGTTTCCAGGCTGAGAGAAAACTGACCAAGAGAATCAGTTCTTACCATTGTCTGTTAATTGTGTCCAGAAAGAGCCAGAAAAAAGAGTGAACTGGTCCATCTCCTCAGCTCCCCATACTCCTTAGGAAGTATTTGGGTTCTTATAAGAAGATAGTTACGATATATAGACACACATGAGGCACCTGGGTGGCTCAGTCAGTTGAGCTTCCAACTCTTGATTTTGATTCAGGTCGTGATCTCACGATTCATGAGTTCGAGCCCCTCATCAGGCTCAAGTGCTGTCAGCGTGGAGCCTGCTTGGGATTCTCTCCCTCCTTCCCTCTCTGCCTCTCTCCCACACGTGCTTTCTCGCTTTCTCTCTCTCTCTCTCAAAAAAACAAAACAAAACAAAACAAAACCAACAACAACAAACCTTAAAGGGGCGCTTGGGTGGCTCAGTCTGTTTAGCATCCTATTTTAGCTCAGGTCATGATCTCATGGTTCATAGGTTCGGGCCCCACGTAGGACTCTCTGCTGTCAGCACAGTGCCTGATTTGGATCCTCTGTCCCCCTCTCTTTTTCTCAGAATAAATAAACTAAAACAAAACTTACAGAAAAAGATATATAGACACACATACATGTGCACACTAAAAAGAAATGAAAAGTCAAGCTATTTTTCAGGGATAGAGGGCAGAGTGGACAGGCATCTAGGTGAGAAGCACTGACCCAAAATTTGTGTCCTAGCCTGTAAAGAAACCTCCGTTTACTGAGCACCTACCATGCACCAGAATTTGCACTTAATCTTCACTTCAGTCCTTTGAGGTGGATATCATTTCCCTCATTTCACAGTGAGGGCTGCGACTCCAAAGCCCTTCCCCTTTCGCCGTTCCATCTGGCACTGATTCACCACTTGGGTTCTTTAGCTACAAAGTGAATGATGGGGCCCCTCTTTGCTCTTGTGTACAGACCCAATCTCTGACGTCTGAGTTCCAAGGAAGAACAAAGTGGGGAACATCTTGGAAACAGTCCCTTCCTCCTGTGAGATATCTCCAAGGGCCCTTCCTGCAGCAATGTGGTGTGAGCTGGAACATCACAGCTGTACGTTCTCTTAATGTGTCCACCACAGGACCAGTTTTGGGAAGTTGCATAAGCCAGTGGTTATGTGCTTGTAACCACAATGCCCAGGCAGCCCCGCCAGTTTTAAAAGTATAAGGTCAGACTTGGAGAAGAATCCCTGTGGCCTCCACAAATAGATGGGGAGCAGTCGCCTATCATTTGAAGGTGCCGCTCACACATTCCAAGGCCCAAGCCCACATCTCTCCTCCGGGAATTGCATTTGGCTGGCTTTCAGCTTCAGTGAAAGAGTTTCTTGTTTCTGAGAAGCAATAGGGTGGGAATTCACTAGGCTTCCCTGTCATTCTAAAGGCCCAGTGAAAGCCAGCTGCCAGTGAGAAATGATCAAAGAGGAGTCCGGTTCTAAAAGAGGAAGGGAATACCACTCATTGGATAGCAGCCCAGAGAGGCCAAGTGCCTTGCTCAGGGCCACAGAGCTAAGACCAGAATTCAGGGCTCCTGCCCCTCATTCCAAGTCTTTCTACTATCCTTTGTTGCCTTTCAGTTGGTATCACCATTTTCAGTAGGGCATTAACTCCAGTCCATCCATGAACACCTGTCCATGCTCCTAAGTCACAGGCCTCCATCTCTAGCTATTTGCTCCACGGCTGTATGGTTGACCAGCACCTCAAAATTGTTATTTATACTCTTACACCTCAACTTCGTTACTCTCTTTTCTGTTCTCCATTTTTTTAAAAAAATATATGATTTAGTGTTTTGGCTAACATGCAGTGTATATAGTGTGCTCTTGGTTTTGGGGGTAAGGTTCATAGCTTATGTACAACACCCAGTGCTCATCCCAACAAGTACCCTTCTCAACACCCATCACCCATTTTCCCCTCTCCTCTTTCCTCTCCCCCCATCAACCCTTAGTTTGTTCTCTGTATTTAAGAGTCTCTTAAGGTTTGCCTCTCTCCCTCTCTGTTTGTAACTATTTTTTTCTCCTTCCCTTCCCCCATGCTCTTCTGTTAAGTTTCTCAAGTTCTGCATATGAGTGAAATCTGTTCTCCATTTTTATTCATGAGTCCTTCCTGGCCACCTTGCCTTGAAACTTCAGTCAACTTAGACATCATTTTCCATTCCCCTTCAGTTGCTGAGTGGATTCTAACTTTCCTCCGTAGTATGCCATGCATTTTCTAGTCCATATTCTTGCTGCCACTGGGACCATAGCAATCACCCTATTCTTTTATGTCTTTATAATATTCTTTATTAACCCCCTTGTAAAAGAGTTAAAACAGCATATGCCTTGTGCGACTAGTGAAATGATGTAAATAAATAGTGGAGAAAGAGAAAGGAAAAAGTTTCTAAGTTTTCCATACCTCTTCCCTCTGCATCCCTTTCCCCCTACCGTATCCAGTGTTAATAATTTGGTATACATCCTTCCAGACCTTTCTCCTTCTCACACAAGAACATCATAAACCTGTTTACACATAGTAGATTTTTTTTTGGCTTTCGCAAGAATCGAATCATATTTGGTACATTGATCTGTGACCTATTGTAAAGTCAAGAGACAGATTTAGCTTGTTTAAAAAATAGCTGTATGACCAGCTATTGTGTGGCTGTATTGCAGTGTATTACATCATGTGCTGTGGTTGGATATTCAGGGACCGGGTGGGATATTTTCGGCTTGACTCTCCACTTGCCCGGGCCTCGTTTCCTGCCCTGCTTCATGCTCCGGCGCTGTCTGGCCTGCATCTACAGGCCCTTTGCCCTTGGGCTCCTACGTGGATTCAGTCCCTGCGGCACAACCAGGAGATTGGACGTGGGTGAACAGCTAAGGTCTGGGTATCTCGGCCTCCTGATTCCTTCCTTCTGGGTCTCTGAGGAGAGACTGCATGTCACTTCTGAGTGGTCACAGTTCCTGTTAGGCTTTGCCGTTCATACAGCTGCCTTCTTGAGCCGGGTGATTACTGCCCCCCCCCTCCCCGCCCCCCGCCACGTTGTCTGCATCAGGCCTGGGACAGACATGGCACCCTGCTGTTGGTAGGCCCTGGGAGCTGCACATCCATTTAATTGCCCAAGCCCTGCCCATACTTCTTTGTTAAACTCTTTAACAATCTAGTTTGAATATTCTGTCTCTTTCCTCATACCCTGAATGGTATAGGCTGCTTCTTGTATTTTTCTTCTGACAGTTGCTGTTCCTTTCTAACTAGCTCCTTTATCCCCAGCATGGGTATTCCGTCAGCTTCGTTTCCTTTCCTTCTCTGAGACTGTATCTCATTTTTTTTTCTTAAAATCCTTCGTGAGCTCCAGGATCCACAGAATAAAGGTCAAACTCTAGCCGACCGTCTCTTGCATCCCCCATTCCAGGATCCTAGGCATCAGGGACCCCGCTCAACACCACGCTTTCCCATAGAAGTGCATTTCTTGCACTGATAATACTGGTTCTCCAAGCAACTAGTTGTGTGATGTCAGGTCATGAGCCAACCTTCCCAAAAGCTTTCATGTCTTCATCAGTTCAATGAGAAGAATAGCAGCATGTAATTCTTAGCATTTCTCTGTTGATTCATTCAATTCTTCTAAGAGTTTGTAGGGTGTAAAAAGGTTTCAGTAAATGCTTGTTATGAATTATTGTCGTCCCCCCCCCCCCCCCCCCCCGCCCCGATCAGAATTATCTTTGGCCGTACCTGTGTGTCCAGACCAGTGGTTTTTCCCAGGACCTACTTCGATAAGGCCTCTGTGGACACTTTGATTTCTGCTGGAAAACAGATTTTTGTCCCTTTCTCTCTCTCTTAATTGATAGACTTTGTTTTTTAGAGTGCTTGGAAGTTTACAGAAAAATTGAGCAGAGAGCACAGTGCACTCTCATAAATTCCCTTCATTCCCCACCCGCTGCCCCACCCTGTAGTTTCCTGTTATTAGCATATTGCACTGATGGGTACATTTGTTACAATTGATGAACCAGTATTGATCTGTTATTAATCAAAGTGCATAGTTTTGCATTAAGGTTCACTCTTCTGCAGTTCTGTGGTTTTGACGAATGCGTCATGTTACATGTCTACAATTAAAATACCTTATGGCATAGTTTCACTGCCCCCAAAATCCACAGGGCTCCATCTCTTCACCTGTTCACCACCCTCTCTCCCCTCACTCCCCATCTCCCTAAACCACTGGAAACCAGTGATCATTTTACTGTCGATAGTTTTAGGCTTTCTTTACTTCATCTTGCTATTTGTGTTCACACCTTACTCTTTCTACATGCTCCTAACATACCACTTCACAGTCAGTAGTTACACAAATGTATGTTTCAGGAATGAATTATTTTAATTTTTTTTGATATTAATTTATTTTTAAGAGAGAAAGAGAGAGCGCACAAGCAGGGGAGGGACAGAGAGAGGGGAAGTCACAGAATCCAAACCAGGCTTTAGGTTCTGAGCTGTCAGCACAGAGCCCGACATGGGGCTTGAACCCACAAACTGTGAGATCATGACCTGAGCTGAAGTCGAACGCTTAACCGACTGAGTCCCCCAGGGGCCCCAGGAATGAATTATTAGGCCCATTTATCCCTAGAATCAAGGCCTGGGTTGAAATTTCATGCACTCCTTCCTGATAAAGTAGGCACTTGGCTTTTGCACAGGCTGTTTGAGCCAAAGGGGCATGGGATTCTGTGTGAGTGAACTTGGATTCCAGTGTTCTAGTCTGTATATGCACAGAGCGCTTTAACCCATAGCACGTGGAATTGAGTCCTAACAAGTAACAAATGCAAAACAAAGTAGCAACATGGATGGACCTTGAGGGTGTTATGCTGAGCGAAATTAGTCAGGCAGAGAAGGACAAATACCATATGTTTGCACGTATAGGAGGATTAGGAGGAACTTGACGGAGGAACAAGGGGGAGAAGAAGGGCAGAAATGGTGGGGGAAAGGGAGAGAGGCAAACCATGAGAGACTCTTGAATGCTGATAAAAACTGAGGACTGATGGATGTGGGGGGGAGGGGGATGGGCATGGAGGAGGACACTTGTGGGGATGAGCACTGAGTGTTATGTGGAAACTAATTTGACAATAAACTATTTGTAAAAAAAAAAACAAAAAACAAAACACAGTAAAACACAAAACGATCACATAAATCCAGACCAAAGAGGGCCACAAATTAATTCTTTAAAGCGCTGGCTTTTCTTTAGTCTATATTCTACTTTACATTCTGGTTCTGAGCAACACATTTCATATAATAATAATAATAATAACAACAACAACAACAATAATAACAACAGATAATTTATATATAATAAGTAATACCCACTTTATATTTCTACAGTGATTTGGATTTGCCTTTGTGTACCTATATAACAAGAACAGTAAAATGGCAGTGGAGCACAGTGGTAGTGTGGCTGTAGTGGCAATATTTGCAATGCCTACCACTTAGGGAGTGTTTTCTAAGGGTCTACCCTTCCCGATAGTTAATTCTCACACTAGCACGATGAGGTAGACGTTATTGTACTTTATACCTGTATAAATATATCTGTACTTTATAGATGCATCTGCAGGCCTGTTTAGAGAACTAAAGGTGAAGATGCTGAGCATTACTTGAGGTCCACTCAGCTCAGGGAGTTGAGGCCCAGACATAGATCAAGTCCCCTGCCTAAGACCAGTATTTAGTAGCAGAGATGCAAATGCAGGTCTGGTTTCCACAGTCCCTGGGTCTCTCCCTAAACTGTGAATGGCTCTGCCCACTGCTGTCAGGGCTGTTTTCCATCCAAGATGGCAACCTTTCCATATTTCCCTCCCGGAGTCCAGCTAAATACGTGCCAGTTTCTTCTTTTACCCAGATCCTGGCACTTCCTGCTTTCTGATGTGGCAAGTGGATCCTCTTGATAGATCTCCCCGACTCTGCCTCTTTTTCTCCCATCCCCCCAACCTTCTGACACAGCGATCCTTTGTGACCCCTGGTAATCTCCTTCCTCTGCTGTGCTGCCCAGAATCTGAGGGATCCCTGTGACTCTGCTTTAGGCCCTTTGATAACCACATCTTTTCTTGCTTCTGAAAAGCCCATTTTGGCCCATGGTGGTCCCTGTTTCAAGGGGTAGAATTCCTTCTGCTATATTTGACCATTGTAAGTCGTGCTGTCAAAGGGCATTAAATAACATTGAAATAACATTTTTTCCCCTTTCTTTTTCTAACCTGTTTGAGTAGTTTAAGGCAGATGTCTCAGTGTACTGCTGTTCTGAATTGGGCACCTGCCCGACACTTGGTAACTTCATTTTAACAAAGGTGGCGCATCCGAGCCCGTCCTTTAGAATCCTCTCGAAGGCAGCAGAACATAGCCAAAACGTTGTGAAGTTTTCATAGTATTCGTTTCTAGGTTCGCTGTCTATTTTTGGTAAGTGATACTGGCTTAGAATTTATAGAAGTAAGACAGTGTTTACTTTTAGAATACATTTATGTAAGGATAATATTAAGTAAATGACAGCACAATTTCTACCAGGTTATGTCAAATGTCCTGAAAATGGTATGTGGGTGTCTGAGGTTTGGGCTTCGTAGGCCCAGCTGACCTCCTTGCTTGCAAACGGAATGGCTCTGTCGTTCCTCCTGTCCCCCTTCCCTCTAACCTGTTTCTAACCTGGTTATCCACTTGGGCTTACTTGTGTCTGGAACGCTGCTTCAGCTTGAGAGACTGTTATCAGGGAGCTAGGATTAAGATGCCATCCACCGTTCATCTCCCTCTCCACACCCAGGGCACGCTGCACAACTTGTCTGGCCCTTTGATAACCACATCTTTAGGATGGTTAACATGGCTCTGGGGAGGGAAGAATGCACAGAGCTGGCTTTGATGTTCTCGTTCCCAAGACTTGAGTGGCCACCCTGCCCTGGTTAATACTGTTCGTGGCTACTGTTCCTTCTCTGTTCCTGCCTTTCCCTGCCTTGGGTTCTGTCCCTCTAGGGCCAAACTGAACATAATAAAGAAGGCGAAAATAGGGCTTCACATTTGTTATGAATTCTGCTTAGTGGGCTCTGTTTTGAAGGGAGTGCTCCAGGTTAACCTCCATCCAGCACATGTGGGCACATGATTGTTTGGGTGATGAGAGAAAGAATCTTAATGAGACTCCTCTGTGGCACTCCAGAGGTTCAGAGTAGACGACACCCTGAAACTATGCTGTTTCCATACAGTGTCAGAGCCAAGAAACCGTGTTGAGCTTCAGTGTGTCTCTTTTCTCCCGGACTTTCTCTCTCTCTCTGTCTCATGTTTGTCATGAGGGTCCTGGAAACAGATCCATACCTTGGGCAGGGATCGTGGGTTTTGGGGCAGGTTTGAGACCTTGCTGTAAGGGACCAACTGGATTGTTATATCCTTATGGAGGTTTATTTCCAGAGGAAGAATGACCTGGAGGGGCCACGAGAACTTGCCCTCTGTGAGCAACGGGGGAGTTTAAAAGGAAAGGTCTTGGCTGAGCTTGGCTGCTGGCGGCGGGAGCTGAGAACAGTTGCTGAGGGTTGACTGGACACTGGCATCTCTGGCATTCCCTTTATGGCAAGATTTGTTATATTTTGATTAATAAAGTGCTAGTTCAGTTCTTCCTGAGTATTCGTGAGTGGGCAGTTCAACAGTGCCCGGTTCTAATAAAGATGGTAGCTCACATGTATTAAAGCATTAAAGAGTCCTGACCAGAGTTCAGCTCTTTACAGTGGTGTCCCCCTAACCCTAACCAGTACCCTAAGAGAAGGTTGTCATTGTCCCCTTTGAGGCGACTAAAGCCCAGAGAAGTGAAGTCACTTGTCTAGTCGTCTGTGTGTCTCACCCAATCCTGCTAGGATGGGAACCTTGGTCCCTTGGGCCCTATTCTGTACCTTCTCCTGGATACTGTGTTGGGTCAATTGGACTGCCTTAGAAAGCCCTTTCTCTCTCTGCTTTAAATGATGTCGCCTTGGGGAAGAAAAACAAGTTTCCATCCATGTAGTCTATCTATCCTCACGTATTGTTATGAGTGGGAGTGTTTTTAGGGAGTTAACTCTAATTGCCCAGATGGGAATTTATTTTGAACAACCACCTGTGCCTTCCTCTGGACTTTAGAAGGATCTTGAGTCCCCGCTGAGGGTCAGAGTCTGCTTTGCGATTTGGACGCAGGTAACAGAATATTTGATTTTGGAAGACATCCTTCATTTTATATCCTCCCTTTCTGTTCTGGGGATTATAGTTTTTATTCTGAGCTGCTGGAATGTCGGCGGAGTATAGAGCAGATGTGTCTTAAGCACTGACTTTATTCACTGGGAAGGAGTCCACAGAGGGCTCTGGTTTCTCTGGGAGGCATATTCTCATTACCTCAGATAGACAAAGGTGGTGATTTAAGTTCTCTTTACTTGAAGACTAGCCGAGAAAAAGCTAAAATGGGAACCCACATCTCCAGTAGGCTTGAGTTCAAGGTTCTGTTCCTTAATTCTGTTCTAGTTTGAATCTATCCATTCTTTTTTTTTTTTATAAGTTTATTTATTTTGAGGGAGAGAGAGTACGTACACAGGGGAGGGGTAGAGAGAGAGGGAGAGAGAGAGAATCCCAAGCAGACCCCATGTTGTCAGTGCAGAGCCTGACACAGGGCTCGAACTCACAAACCGTGAGATCATGATCTGAGCCGAAATCAAGAGTGGACGCTTAACTGACTAAGCCACCCAGTCTCCCCTGGGTCAGCCATTCTCAACAACACCCCTTGTTACATAGCTTATTTTCTCTTCCCTTGCTCCTTCTTCCTTCCTCCCCCCCCCTTTCTTTTTCTCTCTGTCTCTCTTCCCTCCCCTTTTCTGACAAACTCTAAATATTTTATGGTTGATTTTTCTTTTTTTTTCTTTTTCGTTTGTACGATTTTATTTGTAAGTAATCGCCACATCTAGGGTGGGGCCTGAAATCACAAGCCCCCAAATCAAGGCTCACGGGCTCTATCCACTGAGTATGGTTGATTTTTCTAATTATTAGCATATATTAGCGAAGGAAAAAAATGGTCTTTGCCAAACATGAAGGGCTGGTACTATGCTGGGTTGTATGTGAGATCCCTTTATAAGCTGCATGAACACACTCAGGTTGTAAGGGGCAGGTTTCATGTGCTACTTTTATAAGTAATGGCTTAAAAGTTTTGGATTCCTGAAGTTACCTGCCGCAGAGATCTGGTCAGCAGTTTTAGCACTGGAACAGTCAGATTCAGTAAAAGGCAAAAGATTTCTTCGATCTGAAGAGAAACCAGAGTATGGAACAGTCAGATTCAGTATCAAACAAGAAGGAGAGCTCTGTCAGAAAGAGCCACTTGTCATATGGTTTCAGAGTAAGTGGTTCAGTGGCCTCAGGTGGAAATCTGTCCAGTGTCCAGAGGTAGGAGACCTGCATCCGCTTCCAAATGGAACTAATAAACTTTGTCACTTGGAGAAAGTCACTTGCCTTTGTGTATATCTCCCCATTTGGAAAATGGGAGCAATCCCTTTCCAACATACTTCTTAATTTAAGGCTTTTAAAAATATTTAATTTAATTAATTTATTTTTTAATGTTTGTTTTTGAGAGAGAGACAGAGACAGAGTCTGCGCAGGGGAGGGACAGAGAGAGAAGGAGACAGAATCTGAAGAAGGCTGCAGGCTCTAAGCTGTCAGCACAGAGCCCAGCATGGGGCTTGAATTCATGAACTGTGAGATCATGACCTGAGTTAAGTTGGATGCTTGACTGACTGAGCCACCCGGGCGCCCCTAGGCTTTTAAAAGTATTTAAAAATGCTATAAATAATATGAATGGAATCAATATAACTAATATTTAGAGGTGTTTACGATATGCTGGCTATCTGATACGTGCATGTGCACACACATACTTTTCCCCCCTCATTTATTCCTGGCAGCCATGCTGTGAGGTGAGCTAGGTATTGCTACCCACACTGAGCTAATAAAAACTGAAGTTCTGAGGGGTTAGGTCCTAACTCAAGATCACGCACCTCATTAAGTGGCCCACCTGATTCTCCTAGCAATGGGAGAAGCCAGCCAGACCCAGGCTGGCCTACTATTACGCCTTGCACCCCACTCACTAGCCTTCAAGAGCTCACCATACCCAGCCGTTGGCAGTGGGGCAGGGCCCAAGGCATTTGGAGTGCTCGGTTATTTTAGGCTCTGAATAGTTTTATTTTGGGTTCCATATACTCTCCAGATTATCTCAGTGTACTCTAGAACTACCATCATTCTTTGTGTGTATCATTACGTGAGAAACATCGGTGGATGTCCACACTACACCATTTTACCTCTTCTGGCCTCAGCTTGACATCATTAACCTGTGGGAACAGAGAATGAAGAGTCCCGCAGGGCCACACTTACCAGTCCTTTCTAACATCGTCGAGGAAGACTTTTCATCACAGATGTCAGCTTTGTTGGTCTTGGTGGTTTTCAGCCCTGGCTTGTGTTAATCTGTAGGGCTGGGTTGTGAACTCACAGATAGGCATGCTTTGTAACCAGTGAAGTTTGATGTTTTTTTTTTAATTGTTTTAGTTTTTTTTAAATTTATTTTTGAGAGTCAGAGAGAGACAGCACGAGCAGGGGAGGGTCGGAGAGAGAGGGAGATACAGAATCTGAAGACAGGCTCCAGGCTCTGAGCTAGCTGTCAGCACAGAGCCCGACGCGGGGCTTGAACCCACGAACTGTGAGATCATGACCTGAGCCGAAGTCAGACGCTTAACCAACTGAGCCACTCAGGCGCCCCCTGAAGTTTGGTTTTATATCACCTGGCGGTGGTCAATAGTGATGCCGTTCTTCACCGCCAAACCCAAGACTTCGTGCCTTTCAAGCTTTCCTGTGTGTGATGACAGTTTGCCTAAGCTACCCTTTGTAGCAGATCCCACATGCATGGAAAGAGTTAAATTAGCGAAGTAGGTTTATGAAACACGTTAATAAAAGGTAGGGGACAAGCTGAGGATCCCCAGGCGCAGCATTTGTTTGAGCTCTTGAATTGAGGTTTGGATATTTCTGCTCTGCGTGATGAAAGCAAAAATATTAGTACGAAAGCAGTCCAGAGAGCAAGAGTCTTGTTAGTCTTATCTCTGAAACCTACACCAGGCCTGTAATTCATCTCTGTGCTCTATCTATTTAGATTCTGCATTCTTGAGCCAGAGAAGGTTTATTTAATGAGCATTTGAAGCGTTTCCAATGATGCCATCTCAATGATGTTAATTCCACTTGGATCACCTCTTACTATCCCCCTGAGGTACCATGGGGTTGAGATAACATACCCCTTTGCTGACATTTGATACTTGTTGAAGGAAGTAATGATCATTCCCGTCCTTCCCTAGCGTGGATGTTCCCTGGGCAGGAGGATGGTAGTATTTCATAGCTGGGCTCAGTACGGGTGGTAGCTGGCCCTTTTCCAAACAGCAACTTACTTTGATTCTTTGCTAGGAAGATAAAGAATATCAGAGAAGCAGTGGGCTAGCTATTAGAGAAAAACCTTATAGTTACCAAGACTATTTTTTTAAATGTGTATTTGTTTTTGATATAGAGAGAGCTGGGGAGGAGCAGAGAGAGCAGGAGAAGAGAATCCCAAGTAGGCTCCATGCTGTTAGCACAGAGCCCATCAAGGGGCTTGAACTCACGAACCATTAGATTGTGACCTGAACCAAGGTCAGACTCTTAACTGACTGAGCCATCCAGGCGTCTCGTTATTATGAAGCTTCTGCTGCCTTCCCAGACATACAAAACTGTGCCCGGAACACACAGAACAGTGGTTTCTGGTGCTCATCTCTGACTTGGTGTTGGGCTGGCTGATGCCTGTGTGAGAGCCATTTCTGGAGTTTATAAAATACAGATTTGGTGGCTTGCAGCAGGGCCTGGGAATATATTTTTCTAATATGCACCCTAGTTTGGGAAGCGCAGCCCTGGGACCGCCTCATGTAATTTTGCAATTACTGTAAACATGATAGTCCAATTTTCTGGTCACATCACACAGTTTTCTGACTCAGATGGTTTTTCCATCATATTGCCATGATATGACCTCCTGTGTCCCACCCTCACCCATTCATTTTACCAATATTTAACAGCTCTCTAGGATGGGCTCCAGGAGCAAAGGTGGAAAGATAGAAAAACACGTGGTTCCAAGACTCGAGAGTCTCTGGTATGGTTGGGAGAGAGTTGAACAGTCAAGCAGCTACTGTACAAAAACAGAGCTATTTGAACTAAATTCCAAGGAGAGCAGGTGGAATTTGCTAGCAAGTCAGGTAATGCATTCTACAGGAGAAACCCTTTGACTGGAGGCTTGACAGAGGAGAGGGTGGTCGTCAGAAACCACATGAACATACGGGAAGTCAGAGGGAACTTCTTGGCAAAAGCCTAGTGGCCAGAGAGCCTGCGACAAGAACTACATGCCTCCTGGTTTGCCATGGTGTGAAACACGAGGCCATTCATGATAGAAATGAGGGTGGGCTTGTTGACTAACCGCCAAATCAGGAGGGGCTTGTGGGTCACGTGTGGTGGGAATTTGTATTTGATGTCATTAGCATATTTTCCCTGCATATGTGGATGCTTTTCTAAGGGCCTCACTGATCCAGATCTCTTTCAGATCCTCTCCCCTGACAGCCTGGCATGATGAAATTTCTTACTCTCCTGTAATACCTTGGAAGTGGCACTTTGCTCTATCCCATGCTCTATCTAGCCCTAGCCTCCATTCTCATTTTCTGGGCCTTGTCACCCATTTTTTTTTCTGAAGCTAGAAATCAGCTTCTTTGGGGGGCTTCCTTTCTCATATAATGTGAGTCCTTTTTTCTTTTTTTTTTTTTTTAGCAGGGGAGGGTCAGAGAGAGAGGGAGATACAGAGTCCAAAGCAGGCTCCAGGCTATGAGATAGCTGTCTGCACAGAGCCCGATGCGGGGCTCGAACCCATGAACCACAGGATCATGACCTAAGCCGAAGTCAGATGCTTAACTGACTGAGCCACCCAGGCGCCCCAACATGAGTCCTTTTTGAAAGCCAGTGCCAGCTTCATCTCTGACACTTTCCTCCTTGATCCCTAAGCTCCCTATCTTGGCACTGATCTTTTTCAGATTTTCAAAGAAAACCTATTTTGACCACAGGGCTTCTGCACATGCTGTTCCACCGGCCTGCAGTTCTCCATCCTCACCTCATCTAGGTGATCTTCCTCACAAGGGCCTCTTTCGCCTCTGTTGAAACAAGCCCACTCTTCTGTTTTGTGACACTTAATACAATTTTATATTGTTTTATTTGTTTTGTTGACTTTCTTTTTCCTTTATTGCCAGATATTCCCTTTAGATTTTATAAAAGCAACAGCATGGTGTGGCTCAACAATTGCACCCTCCTTATGTATTTAGTTATTCATATTAGATAATTACTTGATGGATGAGTAGATGGATGGATGGGTATGTGGATGGATGGATGGGTGTATAGATGGATGGATAGATGCGTGGGTGGATGGATAGATGGGTGGATGGATGGATGGATGAATAATGGATGGATGGATGGATGGATGGATGGAATTGAAGTCTGTAAGTTGAATTCTTAAAAAATGCAATGTACCATTCTTCTTTCAAACTGTGGTCCCACTTAGCCAGGCTCCTGAGATTTCTCTTCTCGCCCTGGAACCCATCGAAGCTGCATCCACCCCTCATACCACAGTCTAAGCTCCATTCATTCATTTAATGAAATTTGTGATTTCAAAGGCTGACACTGATTTGCCCCTCTCTTGACATGTATAAGATATATGTTTTTGTTTTTTTTTAATTAGCTTGGAGTGTATTTGCATTGTTTATAATTTGATCACTTATCCAAACTTCATCTAAGTTACAGTTTTTAAAAAGACTTTAATTACAAGAAAAACAATTTTTTTCATAGCAAAGGCAACAGAACCATTTCAGAAAATGTGAGAGTTTCATGAAGCAAATAAGAATCCTGCATAACTTCTCCACCCTGGGTTAAATACTATAGAATACTATAGGAATTTTGTCTTTTTTCCATTCACTGCATTTCCTATACATTCCACAACCTTGGGTGCCTGTGTGTACACATGTATAAGTATCCTGAATTGTAACATAATATGACCCTCGTGTCATGATAAAGACTTTTAAAGGCTGTTTCATTGTATGCATGATCCTAAATTCGGTTTTTGAGAATCATTGTTGAGTGCCAACAGAGTGCCAGGCACTGAGGTCTACGTTATATACCACTTTAAAATTTACTGCTTAGTGAACCAGAAAAGATAATAAAAGAGTGTCTTCCCTCAAGCAGCTATGTTTCTGAGTGACTGTGGCAGGTTGCAGAAGCAAGAGGTGAAACTCTAGAGTTTAAATTAGAGGTAAACATGAAAGACTTGATCTCTAACAAATATACCCAGTTCATACATGAGTGCACTGAGCACACAGATATCTTAAGTAAATGTGTTCCTCTTAGACATCTAGAATAGTGAATTGGGTTGGCAGATGTGACCTTCTCTGAATTCCTAGCTGTGAGTCTAACTTAACGTTTTCCTTATTTTCTAGAGTGACCGTCTTCTTATCAAGGGTGGCAGAATCGTCAACGATGATCAGTCCTTTTATGCTGACATTTACATGGAAGATGGATTAATAAAGTACGTATGCAGAGCCTTATCTTTATCTTTTTGTACTTCCTCTCTTCATTAGAGGCTCAGAAAGAACTTTTCTTCTTTTTTGCTTACTAGATCTTTGATTCTTTATGTTTCATTTCTTCTTCTCCTTAAAAATGAGTCTTTAAAAAATTTTTTTTAATGTTTGTTTATTTTGAGAGAGAGAGAAAGAGAGAGCAAGCAGGGGAGGGGAAGAGAGAGAGAGAGGAAGAGAGAGAATCCCAAATAGGATCTATGCCTTCAGTGCAGAGTCCGACACAGGGCTTGATCCCATGAGCCGTGAGATCATGACCTGAGCTGAAATCAAGAGTTAGACACTTAACTGACTGAACCACACAGGCACCCCTAAAAATGAGTCTTTATTTTAACCCTTTGTTCTAGATGCACATAATCCCTTGAAATGCGAGCTAGCTTAGTTTATTTGAATTCCATGAATGAAGTGAAAAATCTGAATTCAGTCAGCCACAGATGCTGCAGGCCCCTTTGTGCAAATGGCATTGACAGGCGCTCTGTGCACCTTGGAGACGTGGAAGATGTGACATTGTCCTTAAGTTCAGTGGAAAAATGTGCACAGGATTACAGCCCCCTAAAAATATAAGACCATGTGTAACTGGTATCAAAGTTCAAATGAGTATAAGGGGTATAAAAGTGCACCCAGAGGAGAAATCTCTTCAGAGGAAGGTTTGGGGCTGGAGAGGCATTTAAAAAATTTTTTTTTTTTTAATGTTTTATTTATTTCTAGGAGAGAGAGAGAGACAGCGCGAGCAGGGGAGGGTCAGAGAGAGAGGGAGTCACAGACTGAAACAGGCTCCAGGCTCCGAGCTGGCAGTCAGCACAGAGCCCGACGCGGGGCTCGAACCCACGAACCGCGAGATCATGACCTAAGCGAAAGTCGGACGCTTAACCGACTAAGCTACCCAGGCGCCTGGAGAGGCATTTAAACTGAGCTTTGACTCAGGTAGAGCTTAGGTGGGTAGAGCACGGATAGGACATACATCTCAGATAAGATTTCAAATAGACACTTAAGGATATGTACTTACCTTACTGGAATGATTTGTTCATGGGTGCCTGTAAGCAGCGCAGCCGTAACCTTTTAATGCAGGTTTGCGATACAGTGACCTTCATTTATTTATTTATTTATTTATTATTATTATTATTAAAAAAATTTTTTTAATGTTTTATTTATTTCTGAGAGAGAGAAAGAGACAGCATGAGCAGGGGAGGGGGAGAGAGAGGGAGATACAGAATCAGAAACAGGCTCCAGGCTCTGAGCTAGCTGTCAGCACAGAGCCTGACACGGGCCTCAAACCCACAAACCGTGAGATCATGACCTGAGCCGAAGCTGGATACTCAACCGACTGAGCCACCCAGGTGCCCCCCGATACAGTGACCTTTAAAAGAGGGTTTGGGGGCACCTGGGTGGCTCAGTTGATTAAGCATCTGACTCCAGCTCAGGTCATGAGCTCACGGTTTGTGGGTTCAAAGCCCGCATTGGACCGTCTGCTGTCAGTGCAGAGCCCGCTTCGGATCCTCTGTCCTCCACATCCTCTCTGCCCCTCTGTCACTAGTTCTCTCTCTCTCTCAAAATAAATAAGTAAACCTAAGGAAAAAAAAATAAAATCAGGTTTGGCCTACACATAGGTCCTTATCACATAATGCAAGGTATGCCCCCATGCTGACAAGATATTGTCTAAGACTGGTGTATACAGTCCATCCTATTCACCATCCCTGGCCTTGCTCAGTTTTATTTTTACATTATTTGGCTAGTTTAAGATTCTGGTTATAGTGGATCCCTTCCTTATCCTTGAAAACGTGGCTTAGGCATAACTTTCTGTAGGTGGGTGTTCCTTATCAGTCCTGAAATCTAGGCTTGTTTCCCTTCTTGAGCCTCAATACAACTCATGCTTTTATCAGTAACAGCAATTCTGGCACCTTTCGGAGCCCTGAAAGGGAAGGACCCTGTCTTGTTCATCTCTGTATCAGAACACTTAACCCAGTACTTAGCATGTAGATATTTTTATAAGACCTACCTTTTATTGAGTACATAGTATGTGCCAGGCACTGTGTGAAATGGTTTACAGGTTTACATGCCTTACTTCGTTTAGTCTGCCAGGAATCCCACAAAGTAATACTGTTACTACCTTTTTCTCAGATGAAGAAAAACAGGGACACAGGGAATAAGTAACCTGCTAATGATTAACATGTTAATCAAATACGTTGAGTGAATGAGTGACTGAATAAACAAATGCATGAAGGAAGATATTCTTGTTTAGTTGCCTTACTAACATAAACACTTTTTCATATTAGAAATAAGGTAAATGGAAATAGTAGGCAAGCTAACCAATGTGAAATAATAATTTCTTCAAAATAGAAGCCACAAGTGATTTTATATTTTTCTCCTACTAAAAAAGTTAAAAATTTTGTTTCATTCTATTTATTTTAGAAAGAAAGAGAGGACATGGAGCCGGGGAGGGACACAGGGAAAGAAAGATAGAGAGAGAAAGCAAGAGAGAATTTTAAGCAGACACTATGCTCAGGGTGGAGCCCAGTGTGGGGCTTGATCCCACGACCCTGGGATCTTGACCTGAGCCAAATCAATAGTCGGTTGCTCAACCAGCTGAGACACTCAGGCACTGCTTACTAAAAAATTGTTGTATATAGTTGGCTCTCTTTGGAGATAGCCAGTTCCTTCATTTAGAGATTTTCAGAGATGGAAAAAAAATGTAGTACCTAATGTTGCTTCTTCCTTTCAGAGTTCATGACGGGCATCACTAATTGATCACAGAACTTTTCACAGGTGAGCCTTAAATACAGGCTCAGAATCCATCTTCACACAGTGAATCAGGCATCTACTACTGGAATTGAATATGTAAAACCCTTTTGCCATCTCTTTTAGAATAGCCCAGAAGGCTCCTTGCCAAGGATGTTCTAGAAGCAATATAAGCATCAGCTGTGTGTGTTGAGGGTAGAGAGAAGGGTGGATTAACATGATCTTCATACAATCCTGGATTTTTTTAGATCTTCAAAAACATCCTGAAATCACAGAGCATAAAAGCAGAAGTAATTCCCTCTGGTTGTTACATAGCTGTTTGCCTATCTGTGAGTATTTCCAGAGTGCCTACTATGTGCAAGGCAGTTGTCTAAGGCACAGGACACGTGCTATGTCACATGCTATGATGGATATCATTGAGATCCACCTCTTCCCCCAGGAACTTTACATTCTTTTAGGGGAACTGAGAGAGATACCTGTGTTTATGCAAAAGTCATAACATTACCAGATAATATCAGTAACAAGTATTAAATAATAGAATAGATGAGATTCAAGGGAAGGGCTGTATGGGATTAGTATGGTTATTGATTATAATAGCTGATGCTTATTGACTTCTGTGCCTAGGAGTCTGCTGTGGGCTTAACACATATCAACACTTAATCTACATGACAAAACATTGGAGGAAGTGTTTTTAGTACATCTTACAGATGAAGGAATTAAGACATGGTGCGGTTAAGCAACTTGGCCAAGGTCATAAAGCTAGTAACTAACAGAGCCAGGATTGTGAATCCAGACAGTCTATATCCAGGGCACATCTACACTCTTCATTACTAGACCTGGATGTCAGTAGTGATTTTGACTAAGGAGGGGAGATAGAAGCCAAGCGTTGGAGGATTAATGTGACCTTGAGTGGCTCAGTGGAGAAAAGGGGGAAGGCATTTCTGTTTCAGACACAGTATTGTAAGTGTTGAGAACTGGTGGAAACATGAATATACACATGCATGGGCCAGACAGCTAACTCTTCATGCCTTTTGCTCTCAATTTGCCGCAGAGGGAAATCGGGGACGGAGGAAAATGGGAACACAATGGCCAGTATCTGGACTATAATGGAGTTACAATCAGAGGCTACATTTTTTCCACAGTGTGTTTTGAATTGTGGTGTCTCTGGAATGGCCCGATGGGGATGTGGTGAAGTTGAACTCTTAGCGATGTTAGGAATACTTTATTTAGTTGCAGAACTTAGATTTTGGCAAGCCAGTGGTAGACTTCTTCCTATCCCGAGAGAGTGTCTGACTTGGCTGACTGTGCACAAAAGAGGAATGTATTCATGCCACTGGTAGTGAGGTACCTGTCTCCCCAAGGTAGGACGTGCGTAGTAATAAAGTCAGGGCTTGTGACTCTTACGTCCACCTAGAATTAACTGGCCATTTAAAAATTTTTTTAATGTTTATGTATGTTTGAGAGAAGGAGAGAGAGACAGAGTACGAGCAGGGGAGGGGCAGAGAGAGAGGGAGACACAGAATCTGAAGCAGCCTCTCAGCTCTGAGCTGTCAGCACAGGGTCCGATGTGGGGCTCGAACTCATGGACTGCGAGATCATGAGAGCCAAAGTCAGACTCTTAACTGGCTGAGCCACCCAGGTGCCTCTTTTTTTTCTTTAAAGAACTGGCCATTTAAAGCAAGAGTGTGAAATTACATATAAACCGAGGAAGACTGGAGGTCTGTGAGGTAACATTTTGCCAGGAGTAGTTGTCTTTGTCATTTGCCGTGTGTAGGTTGTGTGTCTCTGGAGTAGTCATCAGCTTCCTCCCCACCTGAGTCTCCCTTTCTTCCTGGGGATGTGCTGAAGCTTCCTGGGCGAAAGTGTGTCTGGTAGAGTTTGTCCTTGTCACCTTCCTTGCCTGGAAGCTTCTGCTAAGATGCTACCCACCAGCTGGGTGTCTGTGTTTGGCTTCCTCCTTTCGAACCTGCCCTTGGCTGTGACTGACAGTTGAATTATCAGAGGGGAGGGTGGACTTGGGAGTGAAGAAAGAGGTGCAAAATGACTCACACAGATTCCTCTTGGTAGGAGCACGGGTGAACTCACTTTGAGGATAGTTATGCTCACATACCTATTCTTTAAAGGATTGGTGACCTCCTTCAATCTCTCCTACAAGTTCCTTATTTTACACTCTCAATCCTTTTCCGAACGTTTCCAAAGTTACTCTTCATGCTTCACTACAATAAAGAATATAATGAAAGGGATAATAAAAATAAAAACACCTCTATTTAAAAAAAAAAAATTTATGGGATGCCTGGGTGACTCAGCTGGTTGGACATCTGATTTCAGCTCAGGTCATGATCTCACCATTTGTGGGTTCAAGCCCTGCATTGGGCTATGTGCTGACAGCTCAGACCTGGAGCCTGCTTCAGATTCTGTGTCTCCATCTCTCTCTCTCTCTCTCTGCCCCTCCCCTGCTCATGCTCTCTCTTTCTCAAAAATAAATGAATAAACATTAAGAAAATTTTAAAAAATAAAAATAAAGAATATTTATTACACATTTATTACATCATATTGGAGACCCTGCCAAGCCCTGGAGTTGCAGTACGAAGCCAAGCAGCCTGGCTCCACCAAGCAGCAGATGAGCTTGTTTTGAGTCTGTAAAAGTCGTTTTCTGGGTATACACCTATCTTTCTTTGTTTCTAGATTGGGAAACCCGTGAATCACTTGCACAGGCCACTGTGATAAATATAAGTAACAGTGTCTCAAATCCTCACAGGACTGTTTGTCTTCAGAGTTGCTTCTTTGAGATTGTCAGTTGCTTTGCTATTTCACCAGGCAAATTGGAGACAATCTGATTGTCCCTGGAGGAGTGAAGACCATCGAGGCCAATGGGAAGATGGTGATCCCAGGAGGCATCGATGTCCACACTCACTTCCAGATGCCGTACAAGGGAATGACCACAGTGGATGACTTCTTCCAGGGGACAAAGGCTGCCTTAGCGGGCGGCACCACCATGATCAGTAAGCCACTGGTCCCAACCAGCAACTGTTTAACTAATGTGCTTAACCCCTGTGCTCTTTCGCCAAAGCTCCTACACATCTCTCAATTCAGAGCATTGGCTGTCTGCCTGATTGGACCTGAAGAAGGCAGATGGTAGTGAGGATGTGGGCAGGTCACTGAAATTGCACAGAGAAGAAGTGCAAGGCTCCTGGCTCCTGGCCATGAAGGCAGCTGCCCTCTCTGGTCTGCCCCAGAGCGGGGGCTGGGTGTGCAGGGGTGGGAGGGGGTGCATCGGCAGTTCTCTCTGGGCCAGACCTCCGGAAAAGTGGACCTAAGAAGTGGGGAGATGGGGGACAGTGTCATTTCAGAACATCCCAGTTGGACCCGAGGCAGGAGGGGGCAGAGGGTGCAGGCAGAGCCGTGTGAATGGGGCTAAGCACCCCTGAGAGGGAAGGGTAACAGAGACTTGCAGTTCTGGGGAAACCAGGGGGTTTACTGCTGTCTGCTCTGTGCTGGGCTTTGACCAATTCATGTTAAGATTAGGCAAGCTGTGAGGGTGGTTTCCTTTGTTGTTTGTTCCTCTTTTGTCTTTGTCTTTTTTTTTTTTTTTCTGGGAAGGATTGCACTTCCAGAGAAACCTAGGGTGTTGCATTCCACTGGGTGACTGAACACATAGTCTTCCAGGGCAGTCCTTCCTGTCCCAAAGGAGTCCCAGTGAATTGGGTCCCATCCCAGGCTCGGCCCTAAACTGGCTCAGCAAGAGTACTGTTTATTTTAACACCGTATGCGTCCATCCAAGAACACAGAACAGCCTGAGCTGTAGAGTTTATTCATTGTCTTTTGCCTCCTTTTGATGGGAGCACTAGCCGGGTTGAGCTTCTTCAAGTTGGGTGTGGAAACCCAGGAAAATTGCCTCGAGGCCATAAAAGGTGCACTTCAGGGAGACCAAGGCTTTTCTCCAGCCCAAGGGAGGAGGCCAGCTGAGTTGTCTGCAGCCGCCTCCTCACAGAGGCCCTGGTGCACGCCTCAGTCATGCAGCTCCTCGCCATAAGCACCGGGGGGCTGCCTGTGGTAGGAGGCTGAGCAGACTAGGGATCTTGGCTTGGCTTTCTGCCATTGGGCAAGGCGTTGGACCTGTTCAGTGTCCCGGGAGTGTGTGTTGTGCTCGCTCCTCAATGTTAGGGCGGGAGCAGAGGAAAGGCAGAGCTGCAGGTGGTGAGAGAAAACCATACAAAGAGACACAAAACTGTACGTGTCCTTTGTAGATAATCAAAAAGCCATAGATATGCAGCAGGAAAAAGCAAACCTATAAAGCTTACATTACTGTTAACAGTGTGGCTGTAGTTTTCTTCCTATTTAACAAAAATAGGATCATAATAGACATACTGCGTCTTAGTGGGGTCTTAGTCTGCCGTTAAACTAAATAATCATGTCATGAGTGTCTCTCCGTTCATTTAGTTTTATTTCACTGGATCATTTAAAATAGGTGCCTAACCATCCATTTTTTGAAGTATGGTTGTTATTTAGCCAAACTAATCTATTGTTAAAGATTTTGATGGTTTCTAATTTTTTTACTTCTGTAGACATTTAAATAATATTTTCAATGGCAAACATCTATAGCCCCCAGATTTTGCAGACAGCCATGTTTTATTTTCTTAGGAATAAGAATAGGGCCAGGAATAATTCTTGAGTTAAGATATGAAAAATCTCAGATTTTTGGTGTATATTTCAAAATTGTTCTCCGAAAAGTTGTAGCAATGTGCACTTCCCCTCAACTACCCCAAGGGAGACTTGAGAGTGTCACTTTTGTGTGTTCCTCATCAGGTGTAACTGTCCCTATTTTTAAAACTGCTGTCTGCAGTTGCATGCACTGTAGGAGTAGATTTGGGCCTCAGAGAAAACTTTTAATTTTTAGTGGGGAGGGAGATGCAATGGGGAGAGAGAGGCAGAGGGGGAGAGAACCTTAAGCAGCCTCTGCACTCAGCATGGAGCCTGACGTGGGGTTCGATCCCACAACCCTGAGATCATGACCTGAGCCGAAATCAAGAGTCACACACTCAACCAACTGAGACACCCAGGCGCTCCAAAAGAAAACTTATGCTTGGCAAACTATTTATGTGGAAATAAGATCTGTGGGTGGAGCATCAGGTTCATGTACCTGACACTGGCTGTTTCCTGTAACAGTAAGCACAGGGATGTCACTGTCTCGTTACTTGACACAATTTCGAAGCCCCTCCTTCCACCCTGAAAAGGGAGTCTTTCTTTATTAGCAGTGACTTCCTGTGATACTCGCAATAATGGCACATAGTGGGCACTCACTGACGTTTATTGAGTACTTACTGTGTGCCAGGCATCAGGTGAGATAACTTTTCATGCATTTTCCCATGGAATCATATAACACAGTTAGAAGGCAGGCACTATGACACTCATCCTCCACCACCCTGAGCACCCATTTCAAGGATAAAAAACTGAGGTTTAGAGAAGCTAGTAGTTTGTCCAAGAGCAACATGGGTAAGTGACAGTTCAGTTATCAGCAGTATGGAAACTGCTTGAACCCACTTTGTAAGGTTAACTCGACACTCAGGAGGTGGAGGCTTTGCAGCCCTAGCTAAGTACGCGGGAGCAGGCCTGTTCAGAGGGGAGCAGCAGTTGGGTCCGTGAGTTACCCATCTGGGGTCTCTGTCATTCAGTTGACCACGTGGTGCCTGAGCCCGAGGCCAGCCTGACCGAGGCCTATGAGAAGTGGCGAGAGTGGGCTGATGGGAAGAGCTGCTGTGACTATGCCTTGCATGTGGACATCACCCACTGGAGCGACAGTGTCAAGCAGGAGGTGCAGAACCTCATCAAGGACAAAGGTGAGCCCTTGTGCTCCCCTCCCCCCTTCTCCTTGCTCGGCGCCTGGAACCTTGAACATGAGTGCCAGGTGCAGGGCTCCTGCTGTGTTCCGGGCACCTTGTGTTTATGTGTGTGTCTTACTCCCTACAGGTCCCCACAAAGGGGATTCTTCTCCTTACTTTGCAGATGGAGAGCCTGAGGCTCGGAATAAGTAGCTAAGGCTCACAGATCTAGTAAGCAGTAGCGGTACCCACAGTCTATGCCCTTCACCTCCACATGACACTGTCCGTTTTACAGAGGAAGAAACTGAGGCCAGGAGAGGTCAACATCTTATAGAAGGTCACACAGCTACTAAATAAGAGATCTGGAGGTTTTGACCTTTGTAACTTTCATTCCAAAGATCAAACCACCACTGTTGTAAAACAGTGGCATTCTCAGGAAAAGCTATGGCATTTTGGGGGGGCGAAGATGTGTTTGTACCTAGGCTAGAAGCTTAGGACATGGAAACGTGTGTGTGTCCCCTCTGTGAATACATGACTTAGGTTTCCTTGCCCTTGATGGTCAGATACCTCACATTCACGCACTACCCTCCATACACACACACAGACCTGCAATGTGTTGGGCATCGTAACATGGCCTGGGGGAGTCAGGAGTATAAGGGACAGTCTCTCGTGAACGTTCAGAAAGCAGGCCAGTAGAGGATAAATGCCACCAGGTTCAGAGTATTGTTATAATAGTATTAGCCTTGTACTAATTATAGCACAACATTAGTACTAATGAAGGCTGACATAATAACGTGCACTGTTATAACACTAACTTAGTGATCCTATTAGCAGTGAGCTACCTTGTTGCAAATACCGAGTGCAGTGGAGGAGAGTGTGCCCCGGGTTGGAGGGGAGAGGATGGGCTCCCAGCGGATGAGGTTTTCCTTTCCATCTCCCTCCTCACCGCCCCCCCCCCCCCCCCCCCCCCCCCCCCCCCCCCCCCCCCCCCCCCCCCCCCGCCAAGCTCTGCCCCACCTTCCTGATACAGGATGTGGGAGTGGCCCCCCTCCTTTCTTATGATTCCTCTCACACTGGGCATCTCAACTGGGGTAGAAAATGGAATGGCTTTAACACCCACTTCTCTGCCAAAGGGCTCGGGTCATTCCGCAGATGGCAGGAGGCTTATGGGAAGGGTAGTGTTGGGAAAAGCTGCCCCGAGCTGAACCACTCTGGATCGGGAAGTTCTCAAATTACAACCCACTGTTGGCCTGGAACGAAGTGGGCTGAGATGGCCCTAATGGTTGGAGACCAAAATTATCCTCCTTTCCTCAAAATGACTTTCTGTTCCCCGGCCCCACATATTCATATAAATTACTACATTAATGGTTTACTTTGGGGTGAAAAATAAAATAGCTCTTTCCGAGTAACCCTTACAACTTGGGTATTTAAGCACAAGGTGAACCTTGACTTCTGCCCATTAGCTCCGTAGTTTCGCGGGGACATGGTCTTCATCTTAGATGCAACAGCCCGCACAGGCTTCATGTAGAGCAGGCATTCGTTAAGCAGGGAAAGAAACCCAATCCCAGGAGCTCCATTAATGAAGCTCAAAGGTCTGGTGCTAACAGTTAGGTATGTGTTGTCTCATTTAACGTTTCCAGCTGCCTTATGAAGCAGGTTCTTGTAAATTTTCCATTTAACAGGTGAGGAAACCAAGAGGTAATGGATTCCCAGCACTGAGCTAGTATGTGGTGCAGCCACGTTGTGTGAGCCTGACCCATGTGTTATAGTGATTCTCGATGAAATACACTGCCTCGAGCAATGACAAAGCTTACTGACCCTCCGGTCAGGGGAATGGGGGTGGGGGAGAGGCAAGAAAGAGGCACAGAAGAGCCTTTTCTGCTGTAACACCATGTAGGCACTGTTGCTTTTCTAGGTGCAGAGGGAGTGGAGAATGGGAAACAGCTGCTTCATATTGGACAGGTGCCTGTAATGCACTTGGCCAGGCCCCAGGGGCGATGAGAGCAAAGGATGGAGCGCAGTCGGGCTAATGTTGTCTTCCTCCTGTCCCCCCCTTCCCTCTCTTGCAGGGGTTAACTCCTTCATGGTTTACATGGCCTATAAGGATTTGTATCAAGTGTCCAACACAGAGGTAACAAGCCACTGCTGTGTGGTTTGGGGTATCTGGATGGGTTTCCTATTGTTGCTATGACCTTGGCTCTGAGCATTAGTCACTGTGGTCCCAGCGGGAGACTGCTGGGCCACAGTGCTTCTTAGAGCCCTCACAGTCCATGCTACTGCAGATAAATAAGGTAACAGGCAGGGTGCCCATGGCAGGCAGACCAGGAGCTAGAATTTCCACTGGCTGCAGCTTTCTCCAAACGACGGGAGGAAGGGCATGCCGAAATCTGCGTCTACCAAACAAGCCCTAAACCCCACGTGAGCTCAGTGCAAATGTGAGGTGCTGCATCCTGCAGGATTAACGAGGGGCTTCTGCTGTTCGGGGGTCATAGCTTGCCTGTGACTCTCCCAAAGACATTCTCAGGGGGCCCGTGTTGGTTTTAGATGAATCTCACGTTTTCAGAGGGAATGCAAGAAGTTAATTCCCATGCCTCCTGGCTGGGAGGTGAAGGGAGGTCTGCATTGATGGGTTAAGAAATAGGGCCAGGCTGTAGCAGCTTTAAGGAGCCCTTGTTGAGAAGAGTTGTGAGGGTCGATCTCAGCAAAACGGGAAATTATACCATTAAAAATGTGTGCTGGAGGCAGAGTAGAAGTCTTAATAGCACTTTGTTATATGTTTGCCCCCACTGCTGAGGAGACCTGACATGTTCTTTATATAGACAGTTTCCTCGAGCTCCTCTGGACTCGCAGTCTTTGATCATGCATATTTTAGGCTGCATTTCTCGCCCTAATCACTGATTTCCTCTGGTTCTCCTCATTTGGTTTATTTATGGCTCTAGTGATTGACCCTTGCGCGAAGTTGCTGAAAGCACCAGTGGCTTGTAAAGGTGACTCCAGGTCCTTTCTCTTTCAGCTGTACGAGATCTTCACCTGTCTGGGAGAGCTGGGAGCCATCGCACAAGTTCATGCTGAGAACGGGGATATCATTGCCCAGGTGACGTTGTGCTGTCCCCCGGGGCACACTGGCTGCATGAGCTTCGGTCTTCAGCCTGTCTCTTTCCCATTCCTTCAATATTGCCTGAGCTGTTAATGTGCACATGGCACGGTTGTAAACACTGTGCTAAAAACAGA
Source organism: Hyaena hyaena (assembly GCF_003009895.1). Lineage (NCBI taxonomy): Eukaryota > Metazoa > Chordata > Mammalia > Carnivora > Hyaenidae > Hyaena > Hyaena hyaena. Next base: position 281,758 of record NW_024081432.1, read on the forward strand.
ACCTGCCCTAAAGAACTTCCCAGTCTAGGAGGAGGGGAAAAGGTGGAATGAAGACACGTTGAGGGAGAAAGGGATGCCACTTTAAAACAGGGAGCTGTCTGGTCATCCTGGGGAATCAGAAAAGGCATTGCGGGAGAGGTTTTCAAATTGGACCATTTAAGTGGGAGATCACGGCTGATTCTTTTTTCAAAGGGAGTCCAAGCTATGTGACATTCTCTGCCCCAGAGAAAAACCGTAAGGCAGCACGTCGCAGAAATCCCATCCAGGACTCTGGAACTCACCGCTTTAGATAATAAAGAACATAGGTCTTGTGGGGATCAGATGCCCCACTGGTTTCCTAGAAGTTGGACTGAGAAACCTGGAAAGTGAGGCTCCAAGGCCCAAAGTGATCATTTGTGAGGAAGCAGAAAGCGCTCTCTCCATCTCCTGGGTCACTTAATGGGCTGGATGCACAGATGTGTCTTAGCCAGGGTTTTGTTGATCTCAGAAGCATTGAAGATTGGCCCCCACTGAGGGTAGGCAGCCAGAAGAGTGGGAGCTCTCTCAGCTCATTTAATAATCTTCACAGCAAAAATCCATTACTCATCCTCTCAAAGAGTATTTCCTGTGCATTCTGTGCCAGGCACGAGGCTGCTGAGGTGAGCCCCCAGCTGATGTATTCCACAGAAGTTGTCCAGGACCTGGTGAATGGGTCAGCAGGGGTGTGGGAACAGTGTGGGGCTGACCCTCGTCTCAGCCCCGCTGGCTTCCAGCAGCAGGTCCCACCTGGCCAGCACGGACTACTGTAGGCACTTGGGAAGTGCTCTAGCACATTCTCATTCCATCTGCACCGGGCCCGTTAAAGATGGCCGCCGTCTGCCTGGTTTTGTAGGTGAGCATACTGGGCTCAGAGGATTAAGTCACAGGGCCCAGGTATCACAGTCAGTAACGGGGAGAAGAAACGCTTCGCTCTAAGATGGGTTGGCCCAGTGGGCATCTTCCCCCAGAGTTGGTGTGTCCCAGGCCCTTTGCTCCATCAGTCCAGCTGCAGGCGCTTAGAGAGGCAGCGTCCCCACAGAGCAGGGCTCCAGCTGTTACCACTGCAGACATTGGAGGTTGTCTCACCAGCGGAGGAAGTGAGCTGAATGTGTCGTTTCCCCTTGCTGACCGAGGAGGGAAATTAGTCAGGCCCCCGACAGCCTTCTCCCGCGTCCCCCACGCACCCAGAGATCACGAAATCATCTTCCAAAGAGTGTCCGGTGCCCGTGGGAGGCATCCTGGTCGTGTTAGGGCTGTTACTCTTCCTCTTGGCTTTTTTAGTGCAGCAGCCAGGGGCCTAGCCCTCCCTCCAGACGCCCTCGAAACCAAAGTGCCTGCTACTTTCTCCTCAGCCCTGTGGAGGCAAACAGGCTGCAATGCTAAGCCCCGTTTCCTGCTTCCTCTTGTGGCTCCATAGCACAGAAATGTCTCTGACCCCCCCCCCCCACCCCCTCCACCTTGTGAAGGATCTCTTCTCAGGGAAAGAATAAGGACATTTTTCCACATGGATGAGTTTGTTATGTGTGTTTATTACATTGCGATTGAGCTGAAAGATTTTAGAACGTTGTCTAAATGAAGGCAGCTGCTGTACTCTGAGTTTAGGCAAAAGTCACCAAAGAGCAGGGAGAAATCTCTCTCAAAGGTACCATTTTCAGAAGTTTCCGACTGGCAAGGCACTCTAGGAGTACAGGATCTTTAGCTCATCATCTGACAGTATTTACTGAGCACCTACTATATGCCACGCCTTGGGGAGGGAAGATGAAAAAGACAGGGCCCCTTTCCTCATGGAGCAAACCAAAATTGTATCCGGCCTCAAACTGTGATGTAATTATGGCAATGATCTGTGTCCCAAGGAGCCCACACTGCTCCTGCACCCGGGTAAACTGGCTTCACTGGGTCTTTGCCTGTGCTTCTTAACGTCTCCGCTCTAGGAACACCATGGCCTTGAAGAATGGCACTTCCCAGGGGCGTCTGGGTGGCTCAGTCAGTTAAGCCTCCAACTTCGGCTCAGATCACCACCTCATGGTTTGTGAGTTTAAGCCCCACATTGGGCTCTGTACTGACAGCTCAGAGCCTGGAGCCTGCTTTGGATTCTGTGACTCCCTTTCTCGCTGCGCCTTCTCTGTTCATGCTCTGTCTCTCAAAAAATAAATTAATGTTAGGGGCGCCTGGGTGGCTTAGTCGGTTGGGCGTCCGACTTTCGCTTAGGTCATGATCTCGTGGTTCGAGGGTTCAAGCCCCGCGTCGGGCTCTGTGCTGACCGCTCAGAGCCTGGAGCCTATTTCAGGTTCTGTGTCTCCCTCTCTTTCTGACCCTCCCCTGCTCATGCCTTCTCTCGCTCTCTCCTAGAAATAAGTAAAAAACATTTTTTAAAAAATTAATTAATTAATGTTAAAAAATGTAAAAATTTTAAAAAGAATGGGACTTCCCGGCATGAGTAGTGCATTAAAATCACCTGTGGAGCTTAGGGATTCCTGAGATTCTCCTGCTTCCAGAGATTTTGATTTAGGAGGTCAGTAGTAAACTTCAGGCGAGCATAATCTGAAAACCTTCCCCTGATGATTTGAATGTGTTTGGAAGCCATCACTAGAGTGAGCTTCCTCCTGGTCGCTGGCCCAGCCCTCTTGAACACGAGAGAAGTAAGAATAGAAGTGAGAGAAGTAAGAGTGTCTTATGAGACAGAAGAGGCTTTCGTTGGACACTTTGACCTTTGTGTGAGTTGAGAAGGCAAAGCAGAGCAGAAACTGACCAGCGTTCAGAAGAAATTGTATTCAGCCTAGGGCTCCATAAACGGCACAGTAAAAATGAAAAGTAAAGATGGTGGTAAAAATCAGCCTTTGTTCAGCCTTTGTTCTTCTGGAGAGCTGGACACCACCGGGGCCATTTCACTGTTTACAGCTGCTTAGAATATATGCATCTTTCTTCCTACGCATTAAGCAGAATTTATATTACTCAGAACAAAATGAAACCAACAAAAGCTGGTTCTTCTTTTCCAGGGAGAAGGAATCCCTTCCCTTCTAAACATCTCCTATTTTCAAAGTGAAACAAGGTTTCGTTCACTTCACTCTCTCTCCTTCCTCTCCCTCCCTACCAGTGCAGGGTTTCACTGGAATTGGCCTTAGTATTTTGGGAGCAAAGGCCAGCAAACTTCAGATATGAACAGTTAGGATTTATGCCAACTCCAATTAGCCCACGAGTGTGCTCCCTGCCCAGCCACCTGCTTCCTCCAGAAAGCTGGCCCGATGTCTGAAGAATTTAGCCATTAGCCATGAGGGGTGGGTAGTTCTGCCACAAAACAACCTAATTAAATAGAATCTGACCCAAAGAGTAATGCCATTTTGAGGCATTATTTTGTCTGGTTAAATTCTGAATCCATTTACTCCAGCCATAAATCTAAACCACAAAATAGCCTGAGGGCTTTGTTACAGTGCAGATTCCTAGACTTTAGCGTCTGTTTTCTGATTTGGAGAGGACCACACAGCTGCGTGGCCAGAAAAGGCAACCCAGGCAATTCTGATGTAGGTGCTAGGTGGACCAGACCTTGGGAGACACAGCATGAAACTGTCAGGAGTAAGTGAGCTGGTGTGACTTTTGATGTGTCATGTAGGAAGAAAATGAACCTCGAACAGACTGCCTTCCTTCTAGTGAAAAAAAAGCCACCCTTAAACGTTTTTTCTTTTCCTCCTCTTAGTTAAGACTTGACCCTATTTCACAATTCCAGAGAGAACATTCAAAAATGTATTCAACGTACACATTTTATTCTTTCTGTTCCCTTGAACACTTCTTCAGATTAAAACGCACCAGCACAGGTTTTCTGGACCTCAGTGGAGCTTATCTCAAAACCATTCTGTGTTCCTCTCATTGTAGGAGCAAACCCGGATGTTGGAGATGGGGATTACTGGCCCAGAAGGCCATGTGCTGAGCAGACCAGAGGAGGTGAGTTACGGGGCGGCGGGGGGCAGGGAACGGAAGAGGGGCAGGTTCTCTGCTTACCAGCATCTTCTGGGACACACCTATTACTGCAGTCAGTCCCCAGCAGCCCGGCTTATGGCCACTGCTCATTTGACACTTGGAGGGTTTGTGTTGAGCCTGCCTTTCCTAGGCACGTGCGCACACGGTATATGAGCAGGGATCCCTGAAAGGTGAGGACCTCTGTGAGTACCAGGTAGCGATCCTGGAACCTTTCATCCAGACACCGCTTCTGACTGACCCATCTCGGGGCTCTGAGAAAAAGAATGTAAGAGAAATGTTTACTTCTGACCCCTAATCTCTCTAAAGGTAACACAGGTTGGAGCGTACTCCGCAGGTACTCAGTTGGAGAGGTAAATCCCTAAATCCTTCCTTAGTCGATGTGAATCTTAAAGACATCTCCACTGACCCTCTCAGTCCATGTTCTCTTCTGAGTCCTGCAAAATGGAATATTAGCCATATGGAGAGCAGGTGGAGGAGGCGTCTCATAGACGTACGTCTGTTGCTTTGTGTGATGGGTCCAGGTATGGGAGTTTCCCATGTGTAAGATGAATGATGAATTGTGACTACTTAGTGACTGCTTAGCCCCTGACGAGTGAATAACACGTAACGAGTGGCTGATTGCATGTGTTGGGGATGTCGGCAACTTCAGCTGCTGACATAGGCCACAGAGCGGGGACTTGGCTGCCCGCACGGCTGACAGCATATTGGCTTTGGGGAGGCCAGCCCTGGGTTGGCACTGGGGCGGTGTGTTCAGGGCCCTCTGTGTGCATGCCAGGGCCCGGCTCCTGCTCTGTCATCCCCAGCCCCACACTCTACAGAAGTGAGAGTGTGAGAAGGAGGCAGAGCCAGACATAAGTGTATCCCTGTTGCCCATCTCTTTTAGAGGCTTTGTAACATGCAGATGTAACACACATACAGAAAAGTGCCCCAATCATAAAAATGCAAGGGATTTTCACAAGCCAAATACTACATTTGTGTAACTGACATCCACTTGGAGAAGCAGAGCTCTTTCAGCGCCCTAGAAACTCCTTTGTGTGTGATGATATCATTTCCCAGTTGAAATAATTTATAAGTATTCCATAATATGTATTACGGCTCCTTTCTGTGGAACGTTAGCTTACACCTGGAGCTGTGCCTAATTAATTGCCTCAGTTGTCCTTGCCGCTGTCCTGGGCGGTTGGTAGTGTTGCTGCTAGAAGAAGCTGCAGCTCAGAGAGGGTAAGCCACGGGCCCTTCCCATGTGAAGGACTGGAAAGCTGTCTACATGCTGTGAGTAGGGCCAGGGTGATCAGCACTGTTTGTGAAACTTTTCCTAAATGCTGGTCACTGTAGAGATTTGCTGGCAACAATTGATTCCTGTAGCAGCAGCCAGGGGATTTCTGAGCCTTGTCTATTTTTGTTCCTTGGTTTGTTTTTCCAGCCCCCCCTCCTCCCGCACCCCACCCCACTGCCCCTGTTCCCGTCTCCTTTTTAGTAAAAAGCCTCTCGGCTGCAGAGCTGGACAGTCCTGGAAATCCTTTTGGGTGAAGCTGGAGGGTGATGTAACCTTCCAAAGATAGTCATGTTGTCAAGGTGCTGGAAACCTGCTGGGCCGGGAGGGCACGGGATCAGAGGCGCCAGGATTGGGGAGCGGCGTGGTCGGCACAGGTGTGAGGAGGGCGGGATGGGCATGCGAGGAGCCTGCCCCTCTTCAGTGCAGAGCACGCTCAGCCGCCTTCTCCAGTGATGCTGGGCAGAGAGCTGAACCCCAGGTTTGCTCCAGAAGTCCGGCTGCTTCAGGAACATGGCCTGGAGCATTCACCTGCTGTCAGGGGCTCTGGGGTCTCATCTCCTTGGCACAAAGTGCAGCTTGGGGGCCGCCAGCGGGGCCCGCCAGGTTCTAGCATCTGTCTGCTGGGCCACACCCCCCAAGGTCAGTGGCTGGTTTGCATTATGCAAGCACTGGGCATCTGCAAGCTATTTTTGGTATTTTTAAAAGTGATGGGTTGCATGGGCTAACCAGAATGTTGTATCCATCCAAAAAGGAGCTGCTGCTGATTGAATGGGAGAATGCTAGCGCCTTTGCAGCAGGCTGAATAGGAGTGTGTTGGCCTTGTGGCAGTAACACAGGCTCTTTCTCCCCCGTCAGGGGCTGTGATCAGCAGTAAGACCAGTAGCCAGCCTGCGAGGACCAGGTGTGGGCCAGTTGCCTTAAAGGATGAACTCCTCATCCTCACAACAGCCCTATGTGCCAGGTCCTATTACTATTCCCCCTTGCTAGACTGGAAACTGAAAGTTTGAGAGGTTGTGTAACGTCCCTGAGGTCACTCAGCCTCTAACTGGCAGAACCGGAACTCAGACCCAGGCCATGTGAGAGACCCTGAGCTCTGAAGACCCTGCTTTGTTATTTTTTTTTTAATAGTTTATTTATTTTTGAGAGAGAGATAGAGACAGCATGAGCAGGGGAGGATCAGAGAGGGAGGCACAGAATCTGAAACAGACTCCAGGCTCTGAGCTAGCTGTCAGCACAGAGCCCGACGCGGGGCTCGAACCCACGAACTGTGAGATCATGACCTGAGCCGAAGTCGGATACTCAACCGACTGAGCCACCCAGGTGCCCCCCTGCTTTGTTATTAAAGTAAGGGGAAACTCATTATTTCTTACTGAATAAATTCAGCTGAGCTGGTTAGCACATTTGAACTCATAGATTCTACTTTCGGGTGGGACGGGAGAAATGGATAATAAGAGAAGCCTCTGCTGAGAAGTCTGTGAATTATTCGTGTAAGAAAGGCCTGCTGGGATTGCCATCGCTGACCACCCAGAGCCGCAGGAAAGGATTTGATGTCCAATTGCCTTTACTGGTTAATGCTGAAGTATTAGTGTGGGGATTGTGTTTTGCTGGAGAACCTGTCTGGGAAGATTGGGGAGCAAAGGCTTCCATCATATGCAGCCATTGGCATAATCACGGGAAGAGAGAGAATCATCCATGGAAAGTGAGGACGAGGCTCTGAGAAGCCAGCTGAGAAGTGGTGGATCCAAGGTTTGGATCCAAGGACTCTAACTGCAGATTCCGTAGGCTTTTAAGCACCGCGCTCGCTACCCGCTCAGTTTGTGGAGGCAGGGGAGTGGCTCCCCGGGACGCTCATGCTTCTCTCAACTCCTGGGACTTCTCTTTGCAGCTGGAAGCTGAGGCTGTGTTCCGCGCCATCACCATCGCGAGCCAAACCAACTGTCCGCTCTACGTCACCAAGGTCATGAGCAAGAGTGCGGCCGACCTCATCTCCCAAGCCAGGAAAAAAGGTGATTGGTGTTCCCAAGAGCTCAGAACCAGCTGTGTGGCTGCCCCCTCCTCCCTCCCCTCCCCCTGCTGCTCCACCCCACCCCCCAGCTGTTCTGTAGAAATGGTGCCTGTTTTGCTCACTGCCATGCTGTCTGGGAAGCCCTTCCTCCGAGTTAGCCCAGGTGATCCTTTCGGGGTCCTGTGTGGATGGCAGGACCCTGGCATTTCTCCCGCTGGTTAGAGGAGTTAACTAGGCTCAGGAAAGGTGAGCGGTTTGCCCGAGATGGAACAGCTTCATTCACTTCTTTGAGACTTGGTGCATCTTTCTTCCTCCCTTTGGTCCTTCACTGGCAGTTCATTTTATCTGAGCTTTATGTGGACATACTAGTCAAGATTATATTGGGGACAGAAGACAAAGATCCAACTCAAATGGACTTAAACAAACAAAAGTAAATTTTTGTTGGAGGTGTTTTAGGCATAGCTGGATCAAGGGGTTTAAACAGTGATGTTGGGGCTCTATCACTATTCCTCTTCTCTTGTCTCTGCTTTCTTCTCTGTCGGCTTTTTATTTCGTGTGAATAGTGACAAGCAGAACTGCTAAGAGGCACTTGATGGGGGATGCATAATGAGAAAGTAGAGTCCATCTTTTCTTGATAGCTCAAGCCAAAGTGCCTAGGAGGACTGTGATGGCCTGGGCTTGGGACATGGGCCCATCTCTGAACCAGTACCTGCTCTGGGGATGGCGTGATTGCTTGTCCAGATTGAGGAGAGAGTGCAGGGCCAGGGTCCCACCACCTGAGCCACACAGGTGAGCACAGGTCATTTTGGGAAAGGAGTTGGATGGGTCTCTAAAGCACCGCCTGCTGACTTGTGCTGTTAATTTGGGCTTCATTTGCTCATCTGGTGCTAAGCTGAAGTTTACTCTCACTTCGGAGCATCCTTTTACGCTTTTTGTTCTTGTCTTCAGTGACACACTAATGGGCTCACTTGTGAGCACAGTGTGGTTGAGAGCCTGCAGGCAAAGGGCCCTGTGTGTGATTGGGAGAGATAATTTACTAGGTCCCCGTGTATGATCGTTCCTACTGTGTGCTGGTGGCCATTCTGGTCATGGAGAGCCGGCCTGGGGGACGGTGGGGGGGGGGGTGCTCATCTCCCACCCTTTGCATGTGAGTGGCTGGTGGTGGCTAAAAATAGTCCCACTGACTCTGACGGCTGAGTGTTCAGCTGCCTGCCTCTCTGGCAAAGAGGAGACCCTTTTCTTCCGGGACGGGATTCTTCCTACTTGTCTAGACAGTCTCTGTAGCTAGCACATTCTGGGACAGCGCCTGCCTTACCCTGCTCACAGTAAGCCTGCTGTTTTTCTTTCCCTGCTTTTAAATGTCTCAACGTGACATGGTGTGGCTGCTCCAGTAGGTATGAGTCACTGGGCGAGAACCAGGAAAGCAGCCCAATCTTCCTTCCTTACCCATTCTTGGAGAAAGGCAAAAAAAAAAAAAGAAAGAAAAAAAGAAAGAAAGAGAGAGAGAGAGAGAGAGAAAGAGAGAGAGAAAGAGAAAGAGAGAAAGAGAAAGAGAGAAAGAGAGAAAGAAAAGAAAAGAAAAGAAAAAAGAAAAAAGAAAAGAAAAGAAAAAAAAAGAAAAAATGCTGCATGGGGAATCCCCTGTCCCCACCCCCCACTCCCGGCCCTCCAAGACCACCCTCCACACTCCCTCTCTGTGCCTTCCGCTCCTGGCTGCATTGTGCCTGGGAGATATTCTCAGGATTGCCCGGGGCCTGGAGGACAGGGCGGTTCAGCTACATGCTGGGTCTTATTTTAAACCCATGGAGAAAGTTCCTCACCCTTGGCCTTCTGGCTCCCGGTGGTCTCGCATGGAGAGCTCTACAGCTGTGTCTCCCGGGTGGCGGGGAGGCCTCGCTCCAGTGCTGAAACCTCGACTCCTGATGTGCAAGCCAGTAAACATCTCACGACCTGTTCTTCTCCGGGATGGAGCTGCGAGGACGAGAGTACGAGGAGGGTGTAGCGGTTCACTGTTCCCTCCTGAGCCCGAGTCCCAGTGTGTTGAGTCACCAGGTGTTGTTTTTTCTTTTTTAAGTTTATTTATTTGAGAGAGAGAGAGAGAGAGAGAGAGAGAATCCCAAGCAGCGTCCTCCCCATCATCACAGAGCCCCATGCAAGGTTCAAGCTCATGAACTGTCAGATCATGACCTGAGCTGGAATCAAGAGTCGGGTGCTTACCTGACTGAGCCCCCCGGGTGCCCCTGGTAACCCTGCATGGCTGCTCAGAATTGATATTAGGAATCCACAGTTTAATGAGGACCAGCCGTACGCCCTGCCCTGACACAAAAGCTTCAAATTTAGCATTCTGTAGAATTGTCACAGAACCCTGAGAAATTAATAGCCTTTACCATCACCATTTTTCACAATGAAAAATGATTATCCCCATTTTTTAAATTGAAGCACATTGTGTCAGGATCTCCTAGTGGGAGCGCTCATATGCAAACCCAACTATAAGTACAGTTTTTGCTTTATTCTACTTGTATATCTAAAGATAGTCCAAAAGGAAAGTTCTTCTACTTTTAAGATTGTTTTTTCTCTTAAAAGTACCTTAGGGCTTGTCTTAACTTTCATTTCTTTCTTTCTGTCTTTGTGGTCCTCTATGCTTTAGTTTGGTAAATAGTTTTAGAGAGCCCTTGAAATTCTCATTAGTCTTGTGTGGATCCTTTTTCCATTCACTCCATAGAGCAGGTCTGTCGCAGACGAATCATTATCATTGCTTCCTTCTTTTGCCCATGGCAGGCATCACAAATCAATCTTGACTCTTGTAGTGAAACCAGAAGCATATTTAGAATTCTTTGGACAAAGAATTCCAAGGAACCAAAACCAATAGATTGGAGTTGAAGGATGGTAAGACCGATTTATAATTTTGGCCATAAAACCTTCCTGAACTTTGACATTGTGAGGAACTTGAATGTGGAAGATGGAGGACTGAAGTTGGACAAGTCCAGGGCTTCATGGACCATCTTTTCTCCAAAATTCTAATGTAGAGAAACTTGGTACCAACCAACGTTCTATGAGACAGCATTTGCCTTCTGTTTCTCTCTCCCTTCCTTAAGAAGCTAGCTTAGATCAGTTTATTTCCCAGTATCCCTTCTCCCCTCTGCTTGTTTTGGGCGTATAAGCCCCCAGTTCCAGACACAGGGTCTAAGGAACGAGCGTCATCTTTGATGTGTCCCAGGTTATAGGGTGTCCTTGAGCAGATCACTCCTTGCATTAGGTTATGGAGTAATAGGCTTGATGGAAAGATCATGAGAGCCTCTTATCCAATGGAGTGGACTTGACTTTGTGGAACCAAAGCATTTCCTTGCAACAAGCATGATCTAGCAGTTCCCAGTGATGCAGGCACATTGGGGGCTTTGGGCCCCTACCATGGGAAGGAATAGCAGTAGTATAAGGAAGTCACTTTCACTAAGCATTTCCTGTGCACCAGACACTTCGTACGTGTCAGATCCTTTCATTTTCAGAAACCTGAGAAATAGACATAGTCTGATGCCTCAATTCCAAGACAGATCTAGTCCACATTTTAATATTTCTGAAATGTCGATGAATCTTGTAATCAGTATACATTTTTTGTTTTGCCTCCGGATTTGGGAATTAAAGCTGCATCTTAAAACCAATGGCTTCTTGTGAACTAGGGAATACAAAATTGTTCATGTTTAGTGGATAGGAAAGGAGAGGCTTAGAAAAGGTGGGCGCACGGACTTGAACTCAGGCCTGCCTGTTTTCAGAGCCACAGCTGAGAGTAGGGCTAGGGGCTCCGATGACCTGACCCAGGCCCAGCGCAGCACATATGTTATGCAGACCCATCGCCTATTTGCTACCCCCGCAGGGAACGTGGTCTTTGGCGAGCCCATCACTGCCAGCCTTGGCACCGATGGAACTCACTACTGGAGCAAGAACTGGGCGAAGGCGGCTGCCTTTGTGACCTCCCCGCCTCTGAGCCCTGACCCAACCACTCCTGACTACATCAACTCCTTGCTGGCCAGGTTGGTGCGGAATTGGCAAGCAGCATGCAGCATGTGGAAACATCATGGGGCTGGGGGGCAGGGGGGTGGGGTGGGGGTGGAGTGAGGAGGACTGGAACAGCCTGTCCATGAGCTCGACTGGAGTCTACAGTGAGGAAAACACATGGGGAATTCCCCTGCAGCCCTGAGCACAGACGGCAGGCTCTTCCCCATCGTGTTTTACAAATTACTAACTGTAATCATATTCATAACGGGAAGAGCAGTTTACACATATCATATACAATGAGACTACACACGTGATCTCATGATTCCTTGTGACAACTGTATGAGCCAGGGGCTATCGTCTCCACTTTGCGGATTAAACAACTGAGGGTCAGGCCATTTGCCTAATTGTGAACAGCATCTGACTGAAATGACAGGGAGACTCGTTTGCTGCTGCCCATTACCCGCTGCCCCGCCAGAGGACATAGAGGACCAGACGCATCGTTCACTTGGGTCCCTTTTATTCTGTTACACAGAAATGATCTAACCCTGCCCCCTCGTTTTCCAGATGGGCTGTCTGAGCCCCAGGGAGGGAAAGAACTCACACTCACACAGCTGGTAAGAAGTACAGAAAGGGTTCTAAACTCAAGTCTCGGCTTCCAAACACGGGCACTGGACACTCAATTCCCGTCCCCCGTGGTGCCTGTAGCCACTTTTCTGGTTTACATGGGGCTCTTTTCCTTTGCTAGTGGAGATCTGCAGCTCTCTGGGAGCGCCCATTGCACCTTCAGCACTGCCCAGAAAGCCATTGGGAAGGACAACTTCACAGCCATCCCTGAGGGCACCAATGGTGTGGAAGAGCGGATGTCTGTCATCTGGGACAAGGCTGTGGTAAGGATCAAGGTCACGGGCCGGGGGCCAGGGCCAGATCAGTGCCTCCTGCTGCTGCTGCTTTGTAGGTGAGCCCTCACACCTGCTGAGATGTTTCTGGAACCAGGTGTCTTAGGTGGTTTCGGAATGTTCCTTCTAGAGTGATGAATCTTGAGATTCTGAGGAGACCTCCTTATCTAGACTATTAAGAACTAAGAAGTAGACATAGACATACAGATCCTTCATCTGTGGCATGAATGATCTATACTTAACAGTGCCTTAAATATGCACTAGAACAAGGGAGTGTTCTCCCTCCTTTGGAGAGGTCTGAATAGAACCCCTTGAAATGGTAACCAAAGGGTCTGTGCCCAAGAGATGGAAGTCAACTTGCTAATCAAGGATACTCTTGACTGAGTGTGTGGTCATCCAGGCTGTACACGTGACTGCCTACCAGTGTCTTCTGACATTGGCCTGGTTTTATTTTCCTTAATAACACAACAAAGGCTGAAAACAACATTGCAAATGAAGACTGACCCGAAGGTTTTAGTAAAATTAATAATTAACTCATTATTAAGTTGATCACTTCCCTTTATTTTATTATATTATTTTAAAGATTTTGTTTTTAGGTAATCTCTGTATTCATTGTGAGGCTCGAACTCACAACCCCAACATCAAGAGTCACATACTCTACCAACTGAGCCATCTAGGCACCCCTGCTTCTCTTTTATTTTAAAATCTCTACAGATACTAATTTCTGAGCTACTTACATCGCATATAAACAAATGCCTCATTCATCTACACAGTGTGAGCCACCAAGTTTCCCTTCTTATCTTTGCTCCTCGGAAGCTCAAAGCGAGATTTGAAACTAAATTCTTTTTTCCTTACCCAGAAATTTTTTGTCTTATGAGGAGGAAAAGCATAAACATTTTTGTCTCTTCTCTCACATAGATTTTGTTTTTTTAAAACGTTGTTGTGTATTTATGAATATATATATATTTCTCTTGGCACTATGTGGAATTATTAAAAATAATATATATATTTTTAATTACCCACATGATACACTGTCATTATAGAGCACTTGGAAAGCACAGAGAAGCACACACACGAAAGAAAACAAAACTCACTCAATAATTCCACAATCCAGTGTTAACCATGATTATCATTTGGGTGATACTCTTCTGTATTTATCCTATGACCACGCAAATTCAAACACTTATCTAAAAAAAAGGGCTCATAACCACATTAGTTTTTACCGGGAACTTTATAATTCTTTTTTTTTTTTTTTTAAGTGCAGTTATGTTGTCTTTTATAATGTTTATTTATTTTTGAGGGAGAGAGACAGAATGTGAGCGGGGGAGGGGCAGAGAGAAGGGGAGACAGAATCCAAAGCAGGTTCTAGGATCTGAACTGTCAGCACAGAGCCCGACGCGGGGCTCAAACCCATGGACCGCAAAATTATGACCTGAAGTCAGATGCTTAACCAACTGAACCCCCTAGGCGCCCCTGAAATTCTTTTTGGAATGAGAAGGCAGAGAAGTAACTGTATGCACATATCTGGGAAGAAACCACACCTCGGGAGCAGTTAGCGACCTCCTCCTGAAGCCACATGTTAACCCTTTTGCCTGGCAGCCAGGACGGCACAGCCAGCCGTGCAGCTTGTGGGTCGGGTTCTGTGCTCATCTTCTTAAGGGCCCTTCTTAGGTCTCCCTGCTCTGAGCTCAGAAGCCATGCACTGACTTCTCTTTTTCTGGTATTCCAACAGGCCACAGGCAAAATGGACGAAAACCAGTTTGTGGCTGTGACAAGCACAAATGCCGCCAAGATCTTCAACCTGTATCCCCGCAAGGGAAGAATATCTGTGGGTTCCGACAGCGACCTGGTGATCTGGGATCCAGATGCGGTGAAGATTGTCTCTGCCAAGAACCACCAGTCGGTAAGGCTCGTGCGGGCTGGAGAGGAGCAGCGCAGAGAAAGTGTGCGCGGACCTCTGTCGGGAGAGGTGTGCAGATGTGGAGTCCCCGGGCCAGCTGGGCCAGGATGGGCCATGGTGACAAACCCCCCCAAATTCTCAGGGATGGAACACCTGAGCAGGTTATTTCTCCTGGCTGGGTCAGCAGAGGGCTGTTCCCAGCACGGACACTCAGACACGGGGCGCCCTCTCTACACGTGCCTCTGATGGCAGAGGCCAGGGATCTGGTCCTGGTCCCTGGAGAACTGGTTCTGGAAGCTTTCCTTAGAGAAGGGGTGCATATCACCCTCTCACAGGGTACTGGCCACAGCCGGTCCTGGGCTTTCCCTTGCCCCAGGAGGGCAGGGCCTGCAGCGGTCCCCTGTACCCAGAAGGACAAAGAACAGGGAAAAAAAGTGGTGAACAGCACTGACACCTTCTTTATGAGGACTTTCATGTGGAGGATAATAATGAAAGCCTGGTACTTAAAGGGCTTAATCCTTGTTAGTAAAGAGTTAATATTTTTAGAGCATTTACATTTCAGGCAGTGGAGCCTGTTGTTTTAATTTCTGAGTTTCCGTAATAGACTCTGCCAGGTAGGCACTGTTACCGCCCCCATTTTACAGATAAGGACATGGAGGTGCAGGGAAATTAAATAATTTATGCAGCAGGTAAATGGTGAAGTTAGAGTGCAGATCCCACAACTGCAAGCTGCCGTCTTTAACCCTTTGCGGTCAGACCTTGCGCTTTTTGAATCAATGAAGGTAGTAGAACGAAATCCCATTTTGGGAGGGGATGGCGTGTGTTTAGACATTGTGTCACATCACATTATTTAATTTTGGGCTAGCGGAGACCTAAGGGTTATCCAACCCATCTCTTCACCCACCCCGTACAAGAGTGCCAAACGCAGCATCCCCGAGAGTTCCCGAGCTGCTCTTTGAGCACTGCCAGTGACAAAATGTACTTCCACACGAGGGCCTTACCGAAGACTGATGCTTCTCTGTGCTGGCCAGTCCAGTCTCCACTACCTTGCCCCCGGGGCTTCTGCCCATCGAGAGCATACAGGTGGCGATGTAGGCTTGCCCTGGCTGGCCTGGTGCTTTGGCCTCAGTGATGCGGAAGGCAGGGCCCAAGTACAGGAACTGCCTTCCTCGCCTGCCTGTCCTGTGCCCACACCCGTGGCTCTGCCCCTCACCCTCGTCTCTAGGCTGCAGAGTACAACATCTTTGAAGGGCTGGAGCTGCGTGGGGCTCCGCTGGTGGTCATCTGCCAGGGCAAGATCATGCTGGAAGACGGCAACCTGCACGTGACCCAGGGGGCCGGCCGCTTCATCCCCTGCAGCCCGTTCTCGGACTATGTCTACAAGCGCATTAAAGCCCGGAGGAAGGTGAGGAAAGCCGGTGGAGCCTGGAGGTGTGGGAAGGGGTTTGTGTCCCCTCAGGCACAGGGACAGTACCCCTGAGGGCAGGGAGGCTCTGTGTGCCGTAGTCCCTCCCAAGGAAGTTCACAGCAGTGGTCTCTTCCCAAAGGACAATCGCACACATTTAAGGTACTATCAAGGGGGTTTCCAAAGGTTTTTTGGCCCAAGAAACCTTTTTTTCAAATGACTTTCCTCCATTTTTATAGCACTTTTAATTAAAATAATTTAAAATTTTAATAATTCAAAATAACACACACATATATGTGTATATATATTTTTAAGGGTTTTTTAAAGTTTATTTTGCAGGGGCATGGGGTGGGGGAGGAGAACAGAGACCAGAGAGAGAGAGAATCCCAAGCAGATTCTGCACTGTCAGCACAGAACCTGGTTTGGAGCTTGATCCCACAAACTATGAGATCATGACCTGAGCCAAAAACAAGAGCCAGACATTAAACCGACTGAACCCCAATGTTAAATATTTTAAAAAATAACTAAGGCTCACAGTGGGAATTAGCAGCCCACACCCAGCCCTCCAGGTCCTATCTCTTCCAGTGTTGCTCTAGAAGGCAGATGATTGTAACTCCTTTAGCTAGGTGTCCGGTTCACATAAAACCTTGTGTATGTCTCTGGTTTCATAGACAGACAGGTAGCAAAATAGATACACAGACACCTGTTTCTTGTGTGTGTTATGTATCTACCTACCTACCTACCTACCACCTACTTAACTAAGCAGCTTCTGTTGATTTAGGGGTGAGGCCCAGAACTCTGTTTTTTGCAGCCTCCGCTACCCCCACACCAGTCACAAGATCATCTTCCAGTAAGGCTGGGGCTCCACAGAGCAGGGTTAGATTGGCCCTGGGATGGGGTGGAATTTGAGCCCTGGTCCCAGCCTTGTCTGTTAGAACACACATGGTCATGCGTGCACATGGGATGGGCCAGCACCCCCAGCAGCCGGGAGAAGGAGTCATGGTGATGGCAAGGTTGGGGGCTGGGGACGGGGTCTGGGCACGTGCCACAGTGGCCAATAGAGAGAGGCTCACAGAAAGTCCACACACAAGCACCCCATCCCCGTCCCAGGCCCCCCTGTGATCTTGCCAACTGGTCATCTAGCCTCTGTGTGGGCAGAGGCTTCCAGCCTCCCCATCTGAGGCAGCTGCTAGCCCTGCCTGTGGCGACCCGCTTCCTCCTGCTGGCCTGAAGCCCCCTCCCCAAGTTCGACCAACTCGTTCCATCCATTCCCCTCCGGGCATCTGCACGGAACGAGGTGCACATCTCTTAGCGCGTGTGCGTTTCTGGACTCCTCTGTCGTTTAGTCTCAATATCCCTGTAGCCTCCACTATTTACTTCCCGACAATGTCTTAAATCCCTCCACCGTTCTTCTCTCTTTATTAGCGATCATTTAAAGTTACATGGAATGGAGTAAAATTCTGCACTCCAGGTTTGGCCGGATAGAGAAGAGAATGAAACCCAGCCTCCCATGTACATCATCTCTTGATTTCCATTAATGTGACTTAGATTCTGCACCCAAAGAAATGTTGATGGTCTGGAGGCTTTTCGGGTAATATGGAAATAGACATGGTCCCACCCAGGTCGTTGGCAGCTGTAAGTCTGAAGAGCTTTGCCTCTGTGCCTGCACCCGGGTTGTGAACACAGGGCAGGGAAGGCTCTGCAGCAGAGCCCACCCCGCACTGGCGGGCTCCCCAGGCAGCCGCTGAGAGGACGTGGGCGGAGGCGGTGTGCGTCCCATAGACCGTGAGCCGCGCTGGGGGAGGCCTAGGTTTCGTGTGACCCTGTCCCCCAACTCCTGGCACCGGGCCTACCACAGCGCATGCCCATGGCTGGTGTTGCTGGCTGGCCGCACAGTTCCAGGTCGGGTTCACGGCCACAGCCAGAGGCTCGCGGGTCAAACTGTAGGACGCTCCCTTTGAGGTTTGCCACCTCTGCTCTGTGCTAAGGAGCGTGTGGGGGGAGCTCCCACCGGATCTCACACCTACCGGCACGGACCACCTTGTCCCAAACTGCTGCCCTCCCTGCTCCTGTGCTCCGGTGTGCAGATGGTCCTTCCATCCATAACGTCCCCCTCCCCCCACTCCCCCTGTCCCCTCTGCTCCGATGTGCAGGTGATCCTTCAATCCCTAACGTTCCCACCCCCACGCCCCGCCCCTTCCTCTGTTGGGAATTCTGCCTTCCGCACTGGTCTTCTGCACTTCACAGCCTCCTCCTTCCCTCAACCCCTCCTTCCCTCAACCCTAGCCCCACGACATAGGACACGCTCCTTTGTTCCTTTAGAATGAAGCTCACCGGAGGCACCTGGGTGGCTCAGTTGGTTAAGCCTCTGACTTCTGCTCGGGTCGTGATCTCATGGTTCCCAGGTTCAAGGGCCACGTTGGGCTCTGTGCTGCCAGCTCAGAGCCTGGAGCCTGCTTTGGAGTCTGTGTCTCCCCCTCTCTGTGCCCCTCCCCTGCTGATGCTCTGTCTCTCAAATATAAACAAACATTAAAAATGTTTTTAAAATAGTGAAGCTCACTTATTTAGAGAGGTCTTCACTGACCCATTGCACCGTCACTCTGTTTTCACACCCCCGTATCTTATATGGCTTCTCCTTTTCTTCAAGTAGCCCTCTGATTTTTATTATTTTCTGGCTCCCACGACGCCGTTAATCACTCCTTTATCTCTGCCACCTGGCACAGACCTTAGCTGTTGACAGAATAAAGGGTGACGCACTTTCTCTGCTGCAGATGGCAGACCTGCATGCGGTCCCCAGGGGCATGTACGACGGGCCAGTGTTTGACCTGACCACCACCCCCAAAGGGGGCACCCCTGCGGGCTCCACCCGGGGCTCTCCCACGCGGCCCAACCCGCCCGTGAGGAACCTCCACCAGTCGGGATTTAGCCTGTCGGGTGAGTGGATGGTGCCGGAAGGTGAGAAGGGAGGAAGGAAGGGGACAAGGGAGGGACGGTGAGGGAGCAGTGCTGCAAGCTGGCAGGACACCTATAGGGAGATGGTGCCTGGGGCAGGCAGGAAGCTTTGCCGAATCAGAAGGGAGTCCTGCTGAGAAGGCGATGTAAGGCTCGCTGAGGTCCAAGGTCAGGTTAAATGATGACCAGGTCTGCTTAGAGATCATCCCTGATGGGGTGGGGGCAAGATGCTTTCCATTATGAACTGATATGGAGGTGCTCTGTCTGTCTCTAAAAGATAGCTTAGATTGCAGTAGTGTCTTCTGGTGTTTTGTTAAAGTATTTTAAAAAAAATACTCATTTATTTTTGGGAGAGTCTAAGTGGGAAAGGGGCAGAGATGGGGACAGAGGATCTGGAGCAGGCTCTGCGCTGACCACAGCAAGCCCGACGTGGGGCTTGAACTTAAGAACCGTGAGATCATGGCCCGAGTCAAAGTCAGATCTCAACCAGCTGAGCCACTCGGGTGCCTCTAACCTGGCATTTTTACCCTTCTCTCCCCTTTCTCGTAGTAACGGTAGTGCTAGCAGTAGATGCGGTTGATTAAACACTTGGCCTGGGGTCAAAGACTTCACCTTGTCTAGTCTTTACGAACCGGTGTTAGCAGAAAACTATTCTACTTGCTCCATAACCAGAAGTCTAAAAATGAGGAAATAAACGGAGATTTGCACGTCTGTGATGAACAATCGAAGTATGAGGGAAACGAGACCACTAGAAGGGACAGGGAGAGGTAAAGGGAAACGTATCGGGAAGGAGTAAGGAATGGCAGCAGCAGGAGGAAGGCAAAAGGAAAAGCCTGCAAGTTTGGAGGTGACGCGGCCAGAAGTCACGTTATCTTTGCACAATATTTGTTGTCAGCGTGGTTGCCATTTTGAATCGCTCCCTGCCTGACGTAATCCCTAAAGTTCCGACAGCTCCTCTGTGAATGGACGTTAAGCGCGTGCACTTCAGGGTTTCCTTTTGTGTCGAGGCTGCAGGGGCCCCACCATCACCAGGCCGAGTTGTGAGACCTTGGGCGACTTGCCTGACTTCTCACAGCTCAGTCACTGCCTCTGTGAAATGGGGACACTAACAGTAGCCTCCCCAAAGGATAGTGAGGACTGAGTCAGGTATCTGAGGAGCAGCTGACACATTGCTTGTCGCAGTGGATGTAAGCTTTGATTTCTCGTGTCATAAGTAATGCTTTCCTTAAGTATCATTTTTATGATGCTGGACAGTATCATGATAAGGACCTTGCTTTTCCTGGTGGAGAAGGGAGTCCAGGGCACGGTGGATACGAAACCCCTAGAATACTCGACAGACTGGAATGGAAGTTTCTTGGGAGATGAGGCGAGGAAGGCACTTGCCATCTGACACTCTGAAAATTAATCCAGTTTCTCTCTTGTCCACACCCCCCTCTCTCTCCCTTGTCTCTCCCTGGGGATGTATTGCCCACCGCAGGCACCCAAGTGGATGAGGGGGTCCGCTCGGCCAGCAAGCGCATCGTGGCGCCCCCCGGAGGCCGTTCTAACATCACGTCCCTGAGTTAAGCGACCCCTCCCCCAGAGAGAGGGGCAGAAGCAAGAAGAGATTTTCTTGAAGCCAAAATGGTACACCGATATTTAAGAAGGAAAGCGAATCCAAACAGTTGTGATCTAAAGAATCAATAAGCCTCAAGCCTTATGTTTCTCCAATGCTACACTCGCTTGCCTAGCTTTACGAATATTGCTTTTGTTTTCTGTTTATGCATAGCCTTGATTTGTTGGGCCCTGCCTCCCCCATTTACATGCATGCAATCAGACAGGCTACTAAGGTAAAAGAGTCTGCTATATAGTGTTGAGAGCGTGTGTAGTGCTGCATCTTATGACAAGGGGACAGACAAAGCTGGGATGTCAGGAAAATCAACAAAAGGGACATGGTTACTCGGGGTGAGGGGGTGGTGGGAGCCCAGAGCAAGGCGGAAGGCTCAGCGGGGCTGGGGGAGGGTGTGTCAGGGGAGGTGGGGGGGTGGGGGGTGAGCATACAGGGGCTTGTGTGTTGTGTCGATGAAGCACGTTTATTTCAATGGCAGGTGGCCATCCTGGGGCAGTCGTCCCTTCATCACGGTCCCCCAGGGTCTGTGGAGAAGGTGAACAGTCTTCAGGTGCCAGACTTTGTCACATCCCCTCCTAGATTTTATTCCTTTGAACCTTTTATTAAAACACCAAAACCCAACCATTACGTTCACCTGCTCGATCGCGCCAGTGTTTGGTGGGGCCGCTCTCCCAGCGTTGCTTTCCAATTCTCTTTCCTGGGCTGGGAAGGAAGAGAGGGGACAGGAGGCCACCCTTCTCCTCCTCTGTCCTGCCTGCCTCTTTGGTGCTCTTAAAAGGCAACAGCTGGGAGCGCACACAGGCCCTCGGGCGGGTGGGGGCAGCCATGCTCACACACCTCCCTCTAAACGTCTGTTGGAGATCGTCTCTCCCCTTGGCTTTGTGAAAACCCGAAGGGGTGGTGTGCATCCGGTATCCCAAGTTAGGATGCGCCCAGGCGGGGCCCCAGGAAGGGCTGCTCGTGCTGGCGGTGAGTGGCTGCTTCTTTCCATCTGGGACCCAGGCCCCTCCATGATTGAACAGGATTTTTCGTTTGCAAATTTAGGCACTTAGGTATCCTCCAAGTTTTGTGAGAAACAGGTGATCTCAGCTGAGATGGGAGCCACACAGGGATTTGGGAAAGCGAGTCTCTGGAGCTGGGGGGGCATGTTCAGGGCCATGGGTCTGCTTTTCAGGTCTGAACCATCTTTCCCCCCTTCCTTTAGCATATCCTCTGGGGGAGCTTTTTGTTTCCATCTGAAGTCTCCCAGGGTGAGTGGAAGTGACACATAGTCTCGTGTGATGTGGCACATTATGGACATGGAGCCCAATGTCAATTTCTCCGTCCTGCCACTTGTGAAAATTCCATTTTGGAGCAAGTTCTGTGAGCCACCTGAGTATCTGTGGACTCAAGAGGCCCGTAGGCAGAATGAGGATATCCACCATGGGATCGGACTTCTGTGCTTGGGAGATCCAGCTTGTAGAACCCTGTGTACTAGGTATTTTGAAGGAAAAGGGCAGGTGTCACACACCTGTCACGTGCTAAGGAGAAGCCACGATCTCTGACGGCAGGTTTTACTAAGCTGAAGACCAGAGAAAAGGGGACAACACAGGGCTAACAAGGAATTTGGAAATAGCCAAGGAAGAGGATCTCCCCCTAGCAAGCCAGTTATTGTTCTCATGAAAATGATCATTTCTCCTCATAATAAGGGATCTTGCTATTTTAAGGCTTTTTCAATGGTGCCTTTATTTTAAAGGAAACTTAGGGGGAGCATGCACCTCTTCATTTATAACTCAAAGACTTAAGGGCCTGTTGCAGAACTCAGAATGACGGTTTTGCAGACCCAGGGAGATTGTCAGATCTGAAACATCTGACCGCTGTTAAACCTCAGTGGCTGGGCTGGGCGGTCGGAGGTGTTGCAGTACCAGCCGCAACCGCCAGATGGAGGAAAAGACCAACTAGTGGGCCAGTCCTCTTTTGTGTACCGTCTGCTAGCGTTAACTTAGCAGTTACTGTTACTTAGCCTGTTAAGGTAGCTACCGTTAACTTAGCTTTCATGGCCAAATTGGTCATCTGCACTGCGACTGCCGAATGAAACATTCAACCAGAACTTCCTATTCCACACAAGCGTTCCGTGCTGTAGGAACAACCACCTCTGATGCCTTCATGATGGGCAGCGTGATCTGGGGAACTATCAGTAACTTCCCAAACAGAGATTCCTAATAATTTCAAGAAAACTCCCTTTAGTTCCATCCCTTGTATTTCTTGTACCTTGTCACTTTAGCTAAAATTGTATTCACCTGTGTCCTGTTCCATAAGACACATCAAAGAGCCCTTGTATACAAAGGGTTTAGGAAGAGAAGATGATGTGAGTCACATCCCTCTCAGAATTCATGCCGTCTTATCCAAGAGTGGAGGGCGTGCTGGACCCTCCCCTCCTGCCCATGCTTTCTTTTTTTCCTCTCTTCACTTGGCCTGGCCCCTCTTTAAGGATGCCCTGCCTTCCCCCCCGACCTTCTCCCCTTTTTCCTCAACCCAGATGGCCTCCACCTGGGGTGTTCTATTGGAGGGCCACCATCTTGGGTAGTTGAGAAGGTAGTTGTGGAATCATGAAATCAGCCAACCCCACAGAGGTATTTCTTCTATTTCTGTGTGTTCTAAAAATGGCAGTTTTTTGTAGTCATCGCAAAAATGGGTTTTCTTCAAAGACCAGTCACCCTTTGGCCCTTTTCTTCATGCCTACACCCAGAGAGTCATGCTTTGCTGCAAAGGCCTTCATCCTAAGCCTGGACTTCCGCTCACCCTGAGAAGCCCTTCCCAACTAGGGTGGATGAGCCCCAACTTTGGTTCTTGCCACAAGCTTCCCAGGCCTTCCTTCTCTCCCCTGGAAAATTCCAGCTTGAGTCCCAGATATACCCATGGGCTGTGCTGAGCAGCCAGCATTCATTGTAAAAGTTCCCTCCTTGGAAAATGGTGTGTGGGTGTTCAGTTCTGTGTCTGGTGAAAATGAACAGACCGTAAATCTCCCTGTGATCTGTGGTAGCTGTGAGGCAGCTCTGGGACGTGAAGAGCTGTTTGGTTTGAACCGTGAAGAAAACTGTGTTTTGAGTTTAGCTGAGATTAAAGAAAAAGTTCATCAAGTGACTGTTAATGTACACCTGGTTATTAAAATAACTATGAAATTACAGATATTGTTGTCCAGTTTTCTTCTGTATGCGACGGACCATTTCACCTGCAGTATTAAAATTGCACTGTAAAATGGAAACGGTTAATAAGGTAGGCAGATCTGATGAGAACAAGAGGTTTCCTGAGAAAATGTCAGGGGTTTCTGTCTTTTCAGTTGAATTTGCATTTTTGTTCTGGCCACAGCGTTATCGAAACTTAGGGGAGTAAAGTTTTATCTGTGGACCATCAAAGTTAGTATTAATGTGAAAGGCCTCGCCATCTGAGTCCAGTACAGATCCTGGAAGGGTTTCTTTTGTTTTTTTGTTTCGTTTTGTTTTGTTTTTTGGTCACCCCCTTAAAGAATTTCTGCTTCTCCCCCAGAAGCCTAGACTTGGAGAAAATGCAAACCAAGCATTTTCCAAAGTATATTTTTTTCCCATACTGATACCCCAGTTGTCTAAGGAGGGTTGGAAAGGATTACTTACTAAATGTAGTCCTCTGAGAGATTTAAGGTCTTGGCATCAAATTCAAGGCTGTGAGAAATCTTGTCAGTCTTTGAAAATTTGCCCAGTTCAAGGGTCTCACACTTTTTTGACTGCTGAACCCTTGTATATCCTTTTTTAATATCCCAACCAACTTCTTATGCTAAACTCTCTTGGGGAATCGTTCCTGGATCCAATTCCATATTGTATGGGATGCTTCTCATTGGAAACAGCAGACTATTGTATGCACAATTTTTTTGAAAAGGGTATTTTTAAAATACCCTTTTAAAAAAGGGTATTTTTTCACTAATTTTTTTTAATGTGATATTTATTTCTGAGAGAGAGAGAGACAGCGGGAGCAGGGGAGGGTCAGAGAGAGAGGGAGACACAGAATCCGAAACAGGCTCCAGGCTCTGAGCAGTCTGTCAGCACAGAGCCCAATGTGGGGCTCGAACCCACGAACCATGAGATCATGACCTGAGCCGAAGTTGGACATTTAACCAACTGAGCCACCCAGGCACCCCAGGTATATATTTTTTTAAGATGTTTGTTTATTTATTTATTTATTTTTAAATGTTTTATTTATTTCTAGGAGAGAGAGAGAGACAGCATGAGCAGGGGAGGGTCAGAGAGAGAGGGAGTCACAGACTGAAACAGGCACCAGGCTCTGAGCTGGCAGTCAGCACAGAGCCCGACGCGGGGCTCGAACCCACGAACCTCGAGATCATGACCTAAGCGAAAGCTGGACGCTTAACAGACTAAGCCACCCAGGCGCCCCAAGATGTTTTATTTATTTTTGAGAGAGCGTGAGCAGGGGAGGGGCAGAGAGAAAGGGGGAGACAGAGGATCTGAAGCAGGCTCCAGGCTTACAGCAATGAGCCCAATATGGGGCTGGAACTCACAAACCATGAGATATGACCTGAGCCAAAGTTAGACGCTCAACCACTGAGCCACCTTGGTGCCCTTTGAGAAGGGTATTTTCAAGTCTGGTGTAATGAAAACTCCAGGGATAGAGCTGGGTAGATCCAAGTATAGCTGCGTCTACAACATGATTTCTCTTCATCTCTTAGCCCAGCTTGCCTTCAGTAAGTGCTGCGTAGGAAAGCTTCTGCGTGTGGGAGCAGAACTGGCCATCAGCATCCTCAGGTTTTCATTTTGCCTGCCTAAGCGACTTCAGGGGAAGGAGAGAGGCTCCCTAACTAGTTCCAGCTAAAGAGACTGATAATGGCTGGCCTGGCTGGGGACACGTGTTCACCATAGCACTAGGCACCATGGCTGGGACACTGGGGCTGATGGACCCCACTGGTCATGTGTCCAGCCCCAGACCCCCTGAACCCTGTGAGCTCTGAATCACACAAAAATGTGTGATACTGGAAGAAGGAGCAAGCGCACATCTTGCTCTGGGCAAGAACAGCAGATGGCCACGGTACCCTTTTCAAGGCTGCAGGGCCTCCGTGATTTGCTCGGCAAAGTGCCTGTGTATTAGGTGGAGCATGGAGAAGGGGTAAGAGAATGATAATTTCTTATTAGTTGCTTTTATGGGTCACGAACCCCTCTTGATTCGGTAGAATGAGGCTGTCAGAGGAGCACAGAGTGACAGTACCTTTTAACACCATAGCTTAGAAAACAGAACTGAGAAAACTCTCAGAACATGATTATTTCAGTTTAAGGTTCAAGGTTTAATTAACCCCTAGTGTCAGTTTGCAGCTCACACTCAGGATTGGTGAAATGCCTCTCCTGTCATGACCAAGCAGCAGCTGAGCTCTGCTTGGGGTGGGAGTGATCTTAAAGGGCATGGTCGGTGCTTAATTAGAATGAACTCAGGTTGCAGCATTTAAAATTGATGAAGCAATTTTTTTTTTTTAAATGTTAGTGAAATAGACACCATGACTTTCACACGTCTGTGGGCTAGAACTGTTCAGGGCTGACCAGGTGCAGAATGAGAACACTGCAGAGGAATACAAAGGTCCCTCTGGTTTCAAGGAACTTCCTGGAATCCTCTCTGCTACCCTCAACGCATCACAAAAGGGACAGCAACCATGAGCAGAAAACGGGGGGCTGGGAGGGCCAGAGCAGTCTGCAGAAATGAAATCACACTCTTACGGCTGGCACTCTTCAGAATCAAGAGTTCTAGATCTTGCCCTGTGCATGGCCGCTGGGACAAAACAGGACACTTGACATGGCCTCGACAGCAGGGCACTCGGCATGCAGGACTTCAGAGCCCACTGCCCAGAGCACAAGGATTTCAGGACAAGCCCAGGGAACTCGCTGGCCTGCTGGCTGTTAAGTTTGTGTGGGCCTAGGAGGAAGTAGCTTCCGGCCGCAAGAATGCAAAGATGTCTGTGACCTCTGTGTCCCAGGTGTGGATCATCCACCTGCTGTTTCAGTGTATGGACTGGGACAGTGCGAAGATGGAAAGGGTAGTAAGGCAGAGTGCTGACAGAAAAGGTCCTTGGGCTGAGGACAAGGTCATAGTGAAGGGCAAAACCTGGAATTCTGGGCTGTGCTCCCTAAGGTGTGAATGCTCCGGGGGTCAGGTTTTTAGTTTATGTATATATGTGGATCAATTCCGCTGTGCTGCCTTCCACTGTTCTTGAACATCGCCAATACCAGCTTGTCCCTGGTAAAGGGCAGTGGGAAACAGAAGTAAGAACAGGTGACTTTGGGCCCCCACAACCCTACCTCTAGGAAAAAATAATTACGCACACAGCTGCCAGAGAAGGATCTGTGACTCACTGTCTACAGAAGAAGACATTTTAATACACAGAGGCACATTTACATTATATATACCACATTCAGCAGAAGCAGGTATTCCCACCCAAAGGCTGCTTGTTTACAACGGCACAGATAACTGGAGTTTGGATTTTGAACATCGATGGTTAACATCAGTCAGACACATGGAGCTCATAAGAAACAGCAATCACAGGCGGACGGTAGGAAACGGGATGTTGTGTGGACATAAGCACAACGAGACACGGAAACAAACACTATGTTTTACATGCCTTTTCATTCACCTGTTGAATTAAAGCCTTAGCATTATGGCATCATCAAAAGCAGCAACACTGGATCCTGCTGCCTATATTAGCATTCTTTATTTACTTGTTCATCCAATCTAGAAAAGCTATGATGATATAGAGCCTAGTTATTTCTGATTAGTACTTTCCTATCCAAACAAGCTTACCTACTAATTAACTAAATTACTGTAATCAAGTTAGCCGTGCCTGTGCTCCTTGCATGCGTCCCTGCCCTAGCAATGACCCCAGCCCAAACCAGTGCTGCTGCCTTTGAGAGGTGTTAGCCGTTAGCAGAGTATTTAATTTCCATGGAGACAGCGTTGTGGGTGGAGTTGCAGGGCTCCCTTCCCGCAGTATAATGAGAGTTCTAACCCAGAAGCTTCTGGTCTTCTGTGCCTGCTCAGTCTGACGCTCCACACAGGTAAGGGCGAAAACAGTTAGGAGAAAAAAACCAAAGGAATACCAGACAAAGGGATGTAGGAGTCGGCTTGTTTTCCAAAATTCTTAGCCCTGAGCCTTGGTTGTCACAAATCTAGATGAGACATGGGCCACCTGGTTAGGACAGTCCCTTTTGGCCCAAGTTATGGTAATCGAGCCAAAGAATCTGATACCAACAGGAAGCAATCATGGTTCAGGTCTGGGCATCCTTTTGTTTTTTGGAAAACTTTTCATCCTAACGTTTAAAATGTGTGCTGGTGGGAGGGGCTTTTTAACAGTTGTTCTGCGATGCATTTTCATTTCTAATTGGAAACACATTGCGGGTCTTGTAACCCGATTAGGACTGAAAACCCATCTTACTGCTCTGAGGCTGTGTTCTCTAGTTCATGTGTCCATGGCCCCTGCAAGCTCACAGAGGTGCTTTGGGCAGCTCACTGGAAATAAAAACTAGGGGTTCAAAGTGCAGAGGGGGGTAATAGGTTCCTAGCCTGTTATAACTTGTACAGATGAGAAGTGGCACAATTGGTTGGGTCCCTTCCCAATGGAGGGCCTCCTGATCCCAGTGCCCTGCGGTGTTTCCCGAAGTCTGTTCTGGGATGATACATACACAGACCCCAACAGGAGGCGAACCAGGTGGCTGGAGAGGTGTGTCCACAGCACATCGGGGCTTGAGTCAAAATGCATGAAAGACAGAAGCTGGTAAATAGGCAAGTGGCCCCTGATATTCCCAGAGTTACCAGCCTGGAGCAGAGCCTGGTCACCTAGTTCTTTTCATGTATAATTACAAATGGAGTCAGGGCCAGTGCGTCGTTGATGGTGCTTGCAGAAAAGCTAACCAGCGCGGACACATCATATGTGGGAAATGTAGAAAAAACAAAACAAAAAAAAAGAAACAGAACAAAAGAGCTGGTTTTAATTCTTAACAAAAATATGGTTGCTCTTAAAGTAGAGAGGCTCTTCCAGAAATTCCTGGCGCATTAGCTCAGTGAGGAGAAAACCCTGAATGCCAAATGAGAATCCAGCACTGGCTTCCTACCCGTGTTTAATTGCCTGTGTCGCTTCCCCACTTGCTGTCTTGTGTGACAGGTGCCAGATCTATTACTTCTGCCCCCCCTGTCTGTCTGGCCTTCCCTGTTGCCTCCTCCTGGCATCTTGGCCAGGCCCTTACTCTCTGTAAGTAAGGACAAGGTTTAGGTGATCTGAGTGGCCAAGGCGTCAAACAGCCCCCAACCAAGCCAGTTCACTTGTTGACTTCACCCACTGGCATCTGTCAGTTGCCGGAGCTAGGTCTTCTGCAGAGACCTTCCGTTTATCAGGAGAGAGGAGTTCAGTCATATGCATATCTCACGTAGGTGGATTAGACTTTGTGTTAGGCAAATAAATAAAAAATACATAAGGAAAAAGAATGACACATTAATAATTTTGTAAACAGGCAATTCCGCCCACCCTCCTTGGAGTGAGTTGTGCTTCAGTCCCTTTCTGTGATTTTAGACCTCTGAGATGTGGGAGCATCCTGTAGCTCTGTTATTCCATCTATAAAGGCATCTATGATTGGTTCAACATTTAGGTTTATCTGATAGTAGCGAAAAATGAGACCAAAAATAAAAGACACAATCCAAACACACCCAAAAATAGTGATTCCATTCTTAGCCTATCATCCCTGTGTAAGGTACAGCTTCACTGTACTACAGGTACACACATGCTATTGTGACAATATTATTTTCTGATCCTCTCCAGACACAGGCCTCTGATAATCTTAAGAGGACAATTAGCTCTCAAGGAACTTACTTGAAGAAAGTGAGCAGTATGCTAATAACTACTTCCCAGCGGGCTTGCCAGAATGGGGGAAAAGCCCCGATCTGAAGTATTTGCCCATTTCCATGGTGTAAATATTCCCACTATTTACCAATCATCACCATTTCAACCGTGCAGCCTCAAATCACTGTACAGAGCAATGGGAAAGACATGCCCAGTTGGCTCTTGCTATCTGATATGAGCTGATAATGGTGTGTATCCTTCAGAACACAACCAGAAAGCCCTCATACATCCGTGTTACTTCTAATCTCCCATCCATTTCTTCCTCATTGAATTCCTTATTCCTATTCAATCAGACGTGGGGAATCTGACCTCTCTATGAAATTGTCTGGCTCCGAAGAGCCTCACTTGCTCAGTCTCCTGCCAGTGTCCATTTGCTCATTTGTCACAGTGTAGTTAGAATGTGGAAAAATAAATCTACATCCAAATATTCTTTTTAAAATAAAAATAAAGGCTGTGTAGAATAACAGAATGGTAGCAGTAAAAAAGGTAGGACAGAGCTCATCTAGAATCACCATCTTGTTTAGATCAATAAACCCAAGCTGCAGTGAAGTGACTTGCTCAATGCCACATGGTTGATTAGTGGTGAAACTAGGTCCCAGGAGACCCAGCAATCCGTGTATCATGCTGCCTCCTCCCCAAGGCATTCATTCATATTTTCTGAGGTGTGTGGGGTGTGGAGGGGTGGGAACTACTGTCAGCAATTCCTGACGTGGGGATCAGAAGTTCCTGGCCTGAGGTGGCAGGAAACGTCCAGAGCAGAAGATGTTGAGGATTTCACTCGTTGTTATTCTGGCCATTCTCTTCTTGCGGGTGTTTGGTTTGTTCCAAGGTTAGATTAGCTGGTCTTTTGCTAAAGTCCCTTTTCACTCTTCAAAGAAAAAAGGAAACAGGGCTTATTGTTGAAAAGAAAAAGAAAAGATGTAAGCTTTGAAATGATAGAATTAAGACCATAAGCCTAGAACAAGGTGTGAACCAAAGAAACCATCTTAAAAATGTCATTGATTTTAAGTGTTTAAGTCTGATTCCTCTGTCTTTCCCCTTAATGGAAACTTGATACTAAGCTAATTTACCCATTGGAATTTTTGAAATCTTATACGGGAGGTGGATAGGGGGAAGCGTCTGAAGTTTCCAAATTTTCTAATTTGGACATGTGCATAATTGCTGGTATTAGGAGAAATGAAAAATGTTACAAGAATATGTTAAGGCTCTAGAAGTAGAGTCTGGCCGAAACAGGCCATCATCGGCTGGGCTGCTATTTACCCAGGGGTTACTTACTTACTTTTCTCTGTTGAAAATTATGAACTCCTTCTGGACAGACTCAAGATGCTCTTGAAGAAGGCACATCTTCCAGGTGAACAGATGTGGGTGTGGTGGGGGAAGAGAGGTGCAGTTAGCAGACGAATGAGGATCCTCAAACAGCCAATAACCTATTGTCTGTTCACCGAGTGACTCAAATCTAAGACGCACCAGTATATCTTCAAAATGAACACTATCTGGAAGTATGTGGCAGGAATGAGACTCCATCCACAGTAGTAGGGGAGCAAATAAGGAGGAAACAGCAAAAGGGTAAAACATGTCAACTCCATTCCCCACAATGAGCCAGCAAGGAAGCCATGCGTTATGGTTTATGAGCCTGATGTCTTTCAGCCACTTAGCCATGAAGAAACCATGACTTCAAGGCAGGTGGGGATAAGGGTTTATTAGGCTGATTACCTACTCGCCAGTCATCTCCTGGCTCTTTTATGAAAGGTTTGGAGGTTCTACTTGGATTTAATGAATAGCCTGGAAACATCTCTCCACACAGAGTTCTGGTGGAATCATTCCCTCCACAACTGTACTGGGGTCGATTCACTACATCTCCAGTGCAGGGAGCAGAATCTTTTTTGTGACTCAAAGACATGCAAAACATTTGCTTTGCCTCTGTATGTCCAGCTTTCGACATCTCTTGATGAGTTTTCCATCATAATGAGAAAACTGAACCTCAAAACAGTGATAATCATCAGATCCAGGACACCGTTAGACCCAGATCAAACGTTTGAGAAGTCTGCAACGAAACGCTTCCAAATTACTTCCGATGAAAAAAAAAAATGCCCTGAGGAAAAATATTTATTCATTCCTTCCTCTTTTTTTTTTTAATCTAGGAATTAGGAAATAGCGAGTCTTCAAATCCTGGAGAATTTTCTTTCCTGAGTGAATGTTTAGGTGGTAGAAGAGGAAAACAAAAAGGAGAAGAAATTTCAGGGAGCAAGACAAAGGGAAAGAAGATTCTGCTTAACTTACTCCCGTTCTCAGAATGGGGTACTCGTAACCCTGAGGGTTTCTACTACCAGTCATGAAACTACAGGACAAACAACCTGATACAGCTTCTTGGAAGCAGCTTTACCCCAAGATTTTTATTTAAAAATTTTTATATATTTAGGGGCACCTGGATGGCTTAGTCGGTTAAGCGTCCGACTTTCGCTTAGGTCATGACCTCACTGTTCGCGGGTTTGAGCCCCGCGTCGGGCTCTGTGCTGACTGCCAGCTCAGAGCCTGGAGCCTGTTTCAGTCTGTGACTCCCTCTCTCTCTGACCCTCCCCTGCTCACGCTGTCTCTCTCTCTCTCTCTTAGAAATAAATAAAACATAAAAAATTAAAAAAAAATTTTTATATATTTATATAAACACAAATCTATTATACAGCTTATTCATAGTATTCTTGGAAATATCTGTATTACAGTTATTCATTTCCCCTAGTTTTATTGAGATATAATTAGTAGACATCCCTGTATCATTTTTAGGTGTACAGCATAATGTCTTGCTTTTAATATATTGTGAAATGATCACCACAACCACTTCAGAAACATCTATCATCATATAGATAGAAAAAGAAAAAGGAAAAAAAAATGGCTTTTCCTTGTGATGAGAACTCTTAGGATTTACTGTCTTAACACTCTTCTATAGATCATACAAGCAGCGTTAGCTACAGCCATCATGCTGTATATTACATCCCTGGTGCTTATTTTTCCTATAACTGAAAGTTGGCACCTTTTGACCACCTTCATCCGGTTACCCCTACCACAGCCCCCTGCTTCTGGTCACCCCAAATGTGATCTCTTTTTCTATAAGTTTGTTGGTTTGATTCCACATAGAATTGAGATCATATAGTATTTGTCATTCTGTTTGACTTATTTCACTTAGCATAACATCTTCAAGGTCCATCCATGTTGTTGTAAATGGCAAAATTTCCTTCTTTTTAAAGGCTGAATAATATTTGTGTGTGTGCGTGCGTGTGTGTGTGTGTGTGTGTGTGTGACAACTTAATCTATTGCTATTTCTATGTCTTGGGTGTTGTAAGCAATGCTGCAATGAACACAGGGGTGTAGATAGCTCTTCAACACAGTATTTTATTTCCTTAGGATATATCCCAGAAGTGGAATTGCTGGATCATATGGTAGTTCTATTTTTAATTTTTTGAGGAACCTCCATACTGTTTTCCATAGTGGCTGCACTGATTTACATACCCAGCAACAAAGTGTAAAGAGTTCCCTTTTCTCAATATTCTTGCCCAAACTTGGTATTTCTTATCTTTTCGATGATGGCTATTGTAACAGGTGTGGTGTGATCATTTCTTTGTGTCGTTTTGATATGCATTTCCCTGTTATATAGTAATTTTAGGCACTTTTTGCATACCTGTTGGCCTTCACGTATCTCCTTTGGAAAAATGTCTATTCAGGTCCTTTGCCCATTTTTTGAATTGGATTATTTGGGGGTTTTATTGATGTTTTTGCTTTTGAGTTGTATAGGTTTTACAGATTTTGGATATTAACACCTTATCAGATAAATGATTTGCAAATATTTTTTCCCATTTCGTAAGTTGTCTTTTTATTTTGTTGATTCTACTTCTTTTGTTGTGCAGAGGCCTTTTAGTTTGATGCAATCTTACTGTTTGATTTTCTATTTTGCTGCAAATGCTTAAGGTGTTAAATCCAAAAAATCATTGTCAAGGCCCATGTCAGGTGGCTTTTTTCCTACTTTTTCTTCTAGGAGTTTTATCACTTCTGGTCTTACATTTAAGCTTTTAAGTCATGTAAGTCTTGTTAATTTCAGGGAGTCAATTTTTGTAAGATCTAGGGGTCTAGTTTCATATTTTTACATGTGAATGTCCTGTTTTCCTAGCATCATTTATTGAAGAGACTGAGTATATTTGGCTTTTCTCCACTGAGTATATTTGGCTCCCTTGTCAAGTATTAGTTGTCTGTATTTGTATGGGTTTATTTCTGGGTCCTCGATGCTATTCTATTGGTCTATATGTCTGTACTATAGTGTTTTGATTACTATAGCTTTGTAGTATAGCTCGAAACAAGGAGATATGCTTCCTGCTTTGTTCTTTCTCAAGACTGCTTTGCCTATTTGGAATCTTTCGTGGTGCCATATAGATATTATGATATTTCTTCTACTTCTGTACAAATCCCATTGGGATTTTGATAGCGGCTGCATTGAATCTATGGATTGCTTTGGGTAGTATGGACATTTAACAATACTAATTCTTCCATTCCACGAACACAGGATTCCTTTCCATTTATTTGTGTTGCCTTTAATTTCTTTCATCAGTGTCTTGTGGTTTTCGGTGTAGACATCTTTCACCCCCTTGTAAATTTATTCCTAAGTATTTTGTTGCTCGTTGGTGCTAAAGTAAATGGGACTGATTTTTTTTTCAGATAATTCACTATTAGTGTATAGAAATGCTACTGTATGTTAATTTTGTACCCTGCAATTTTATTGAATTTATTGATTAGATCTAACAGTTTCTTGCTGCAGTCTTTACAATTTTGTATATATAAAATCATGTCATCTGCAAATAGGCAGTTTTGCTTCTTCCTTTCCAATTTTGGTGGCTTTTATATCTTTTTGTTGCTTGATGGCTCTGGCTAGGACTTCTGTGCTGTTGCATAGGAGTGATGAAAGTGGGCACCCATGTTTTGTTCCTGATCTTAGAAGAAAAGCTTTCAATATCTCCCCCCGCTGAGTATGATGTTAGCTGTGGGCTAGTCATATATGGTTGTATTCAGTTGAGATATGCTCCCTCTATACCTAATCTGTTATGAGTTTTTATCAAGAACAGATGTAGAATTTTGTCAAATGCTTTTTCTATGTCTCTTGAGATGATATGCTTTTTCTCTTTCAGTTCTATCAATGTGATATATTACTATCAATGTGATATATTACATTTATTGATTTGCAGATGTTGAACCATCTATAGGTCCATATTCCATTTGACAATGGTGAATGATCCATTTAATTTACTGCTGAATTTAGTTTGCTAGTATTTTATTGAGCAACTTTGCATCTGTATTCATTGGGGGTATTGTCCTGGAGTTTCCTTTTCCTTTAGGTGTCTTTTTTGGCTTTGGTATCAGGGTAATGCTAGTGTCATAAAATGAGATTAGGGGTGTCCTCTCTTTGGTTTTTTGGAAGACTTTGAGGAGAAATGGTGTTTATTCTTCTTAAAATGTTTAGTAAAATTCACCCCTGAAAGTTATCTGTTCTGGGCTTTTCTTTGGTGGAAGATCTTTGATTATTGATTCATTTTCCTTACCGGTAATTGGTCTGTTCAGATGTTTAATTTCTTCCTGATTCAGAATTGTCAGGCTGTATGTTACTAAGACTTTTCCTTAGTAAAAAACAAAAACAAAAACAAAAACAAAAATCATTTCTTCTAGGTTGTCCAGTTTGTTTGTGTATAGTTGTTCATAATGGTTTTCTATGCTCCTTAGCATTTATTTCTGTGCTATCAGTTGTAATGTCTCCTCTTTCACTTATATTTTATCGATTTGGGTCCTTTCTCTTTTTTCCTTGGTTAATTTAGCTAAAGGCTGGATTTTTTTTCTTTGAGTATAGCTGACCAAAATTTTTTTAATATCAAAGTATTACACAAAATATAAACAAATAAGCATACATAGAGTATTATATAATATTTTTACATATGCAATATTTTATGTATGTTTATATATACATGTATTATATATTAACAAAACATTAATATAAACATACATAAACATAAAAGACAGGTAAATATTGTGTAATATGTTTATGTACATATGTTCATATGTAATATATAAACACACATATAAAGATGTATACATATATGGACACATAAAATGATACGAAAATGTAACATGAAAAATAATTAAATATTAACATTTTAAATGTTTTGATATTAAAAATCAAGACTATAAACAACTAAAATGCAGAAATGCGTGTGGATTTTTTTCTCTATCACAGAATTCTATTTAACTTAAAGCTACAGTAAGACAGACACTCAGAGGGGAGTTTGTGATACAGCAGTGGAGACCCCAGAAATCCCATCCCTGGCCCATGAAGCGTTCACATTTAACATGTTCTCTTCCCTCTGCTTTAGGTGAAAAAGTTTAAGACGTACAGCGACACAGATAATTCAACAACAGTAGCCAAAAAGAGGAAATGAGGGAAAGAAGGGGAAGGCAAACAGAATGGGGGGATGAACATGTCTTACATGACTGAGAAAGAAAGGTGGGTTAAAACTCTTAGAACTTACTTCTCAGGGATGAGCAGAACAAACTGCAAGTAGACCAATATGCAAGGAGGGGGCACCAGAAATGAGTAGACCAGCATGCAAGGAGGGGTCACCAAAACACTCCGAAGGGTTTGGAGCATGTGGAAATCAGGAGATGGTAAAAAAAGGACTTAACTCATTTGCCTCAACAGCAGACCACCTACATGGCATGTCTACCTCTTTGGTTCTATACGTTATAGAACTATACTCCTATACTTTAAAGCTGTTGATGAGCAGAGAGGGATAAAATGGAGAATATGCTAGAAGCAAAGAAGTAGAGGCATCTGACGTGAAGAAAAGTATGAACATGGGAAACAAGGAAGTTAAGAGTCAGGATATAGAATGGAAAAGTAAAACATAATAATGAATCATTTTGCCAGACACATTGCAGGCACTAATTGACTCAAAAGGAGTCTATAAAATGGGCACCAATATCAACTCCATTTCATAAACGAGGAAACAGGAAGAAAGGGAAAATTTTAATGTGTCTACTTTATTTAATCATATCCTGGACTCTATACTGGTGGATCTCAACCTTAGAACTTTTTAATTCAACCTGAAGAACTTCTTAAAATACTGATGACCAGGCCACACTCCCAGATTCAAATGTAACCGATCTTGGGTGGGATCTAGACACCAGTATACCAAAAAAGTTTTCCCAAATGGGTTATGTGTGATGCTAAGGTTGAGAAACACTGACATAGCAGGGGCCTAGAAGAGAAGTCCAAGAGATCATATGATACGCTTTCAGCATTATAGAAATCTACAGCTTAACCTAGTTAGTGGTTAATATGGCTTACTATCATTATCTTACTTCCTCCTCAGGTCATTTATAAGGTGTCCTATTACTATTCTTATTTTTTTATATAAAGGAATCAGTGCTTCCAAAGGTTACATGAGTTAATATTAAATCGTTACTTTAAAAGAATCACACTGCCATTTACTAAGTAACCACTACACCCACTGCCTCCTCTGGTTATGACAGAAAGTACGCAAGAGATGACAGCTGTCACTGGAAAGAAGGGATGTGTGCCCTCTAACAGACTGCAAGCACTCTACTAAATATCAACTATACTCCCGCCACTCTGCTAGTTGTATTAGCACTGAGGATTCAACATGTCGAAACCATCACTGCAGATAGTTACACACCCACCTTCCATCTTCTAACAAGATAATTCTACCCTTTTCTATCCTTATTATAAGTTTAGAACATTTCAAGGCTGCCTCTTTTCTGCTCAGTCCTCGCGAATGCAATTCTATTTCTTAGTCTAGAAACACAAAGGCCCTCCTTACAGTCATTGAAAGAAATCTACAAGAGAAGAAAATGTTCCCTCGTCCTTACAGTCACACATAAGAGGTCTTCATCATTAAGACAAAACACGCAAAAAAACAGATGCTAGTGGATATTTCTAAAAAAGTCTCTTGTAAGATTTTTGGACCAAAGATGTTGGTAGTAAGCCCTGTGAAGATAAATCCTACCCTCTAGCATGTCTACGATGCTGAGTGTTTATAGTTATAGTTATTTATTTACATATGTGTATTTATTATATAATATATTCTATATTGTATAAATATAAAATACAAAATAAAAAATATTAAAGTATTACAGTAAGTTTTATTTTTCTATACACAAAATGGGCAATGTAGGGCTCTTCCCCTTAATAAAGCTTTTTAGGATATGTATATCCAGAGGGAAAATTATCTCTCTCTCCCTCCCTAGCCTCTGTTAACATAATTTAACCAAAATAAGCAGACCAGATAAAACAACAGGTTAACAGGTTTGTAGGATATTTAAAGTACATCTTTAAATGGGTATGATGATTCCATTAATAAAATTAGTTGGGCTAAAAATTATGTTAAAGATTCCCATTTTGATGAAATGCAAATAAGAATGAGGATGGAGGGTGGAGGTCAAGGAGGTTGTTTCCTGCCTTCTCCTCTAGGGTGTTGATAGTTTCCTGTCTCACGTTCAAATATTTTATCCATTTTGAGTTTATTTTTGTGCATGGTGTGAGAAAATGATCTAGTTTCATTCTTCTGCATGTTGCTGTCCAATTCTCCCAACACCAACTGTTAAAAAGGCTGTCTTTTTTCCATTGGATATTCTTTCCTGCTTTGTCAAAGATCAGTTGGCTGTATACTTTTGGGTCCACTTCTGAGTTCTCAATTCTGTTCCATTGGTCTATGTGTCTGTTTTTGTGCCAATACCATACTGTCTTGAGGATGACAGCTTTGTAGTAGAGGCTGAGGTCTGGGATGGTGATCCCTCCCGTTTTGGTTTTATTTTTCAGTATTACTTTGGCTATCGGGGTCTTTTGTGGTTCCATACAAATTTTTGGATAGTTTGTTCTAGTTTTGAGAAGTATGCTGGTGCAATTTTGATTGGAATTGCATTGAATGTGTAGAGTGCTTTGGGTAGTAATGACATCTTAACTATATTTATTCTTCCTATCCATGAGCATGGAATGTTTTTCCATTTCTTTGTGTCTTCTTCAATTTCCTTCATAAGTTTTCTATAGTTTTCATCCTTGACCTCTACCGCAGCAACTTCTTATTTGACACATCCCCAAAAGCAAGGGAATCAAGAGTGAAAATAAACGATTGGGACCTCATCAAGATCAAAAGCTTCTGCACAGCAAAGGAAACAACCCACAAAACTAATAGGCAACCAATGGAATGGGAAAAGATAGTTGCAAATGACATATCAGATAAAGGGTTAATATCCAAAATCTATAAGGAACTCAACAAACTCCACACCCAAAAAACAAACAACCCAGTGAAGAAATGGGCAGAAGATATGAACAGACACTTCTCCAAAGAGGACATCCAGATGGCCAACAGACACATGAAATGATGCTCAGCGTCACTCACCATCAGGAAGTACAAATCAAAAACACTGAGATACCACCTCACGCCAGTCAGAGTGGCTAAAATGAGCAAATCAGAGAACTCGAGATGCTGGCGAGGATGTGGAGAAACGGGCACCCTCCTACACTGTTGGTGGGAATGTAAACTGGTACAGCCCCTCTGGAAAACAGTGTGGAGGTTCCTCAGGAAACTAACACTAGAACTCCCCTAGGACCCAGCAATAGCACTGCTAGGAATTTACCCAAGGGATACAGAAATGCTGAGGCATAGGAGCACATGGACCCCAATGTTCATAGCAGCACACTCAACAATAGCCAAAACACGGGGTGAGCCTAAGTGTCCATCCACAGACAAATGGATCAAGAAGATGTGGTTTATCTATACCATGGAATACTCCATGGCAATGAGAAACAGTGAAATCTGGCCATGTGTAGCAACATGGATGGACCTTGAGGGTGTTATGCTGAGCGAAATAAGTCAGGCAGAGAAGGACAAATATCATATGTTTGCACGTATAGGAGGGTTAGGAGGAACTTAACTGAGGACCATGGGGGAGAAGAAGGGGGGAAATGGTGGGGGAAAGGGAGAGAGGCAAACCATGAGAGACTCTTGAATGCTGACAAAAACTGAGGACTGATGGATGTGGGGGGGGAGGGGGGATGGGTATGGAGAAGGGCACTTGTGGGGATGAGCACTGGGTGTTATATGGAAGCCAATTTGACAATAAACTATTAAAAAAAAAAATGAGGATGGAGGGGTGCCTGGGTGGCTCAGTTGGTTAAGTGTCCGACTTCGGCTCAGGTCATGATCTTACGGTTTGTGGGTTCGAGTCCTGTGTCGGGCTCCGTGCTGACAGCTAGTTCAGAGTCTGGAGACTGTTTCGGATTCTGTGTCTCCCTCTCTCTCTGACCCCCAGCACCCCTGCTCATGCTGTCTTTCTCTCTCTCTCTCTCTCTCATAAATAAATAAAACATTAAACATTAAAATAAAAAAGAATGCAGATGGAATGAGAAGAAGAAGATGAGCCAATGATTTTGTTGTGAATCTTTTTTCCCAACTGGGAAGCAAGATTTAAAGATTGAGTGAGAAGTAGGAGACCATAAATTATCTCTAAAAAGATCACAGCTGAATTCCTGACCTCTTTTCCAGGCTTGAGTAGAATTTTCTTGTCAGTACCTGAGTCTTTTCTAATAAGGTGCCTAGCAGTGATGAACCAGCCCCTAGAGCAGCATGGTGAGTTTGAGCTATAGCAGGACAGAAATGGAGGCTCGGCAGGATACAGTCAACATTGATGTTGCTGTGACACTCTTGTTAGATTTGGTGCGAGGAACAGGATGCCTTGGGGTATGTCTCTGGATGAAATCAGAGGGGCAGAGGGTAAGCGATGGCACAGGCCTCTTGAACACAGCATGGGGATTTCCCACCATTGGCAACCATCTGTCATTGCATTTTTTTTTTTTAAATAATGAAGGCAAATCTATACTCTCAGGACATACCAGTCCTGAAATGCCCTCATCCTTTGTTTTCTTCTGGGCTACCTCTGTTCAACCTAGAGGAACCATATCAAATGTTTCCTCTTCTGGAAAGCCTGTCCTGGACCCTCATTCAGGACCAATAAATAATTTTCAGAGCACTTCATCCATCTAAGGGTAGCAATGACTAGCAAGACAGAGACATTAGCTGACCTAGCAGGCACTTTATAATCAGGTACTGAGTGAATGAATCAGTGAATGAATGAACGAATGAACATGGTAATATTGTAATGAGCTGCTAAGACTGATCCCACATTTTAAAAAACTTGATGTCAAAGAGTAGAGATAGAGTGCTCTTTTGAGATTCACGATCGTCCTGATTCTTCTTTGGGAGAATGCTAACCTTTATTTTGAAGCAAAATAATTTTTATTTTTGAACTCAGGGTACAGGATTAGGAGGAACTAAAACAAAAACTGAGAGTAGGCAGCTCCAAATGCCCATCAACAGAAACAGCAAGAATAAGCAGAAACTGTCAGAGCTAACTTTGTCAGAATTCTGGAGAGCAATCAAAGGTTTTTTAACCAAGGAAACACCAAATCAAGTAAAAAGGTTACTTAAAAAGTGTTCCTGGTGTTCAAGGGAATCTCTGTCAAAATACTAGCTAAACACAAGCTGACATAATAGGAACTGCAGAGATAAGGCATGACAAGGAATACGGTGTTTGCAAAAGTAGTTTGTAAAAGTTACTTTAAAAAGGACAAGTATAGCCTTCAACAATCATAAAACAGCAAGCCCTGTGGAAGGAGAGAATCTGGTTTCTGGAGTTACTGCGTTATAATACTCAAACGTCAAGTTTTCAGCAGCAAAACCACAAGGCCTACAAAGAAACAGGAAAGTATGGCCGATTCAGAGGGACATAATTAGTTGACAGAAATCATCCCTGAGGAAGTCCAGACGATGGATTTACTATACAGAGACTTTAAAAGAACACTCTTCTTTTTATGTTTGTTTATATATTTTGAGAGAGACAGAGAGAGAGCAGGGGAGGGACAGAGAGAGAGGAAGAGAGAATCCCAAGCAAGCTCCATGTTGTCAATACAGAGCCCTGGGTGGGGCTTGATCCCATGACCCTGGGATCATGATCTGAGCCAAAGTCGAGAGTCAAACACTCAATTGACTGAGCCACCAGGCACCCCTAAAACAACTCTCTTAAATATGCTCAAAGAGGTCAAAGAAATCATGGGAGGAAACCATGTTAGGCCACAAAACATTCTCAATAAATTTTAAAAGATTAAAATCTTAAAAATTATCTTCTCTGACCACAACAAAATGAAGCTAGAAATCAACAACAGAAGGAAAACTGGAAAATTCACAAATCGTTTAAATTAAACAGCACATTCTTAAGCAACCATTGTGTAAAAAAAATTATAAAAACTAGAAAATACTCCAAGATAAATAAAAACAAACAAATAAAACACCCAACATACTAAAACTCAGGGAACGCACTGAAGCCAGTGCTCAGAGGGTGTTTTATAGCTATAAAGGTCTACATTAGAAAAGAAGAAATATCCCATATCAATAATCTAACTTCGTACTCTTATGAATTAGAAAAAGAAAAGCAGAGTAAACCCAAATCTAGCAGAATGAAATAATAAAGATTAAAGCAAAGACAAACGAAATAGAGAATAGACGTAGTGGCGCCAAAAGCTGTTTCTTTGAAAACAGTTAACAAGATTGACTACTGTTTAGCCATACATAAAAAAAAAAAAAGAGAGAAAAGACGCAAATAACTAAGTTCTTGAAAAACACAAACTACCTACCTTGACTTCAGAAGAAAAAAACTCTCAACAGGGGCGCCTGGGTGGCTCAGTTGGTTGGGCATCTGACTTCGGCTCAGGTCATGATCTCGCGGTTTGTGAGTTCGAGCCCTGCATTTGGCTCTGTGCTGACAGCTCAGAGCATGGAGCCTCCTTCAGATTCTATGTCTCCCCCCTCTGTGCCCCTCCCATGCTCATGCTCTGTCTCTGTCTCTCAATAATAAATGCAAATGTTAAAAAATTAAAAAAAAATCTCAACAGACCTATAACAAGTAAAGACTAATCTACAAGTAAGAAACTGGAATAAAAACTTCCCGACAAAGAAAAGTCCAGGACCTGATGTCTTCAGCAGTAAATTCTACCAAATGTTTAAAGACGAAATAACACCAATCTTTCTGCAAACTCTTCTGAAAAAACAGAAGAGTAGGAAACACTGACTCATTGTTTGAGCCCAGCTTTACCCTAATATCAAAACAGGTAAAAACATCAAGAGTAAAGAAAATTATAGGACAATTTTAATTGTGAATATAGAAGCAAGAATCTTCAACAATGTAGTAGCAAGCCAAGTCCAACAGCATATTGAAAGATAATACACAATGAGCAAGTGGGATTTATCCCAGGAGAGTGAGAATGGTTCACCATAAGAAAACCAGCCAACATAACACATCACGTTAATAGAACTAAGAAAAGAAAAATGCACAAGATTATCTCATTTGACCCAGAAAAGGCATTTGACAAAATCCAAAGCCCTTCAGGATAAAAGCATTAAAAACTAGGAATAGACGTGTACTTCTTCAAGAAGCTAAGCGGCATTTACAAAAAACTCACAGCTAACACAATACTCAGTGGTAAAAGATGAAAGCATTTCCCACTAAGATCAGAAAAAAGACAGAGATGCCTGCTTTTACCATTAGTATTCAGTAATGTACTGGAATGTCTAGCCAGAGCAGTTAGGGAAAGAAAAGGAAAAAAAGGCATCCAAATGGCAAAGGTAGGAGGAAAGCTATCCTTATTTCCAGAAGACATGGTCTTAGATAGAGGAAATCCCATAGAACCCACAAGGAAGCTGTAGAGCTCATAAATGAGCTCAGCAAAGTCGCGGGTCTACAAATCAACACAGAGCCATCAGTTGTGTTTCTATACACCAGTAATAAACAATCCAAAAAGGATATTAATCATTCAATTTCCATAGTATCCAAAAGAATAAAATACCTAGGAATAAATAGAACCAGTAGTTATTGAGGGTCAGATACCGATAGTACTTCTGTGGTTAGAGGGATTTGAGTGAGGACAAGAAGAATATAGTACAAGGATGGATGGGAAAGGTAAACCTACCAGGTAGAACGTGGGAGGTACTGTCAAAAGTTATTCACAAATTGCTGTCATCACTCCAACTTTAGAACACTTATAATAGATACGTTCTCTTGGTCTTGGCTACATTTGGGGACCTGCGAACAGAGAAGCCTGTACAGGCAAGCTCTACAGGTGCAAAGGAAGGAGCATGTCTGGAGAAGTCAGTGGGTTATGATGTGAAGAACAGATCATTAGAAGGTTGGTTGGGTCCCTTCCCAATGGAGGGCCTCCTGATCCCAGTGCCCTGCGGTGTTTCCCGAAGTCTGTTCTGGGATGATACATACACAGACCCCAACAGGAGGCGAACCAGGTGGCTGGAGAGGTGTGTCCACAGCACATCGGGGCTTGAGTCAAAATGCATGAAAGACAGAAGCTGGTAAACAGGCAAGTGGCCCCTGATATTCCCAGAGTTACCAGCCTGGAGCAGAGCCTGGTCACCTAGTTCTTTTCATGTATAATTACAAATGGAGTCAGGGCCAGTGCGTCGGAGCACTCCGCGCTCCAGCAGAGCACTCCCTGGAGGGATAGAGGATATTTACAGATGGGCATCTGGCAAGAGGCCCATTCTGTGAACAAAAAGAATGCAGACTTTGGTAGATTGACTGTTACAGGATCTAAGTGGCCCCAGAGAACTGGAGAAATTAA
This sequence comes from Hyaena hyaena, assembly GCF_003009895.1. NCBI lineage: Eukaryota > Metazoa > Chordata > Mammalia > Carnivora > Hyaenidae > Hyaena > Hyaena hyaena. The sequence goes on from NW_024081432.1 coordinate 325,402, forward strand.
GGACACTGAGAATATTTGTTAGCAGAGCTACCTTCGAGGATAGGGATGTCATTGAAAGCAGGAATTCTATCTCATTCATTCATCTTCAGTGCAATGGAGCTGGCAGATAATATATGTTCAATAAAAGCAGCCTAAGTGAAAGGATGGAGGACCATTAGTTGAGTGGTGGGTTGACATGTGGATGACTGGATGGATGTATGGATAGATGGATGACCATTAGATGCAAAGTGAATGTTTATTACTTCACCATCATTATAATACACAGAACCACGTGTGAATCTCAAATTCTCCTGAGTTCCTGCAAGTGACCACATTGAAATCTGAGCTCTAACTAACAGAGAATAATACAGTCACAACACTGTTTTAACACTGCCTGAAATCCACCCATCGCATATGTAAGAATTCCATTTTTTCTGTGAATAGACACTCTTCGTTTCTGCTCGGCCTGGTATCACGAAATTTTGCCTGGGGCAAAGAACAGGCGCCACCTCTAAGGTTGGAGCGGGGGCCCCAAACAGCCACGTGTGTACTTTAGAACCAGCCCCTTGCCTGTCAGTTTAGGAGGAGTCACCTGACCGAGGCTTGGCCAAATGGAGTCTTCCCCAGGAAATTATAAAATTTGAAGTGAGAGTTTGAAGAGGTCAATAACTGAATGCACTTAATGGTAGAGCTAGAGAATCCACAGTGAAATGTTAGTGCTCAGCTAGGGTCCCCAGAGCTGCCCTGGCCTGCCATCTCAGAAGTTTGGCCGTTCAGGGACTCTGTGCATTCACAAAGCAGCAACAGGAGGGTGTTGAGGGGACCTCCCACCAGAAGCTCTGTCACAAACCATGGCCACCAGGAAGAGTCCCATGACCGTGCATGTGGCGGGGACCTGCTTACCTGAGAGGAATCACATTTCCTCATCTCCTTCTCCTTCTTTGCCAGACGCTTCTTCTTCTTGTGAAGAGGTTTGGACTCCAAAATCATTTCTTCAAGTTCAAAGGTGGGGTCACAATTCAGCCTGCCTTTCTGCAAGAAAGACAAGTTGGCTCACTCCTTCGATTCTGTATCATTCTACAGATACACCAGAACAAATGGCAGGAATGATACCTAGTTTTCACAGAGCCATCCAAGAATAAGGAGTTGTGATTCCTACTAGGTTTCAGACAGTGTATTGACAGCATTTTGTTTTTCATACTCCTTGATTTTATATTTCATATATTTTCTAAACTCCCCATGAGCCCTCAGTGAGTGAGAAAGGAGATCAAAGTATAGTTAACTTTCTAAAGTTTGAACTTGTACATTATGTTTCTCAAAGTATGTTCTAACAATCACATATCAGAATCACCTGAGTTGTTTGCCCAGCTTCCCATTTCCCCAGTCAGACCTCCAGAGTCAGTGTTCCTGAGCATGAGGCTGAGGAAAGTATATTTTTAACAAGCTCTGCAGATGATTCAGATTGACAATAAAGTCAGAGAATCTTACATAGAACCTCTCCGGAGGAAGCATCGATGGCTAATTTCTGTGGTGTGGTGTGTAGGGGGAAGAATGGAAGCTATAGGAGGTGGGTCTGGATTTCCACCATGTCATGTGCCCATCAACCAAGGTACATCTGCCCATACCAGATTCTGCAACCAAGTAGACCCAGACCTACCTTCTTGTTGTTCCATGAGGTAGCAACTCCTCACCTCAGCATTCTACCACACTGCCCACCCGTGTCGCCCACCTTGCACTTTTACCCGACCCACTCATCCATGCATCTTCTTCTATGTGCACGTGAAAGATCACACCCCCACAAGCCCACAGCATGCACCTCCCTGGGGCTGAACAGAAAACTTGGAACTGTCTCAACTGTCCCCTTTCGGAGTTCATTGTTCTGCTGATCTACCGGATACCAAATGTGTAGAATCAGACTTGTAGAGGGAAGCGAGAGGCCTCATGTGGGCCCTGTGGCTTTGGACTCCAGCTTTACCAGCAATCTGCAGGAGGTCACAGATGTCCCTCGGCCAGGCAGTCACCCAGTGGGAATGACTTTCCTTTGGCTATTAGTCCTTACAAGGATAGCTCTGTGGCAGAGAACCACCAAAGAAAGAGGGGTGAATGGTAAAAATAACCCCAACATTTTCAATTCTGTGACTCACAGAACTCCATGGATACAAACTTCTCTATCTTTGAAATCAGAGAAAACACTATTTCCTCAATGAGAAGATTCCTGTGAATGACTATTTGGAGGACTAGAGCTTCCTTCCAACAGAAACATACCACAAAAATTGGGTAGAAGCTGGAACTCCAGACACAGACCTGGATTAGACTCCCACTTGGCCACTTGCTAGCCATGTGAACTTTGGTGGCCCATTTACCCAGTGTTCTCATCTGTAAGACAGAAGTGGGGCTGTCCTCGAACACCAGTGAGGTTATCTAACGAGACTGTGTGTGTAGCTGAATGAAAGTTAGGATGGGTTTGTTAGGATTGACTCACATTAGGAATAAAACCTGGAATAAGCCTCTTCTGCAAAACTGCATCCCAGTTCATGTCATTCATATATGGGAAGTTCTGAACGTCGGACAAATGAGAAAACCGTTGGTCTGGGTTCAGCTCAAGTAGCTGCCAATGGAATACAAATACCAAGATCATCATGAAGGTCAAAGTAGGGCAAAAAATTATACAAATTCTTCTAAAAGGTTTCAAGTGTAGGACTGAAGGAAATAAGGCCATATTCTCCTTCCCTCACCCTATAAACTAACAGTATAGGTAATACATACATAAATAACGTGATAATACATGGATAGAACAAGCTAGAAGTTGGTTTTTGCAGTGGGTTGAGTGAAAACAGATTGTCCTATTGAGTCAATCATACTTTTGATTCCCGACTCTCTACTTTACTACCTATGGGCAAGTTTGTCCTCTAAACCTTAGTTTACTATCTATTAAAGGGGATAATAGCCTATTTCATAAGGCTGCAGCTAAGATTAAATGAGCCATGTATTTAAAGTGCCTAAGAGATAAAGACAATCACAAGAGATGAAGAAGGGCACTACATAATAATTACAGGGTCCATCCATCAGGAGGAACTAACAATCATAAGTGTCTACGCACCGAATATGGGAGCACCTAAATATTTACAACAATTAATCACAAACAGAAACAAGCTTATAGATAAGAATGTGCTAATAGCAGGGGACTTTAATACTCCGCTTACACCAATGGACAGGTCAACCAGACAGAAAATCACTAAAGAAATAATGGACTTGAAAGACACATTGGACCAGATGGATCTGACGGATATATTTAGAACTCTACATCCTGAGGCCAGGGAATTCACTTTCTTCTCAAGTGTGCATGGCACATTCTCCAAGATAGATCACATACTGGGACATAAAGCAGCCCTCAATAAATATAAAAGAATAGAGATCATACCATGCACACTGTCAGATCACAATGCTTTGAAACTTGAAATCAATTACAGGAAGAAGTCTGGAAAACCTCCAAAAACATGGAGGTTAAAGAACACCCTTCTAAAGAATGAATGGGCCAATCAGGCAATTAGAGAGGAAATTAAAAAATATATGGAAACAAATGAAAATGAAAACACAACAATTCAAAATCTATGGGATGCGGCCAAGGCAGTCCTAAGAGGAAAGTACATTGCTCTCCAGGCCTATTTCAAGAGATTAGAAAAAGCACAAGTCCAAAATCTAACAGCTCACCTAAAGGAGCTAGAGGCAGAGCAACAAGAACGCCCTAAACCCAGTAGAAGAAGAGAAATAGTAAAAATTAGAGCAGAAATAAACAACATAGAGACCAAAGAAACAATTGAACAGATCAATGAAACCAAGAGTTGGTTTTTTGAAAAAGTAAACAAAATTGACAAACCTCTAGCCAGGCTTATCAAAAAGAAAAGAGAGAGCACCCAAATAGACAAAATTATGAATGAAAATGGACTTATTACAACCAACCCCTCAGAAATACAAGCAATTATCAGGGAATACTATGAAAAATTATATGCCAACAAATTGGACAACTTAGAAGAAATGGACAAATTCCTAAACACACACTCACTACCAAAATTCACACGGGAAGAAATAGAAAACCTGAACAGACCCATAACGAGTGAAGAAATCGAATCAGTGATCAAAAATCTCCCAACAAATAAGAGCCCTGGACCTGATGGTTTCCCTGGGGAATTCTACCAGACATTTAAAACAGAATTAATCCCAATTCTTCTCAAGCTATTCCAAAAAATAGAAGTCGAAGGAAAACTCCCGGACTCATTTTATGAAGCCAGCATCACTCTGATTCCCAAGCCAGACAGAGATCCAGCAAAAAAAGAGAACTATAGGCCAATATCCTTGATGAATACGGATGCAAAAATTCTCAACAAGATCCTTGCAAATCGAATCCAGCAGCATATCAAAAGAATCATCCACCAAGATCAAGTGGGATTCATTCCTGGGTTACAGGGCTGGTTCAACATTCGCAAATCAATCAATGTGATCCATCATATCAATAAAAGAAAAGATAAAAACCATATGATCCTGTCAATAGATGCAGAAAAAGCATTTGACAAAATACAGCATCCCTTCTTAATAAAGACTCTCGAGAAAGTTGGGATAGAAGGAACCTACTTAAACATCATCAAAGCCATCTATGAGAAGCCTTCAGCTAACATCATCCTCAACGGGGAAAAACTGAGAGCTTTCCCCCTGAGATCAGGAACACGACAGGGATGTCCACTCTCACCACTGTTGTTTAACATAGTGCTGGAAGTCCTAGCATCAGCCATCAGACAACAAAAGGAAATCAAAGGCATCAGAATTGGCAAAGAGGAAGTCAAACTTTCACTCTTCGCAGATGACATGATACTCTACATAGAAAACCCGACAGACTCCACCAGAAGCCTACTAGAACTGATCCAAGAATTCAGCCAAGTTGCAGGGTACAAAATCAACGTACAGAAATCGGTTGCATTTTTATACACCAATAATGAAGCAACAGAAAGAGAAATCAAGAAACTGATCCCATTCACAATTGCACAAAAAACCATAAAATACCTCGGAATAAACCTAACCAAGGATACAAGAGATCTGTATGATGAAAACTATAGAAAACTTATGAAGGAAATTGAAGAAGACACAAAGAAATGGAAAAACATTCCATGCTCATGGATAGGAAGAATAAATATAGTTAAGATGTCATTACTACCTAAAGCACTCTACACATTCAATGCAATTCCAATCAAAATTGCACCAGCATACTTCTCAAAACTAGAACAAACTATCCAAAAATTTGTATGGAACCACAAAAGACCCCGAATAGCCAAAGTAATACTGAAAAATAAAACCAAAACGGGAGGTATCACCATCCCAGACTTCAGCCTCTACTACAAAGCTGTCATCCTCAAGACAGTATGGTATTGGCACAAAAACAGACACATAGACCAATGGAACAGAATTGAGAACTCAGAAGTGGACCCAAAAGTATACAGCCAACTGATCTTTGACAAAGCAGGAAAGAATATCCAATGGAAAAAAGACAGCCTTTTTAACAGATGGTGTTGGGAGAACTGGACAGCAACATGCAGAAGAATGAAACTAGATCATTTTCTCACACCATGCACAAAAATCAACTCAAAATGGATAAAGGACCTGAACGTGAGACAGGAAACTATCAACACCCTAGAGGAGAAAGCAGGAAACAACCTCCTTGACCTCCACCGCAGCAACTTCTTACTTGACACATCCCCAAAAGCAAGGGAATCAAGAGCAAAAATAAACTGTTGGGACCTCATCAAGATTAAAAGCTTCTGCACAGCCAAGGAAACAACCCAGAAAATTAATAGGCAACCAACGGAATGGGAAAAGATAGTTGCAAATGACATATCAGATAAAGGGTTAATATCCAGAATCTATAAGGAACTCACCAAACTACACGCCCGAAAAACAAACAACCCAGTGAAGAAATGGGCAGAAGACATGAACAGACACTTCTCCAAAGAGGACATCCAGATGGCCAACAGACACATGAAACGATGCTCAGCATCCCTCCTCATCAGGGAAATACAAATCAAAACCACACTGAGATACCACCTCACGCCAGTCAGAGTGGCTAAAATGAGCAAATCAGAGAACTCTAGATGCTGGCGAGGATGTGGAGAAACGGGCACCCTCCTACACTGTTGGTGGGAATGTAAACTGGTACAGCCCCTCTGGAAAACAGTGTGGAGGTTCCTCAGGAAACTAACAATAGAACTCCCTTATGACCCAGCAATAGCACTGCTAGGAATTTACCCAAGGGATACAGAAATGCTGAGGCATAGGAGCACATGTACCCCAATGTTCATAGCAGCACTCTCCACAATAGCTAAAACATGGAAAGAGCCTAAGTGTCCATCAACAGATGAATGGATCAAGAAGATGTGGTTTATCTATACCATGGAATACTACATGGCAATGAGAAACAATGAAATCTGGCCATGTGTAGCAACATGGATGGACCTTGAGGGTGTTATGCTGAGCGAAATAAGTCAGGCAGAGAAGGACAAATATCATATGTTTGCACGTATAGGAGGATTAGGAGGAACTTGACGGAGGAACAAGGGGGAGAAGAAGGGCGGAAATGGTGGGGGAAAGGGAGAGAGGCAAACCATGAGAGACTCTTGAATGCTGACAAAAACTGAGGACTGATGGATGTGGGGGGGAGGGGGGGAGGGGCATGGAGGAGGGCACTTTGGGGATGAGCACTGAGTGTTATGTGGAAACTAATTTGACAATAAACTATTTGTAAAAAAAAAAATTAAAAAATAAAAAAATAAAAATATACCGATCTTGATGAAAACTGAAAAAAAAAAAAAATAAATAAAGTGCCTAAGAGAAAGTCTGCTCTTATTAGCTGGTGAATGCTCATGCATTTTTATAAATGAAATTCATATCCTGCTAAAAGTGTGAGCTGTTCATATTGTTAATTAATCATCAAATAATTAATAATTATTAACAGTTGTTATTGCTTTTAATATGATCACAATTATTAATATTGGTGATTAATAATTAATCAAATTATATTGGGTGTAACACATACATAACCAAGGTTACTGTTACAGTTTTGGGTTTTACTAACTGGGATTAAAGATTTTCCCCCCACATAACCACTCCAGAGCCAGTATCGCATCAGTCCTGTGGCCCAAGTGGGAAATGTCAGTTCTCCTTGAGATCATTCCTGGAGACTATAGCTGTGGATCATCAGGGTGTCACAGTGGAGTGAGGAGGGCTCCAGAGCCCCTTATGGAAAATGACCCTACTCTTCTTCATCTTTGACATTATCAACATCCCTATTCCAAAACAGGGCAGTTGACCCCAAAGACAGGAGGTACACATATGAATCCCTGGCCCTCAAAGCTCTTGTCCTTAACTGGCCACTACTTGTGTGAAGTCTTCTCAAACTTTCTGTATAGAAAGGGCCAAGTATTTCTGTTTGTTTTAATTTCCAACCCAGTAAGATCAATAGACAGTCTTACAGTGCATGGCTAATAGGCAGTGGCCCACCATGTGCAACTGATGATTTGAGTTACACCTTGTTCAATGAGATGAGTCCACTGTCCATGTACTTAGAGGCATCAGCGGTATCAAATGGCTACAACAGCCTCTAAAGGCTTCTCTCAATTTCTGGACTTCCTGTGGACCTGTGGGAAGCGATTCATGAGCTTGAACCAATGTGTAGCACTGATCTGTATAAAGGAGGGAGCTGGAGGAGCTGGGGATAGGAGCACTGTTCCAGGCAGAGGGACTAGCAAGTGCAAAGGCCCGGTAGTTAGAGACTGATAGATGTTGGTGAGGAGGGAGAGGAAAAGGAGAAGAGAAAGAGAAGGCCAGAGCAGTTTATGTAGAGTCAAAAAAGTAATAAAAGTCCAAAATAAGGCTTCAGTGGTATTTAGAACCTTTATACCATGCCAACGATTTTGATCTTTATTGTGTGAACAATGAGAAGTCAATGAGGTTTGCATTGAACAGATTGTTAGGGGGCCGGGGGGAGAACACAGTGGGGTGTGCAAAAGCGTCCAGGACAAACCAGTTATAAGGCAAGACGTGATGGCAGTAGGCCTGGGGGGGACAGCAAGAGAGATAAAGAGAAGTGACAGATTCTAGAGATATTTATGAATCAGATTCCAGAACTTGCTAATGAATTGGATATGGGGGAGATGGATGATTGCGGGTTTCTGACTTCTGTCACTGGATGGATGGAGAGGCCTGTCACTGAGAAAGAGCACATCGTACAAAGTCTAGGTAACAGAGGTCAGGAACTCCATTTTGGACACAGTTGAGTTTGAGATGACTAAACAAGAGGATACGTGTGTTGCCTTCTTGAAATCGTGTTTGAAAGCTGTTCCATGCAAAGCCCGCTCTAGAAATGTATATTGTCATGCCCGCCTCCAGTATCGTAAACTTACTTCTTACCTCAAACCAGAAAGTATGCTTCTTTTCACCACTTCCTTTTGTCATGCCGTCCCCCTTCTTACCTTCTTAAGTAGTGACACCATTTCCTGTGACCAGGCAGAGGGGTAAGTCACAATAGCCGTCTCAAACATGTGTGCGATTTCCTTGCTGGACGTACTGGAGCGAATATGGTATGGTCTCTTGGAGGAGAGAAGCAATAAGAGTCTTCATTTTTATAGAGTAAAGAAAAAATGTTGCATTGCTAATGTTTCTGAGCTAAATTTTCAATAAGGAAAATGTCAGTCTCGTTTTCTAATCCCTCCAGCTGATTGTCGTTTTCATTTGCAAATGTGGTCTACTGTTGCCAACTCTCTTTAAAAAAAGACACCTGGGGCACCTGGGGGGCTCAGTTGGTTAAGCGTCAGACTTCAGCCCCGGTCATGATCTTGCAGTCTGTGAGTTCTAGTCCCGTGTCAGGCTCTGTGCTGTCAGCTCAGAGCCTGGAGCCTGTTTCAGATTCTGTGTCTCCCTCTCTCTCTGCCCCTCCCCCACTCATGCTCTCTCTCTGTCTCAAAAACAAATAAACGTAAAAAAAATTTCTATTAAAAAAAAGACACCAGAAATCTATTGTTTGTTGTGAAATCTCAGAATTTTTAAAAGTTGATAAGTCGATTGGGCCAAATGAAGCATTTCTGTATGCTAAATCCACCTCTGAGATACCAATTTGGGACTGTTTTATAAGGAAAATTACACAGGTATTTACATAAAACATGGGACAAGTGTTCAGTAAAGGGAACTTAAAAAAAATATTCCTTACATATTGATTATAAGGAGTTCCAGCATTTTATTCTACATCACGTGGCACTTGTTTGAATCAATAATAAGTTCAAGATAGAATGTTACCCACAGAATTTCATTCCCTGTCCATAATACTATTAGTTTCTAGCTCAGTGGAGAGGGGTGGAGAATTTCATGAGGAGGAAAAGTACTTCTGAGAGAATCAAGTTCATCTATAGTTTTAACTGGGGGAAAAAGAAATCAACAGTGGCTTTGTTATATATTTCACAGCTGTACACTAGAGGGCAGCCTTTACCTATATTAATTTCTCTATTTCATAAAACAGATTTCTGGGATTTTATCTTTTATGTGAACTGTGAGCTATTTAGGGCCAGAGATTACCCCATACTCATATGTGTGTCCACCTAACACCTAGCAGATGCTCATTATATGTTTGTTGAATTAACAAAATTTTGTATTAGATTAACCAACAATGGGTCAGTTAACATGGATACGTACGTTTATCAAGTGCCTGGACCTTTCAAAATACTTATTAAGTGATTGTGGGCCGGTGGAACAAATTGGGAGAAATAGAAAAGTTTATTATTTTTTTCCTGTTGTAAATCAGTATTTAAAGGTAATATAATGGGAGAGGGGTGCCGAGGTGGCTCAGTTGGTTGAGCATCCGACCCTTGATTTTGGCTTAGGTCATGATCCCAGGGTTGCGAGATCGGGTCCCACTTTGGGCTCCCCACTGAGCCATGAAGCCTGCTTAAGAAAGATTCTCTCTCTCTTCCCTCCTCTCTGCCCCTCCCCTTGCTCATGCGCTCTTTCTCTCTCTCTCTCTCTCTCAAAAAAAAAAATGTAATTATAGATGGCTAACAGACACATGAAAAGATACTCAATATCATTCATGATCAGGGAAAATACAAATCAAAACTTCAATGAGATATACCCTCACACCAGTTAAAATGGCTAAAATTAACACAGGAAACAACATGTGTTGGCAAGGATGCAGAGAAAGGGGGACCCTCTTACACTGTTGCTGGGAGTGCCACTCTAGAAAATAGTATGGAAGTTCCTCAAAAAGTTAAAAATAGAACAACTCTATAATACAGTAATTTCACTATTAGGTATTTACCCAAAGGATACAAAAATATTGATTGGGAGGGATACATGTACCCCAATGTTTATTGCAGTGCTATTGACAATAGCCAAAGTATGGGAACAGCCCAAGTGTCCATCGAGTGATGAATGGCTAAAGAAGAAGTGGTATACACACACACACACACACACACACCATAGAATATTACTCAGCCATCAAAAAAAGAATGATATCTTGCCATTTGCAAAGATTTGGATGGAGCTAGAGAGCATTATGCTAAGTGAATTAAGTCAGAGAAAGACAAATACCATATGATTTCACTCATATGTGGAATTTAAGAAACAAAACAAATGAATATAGTGGGTAGAAAAAGAGAGGCAAACCCGGAAACAAACTCAACTACAGAGAACAAACTGGTGGTTACTGGAGGACAGGCAGGTGGGGAGCTGGGTCAAATAGGTGACGGATATTAAGGCGGGCACTTGTGATGAGCATCGGGTGTTGTATACAAGTGATGAATCACTAAATTCTACACTTGAAGCTAATATTATGCTGTATGTTAACTAAATGGAATTTAAATGAAAACTTAGCATAAAAAAAGGTAATGTAATTAAGTATTTGAGCTTTGAAGGCAGAAAGGAGTTGAGTGCTAAATTAAGGCACTCTATTCGAGTTTGAATTCCTTTGTCTATAAAGTGAAGCTCCTTTACCTGTAAAATAAACCGCCACATGAAGTTGTTGGAAAAACTGAATCACATAATGTGTAAAATTCTCCACAAAGCAGCTAACACATTGCACACAATGCAGGAGAGATTTTTATCACCCTGGAGCACAGGGTAAAAAGGGTGGATACAAATGTGAATAGTGGGCAGCAAGGTGAGTCATGGATCAAGGTGATGTGAAGAAAGGCTTAACTCTGCACACGGTAGAACAACGTCAAGTTACCTGGGGAACCACAGACTGCTGGGAGTTGACCTCTAAAAAGGAGACTGGCCAAACTTTATTTCTTTTATCCAAGGTCTAAACATACACGCCTGCCATGGATTTTCTTCCCACAAGATTGAATAAAGGATTATAGGTAATTTATTTGTCTCAGGAACAATATAGTGGAAATAACCCATGTAACTCAGCCTTAGAAAGGAAATGCTAGGTACCTGACCACCATGCTCAACACTTACTGGCTGTTTACTAGCCAAAGGCACTGCGGGTCACTGCATGTGACCCATTCCTCACATACCGGCAAGAGTTAGGGTACATTCGGCACACTTCCGCTTCCTGGGTTCTGAGAATATGCACATACATCTTACCCTTCTTCTAATTTTCTCCATTTCATTTCGGTTTCTAAACTTACTGTTTCTCAAACAGCTAGAAACATAAAGTTATTTGATAAATGAATACAGTAATTGATGAACAGGCAACTAACGGGTTTGAGTGTGTTTTTTCCCATTTACTGTAGAAGGCCATGTGACCGAAGCTAATATATTTTTTAAAATCCTCATGACTGTCCACTTATTAAAAATAGTCAATCATTGCCTTTGTCTTATAAAAGAACTTCTTTTCCTAGGTTGAAAATTCGAAATTCATGTTAATCCATCAGCTACCAGAAGTGCGTATTTATTCATTTGCCAAATATTTATTGAATGCTCATGATGTTCCAGCATCTCTGTTGGGCACTGGGGATTCAATGAAGAATAAGACAGACGTGGTTTTTACCTTAGTGGCGCCTACAGTCTATTTGCAAAAACCGTAAATATTTATATCGACTGAACACACACCCCTAAATCAAGGGAATATATGCTATAAAGTAATACACTGTGCAATGACAGGATATATGAAATCTTAGGCAGCATATAAAAAGCAAGAATATAAAGAATGCAGAAGGTGGTGAAGGTAAAACACTAGGTGGGAGAAAATGAGGTGTGATTAGAGTCATATTTCAGGAGTACAAAAGCAACAGAGTTAGTTGCAGCTAAGGATGTGCAATTCGTGTCAAACTCTGTGTGTGCCCATCAGAACCTAACACTTAAGGATGGCACCAAGCCAGAAGAGGAAGACCCCGCCTCTGCACTGACCGACAAAGCAGGCAAATGGTTAAGGGACCTGCCCATTCATCCAGACTGCAGTGAAGTTCAGAAACCACGGAGATGCCAAGCATATCTTTGAGGCATGTATCTTTCTATAAATGAGAATCTGTAACTGTGGACGAAATCATTGCTTAGCACCCTTTCTCTGTGGCTTCGTTGTGTTGATAGTTGCAGGTAAATGGGACTAGCTGTATTTTGAAACCTAATTACCTGTAGCCTAGTTGGGGATTCTTTCTGAGATTGTGGCAGAATTGATACATAGTGCCTTATTCCCCATGCATTCAGTACACACTTGTTATGTATCTACTTAAAGTTAAATACTGGGAATAATACTCAATTCAATGTACAAGGTGCATGCTTCACCTTTAATGAATTTGTAATCTAATAATACAGAAGAGAAAAAAACATAAAAATGGATAGACCTTGAAAAACTCACAAGGGCAATACTTTACAAAGTGGATTTAAATTCAGCAATCTACTAGTAACTTTTCTTCACCTTTCCAAAAAGCCAGAAAGAAAAGAAAAGTGAGTTTGACAGTGTTAATACAGCACATCCCAGGGAAGAACCACAGAGGTAGTATGATAAGGGAGGGAGGGAAAAAATAATTTCTTGGCGAAATTCTCTCTAGGCATTTTCTTGGTTTAAGAAAAGTCTTCTTTAAAAGGAAACCACTCTCATTTTCCACTGAACTCAGAACCCAGGGGCCGGATGACAGAGAAGAATCCAACAAGACAGGGCATGAATTGAGTTGTGTTAATAATTCACACTTGCCTTAGGGAAGTGTGTCTATGTTAGAGTCCTGTACCGTGACCGCAAAATGATTTTCTTTAAACAAACAAATGTATTTACACAAGCTATTTAGTGAGGTGCCCTGATTCTCCCTCTCTGAGAGTTTATAATATCCATATTACTCATTTAATTTTATCTGGATTTAACGCTAACTCACATGCTTGACTCCACATGTGGGAGAGTGAATATGTGCAGAAATCCCAACTATCACACGGCATAATGCTTTTGCCCTGCAAACAAACTGCTTGAGTTCAGCAGGGAGACAAATCTATCCTTTCATTCTAAAAAGGAAATTTGCTGGAAGAGTCAACCAAAGAAAAATGGAATTCTACCATACCCGGCCTCTCAGGAGCTCATATGCCGTCACCCCCAGGGACCACCAGTCAACGGCAAAGGCATAGCCTGCTTCTCTTCTGGAGCTGAACATCTCAGGTGCTGAAAACACAGAGAAGTCAGGTCAGTTTTACTCCCTGACACATTAATGAATCCCTTTTCCCCACATGTTCCTCCTCAGGCACATTATGAGGGTAAATAAAGGAATAAACACTGTTAGAGATGTTTATCATTTGCTGCTAGATTGCTCACAGCAGGCAAAAATGTCTAATTTTCTAGTCTCAGTGGACTCATTCGTCAACCAACATATGGGCAAGCACAGACCTTGATGGGCAAATTCTGCACTTATTTATATCATATACCTATTAAAAATTGGATCCCATAAGCCTCAAATGTTCAGATGATCCTAAAATTCAAAAGGCTCAGAGGATGGTATTTTTTGTCTTCGTTTGGAAGGTTTGTGCTAAAGGACCCATATTTGTATCACTGCTGCAAACAACACTTAGAATTTGGTGCACTATACGCTGGATTGCCTCTCCATCTCAGAGTCATCTAGAAGACACAAGAGCAGCATTTATAGCCTGCTATTACAGGTGGTGAGGGAGGGGAGAAGGCAGAGTTGACATTCTGAACGATATAAGGTTTTACAGTAGGTGGAGAAACTTAACACTTTGTAGCATAGTTATTTGAAAGGACTCTTTCAATAACAAAGCAAAGCTTTAGTCAATTTTGTCCCCCATTGGTGACGCCCTCGCTATGCATTCTCCAAGTGCTTGGACACACTGTGGACCTTCTCCACTCTCATCCAGGAATATACCTAACTTGTGAGGGATGAACAAAGCAAAGCAAGGGCAGCTTGCTCATGGCTCCATTTTTGGTGTGTCATCTTGAACCTGGCATTTAGAGTCACTCAACAAAACATGTTGAATAAATGAGGATGAGTCAAGTAAACATGGGGCCCATGCTGCCTGGGTTCAAAACCCACCTTGACCACTTGTTCCGACCTTGAAGAAATCAGCTGCTTGAACATGAGAAATGTTCATCAGCAAGGTCAGAATAATAAGCAGGAGATTTTTATAGAGGCGAGAAATCAAATGAGATGCCAAAATCTCAGTTCAGCACTTGGCACCTAGAAAGTGCTCCAAAAATGAGTCCCCATTCTGGAGAAGCAAACTCTTATAGGAATGGGGATTTTACTTGTAAAAAGCTATACACAGGGGCACCTGGGTGGCTCAGTGGTTAAGCGTCCGACTACGGCTCAGGTCATGATCTCACAGTTCGTGGGTTTGAGCCCCATGTCAGGCTCTGTGCTGACAGCCAGCTCGGAGCCTGGAGCCTGTTTCAGATTCTGTATCTCCCTCTCTCTCTGACCCTCCTCTGCTCACGCTGTCTCTCTCTCTCAGAAATAAATAAAACATTTAAAAATTAAAAAAAAAGCTCTACACAGCTGACCCAAGCCTCTGGTAGTCAGGGGTTGCCCCTAGACAAAGGAAACGGATGTGACATGGTGCCTGCACACAGGGTGGACCTACCTGGGGCTCTCAAGTCCCAAGTCAAATCCTGTAGACAGCATCCAGTTAGAGGTAGAATGTTGACGTCCCAAGGCCCAGGACCAACCCTGACTCAAAGAGCCTTCAGTAGCAGGACTAGGCAGGCCTCATTCCCTAGTGAATTCATCTCCCACGGATCACTGCGTCCTTCCTGCAAGTCTTAGCTCTCCATGCAGTTCCAGAGATAATAGCCCTGACTCCACAGTCCCCTCACCCTCCAACTGGATGGAATGGGCTTTACTTCCCCTTTCCCTTATCAGTACCTCATAGCACGTCATCTCAGATACTTCCCTGGGTGACAAGCCACAGGCATCTCAGGGAAATAGCAGAGAACTCTGAGGGATAAATAGGAAATCAAGCTAAGAGAATACTGAACATCTGGATATTTTCAATTTGAGAGTGTTGTGAACAATGCTGCCATGAACATTCCTATACATGTAAGACCCCTAAAAGCTTTTAGGAAGCCCTGGAGGGTGGAGCTGCTGGGGATGGGATGCACATCTTCACATATTTATCCAAGTGATGGTAGCGATTAACACTGTGACCATTAGTGTATGAGAGGGTTTTTTGGTGTTCGGCGTCCTTACCCACATTCGGTGTTAACTGACTTTTTGAATTTTGTCAATCTAGGAAGTGTGTACTGATCTTTCACTGTGATTTAAATTGGCATCCTCCTGATTTCTAATAAGCTTGAACACATTTTAGTGTGTCAATTTGCCATCTGGATTCCCATTATTTGGTTTTCAGGTTTTAGCACACCTAGATAGTAGATTCTTGGTCAAGAAATAAAGAAAAAGAAAGTGCCTAAAATTTAATCCATAAATGTAATACAATAAAAGTAATTAGTGAAACTTACAAAAGATATTCTAAATTTCATCTAACAAAAAAAATCTGTAATAACCATTGTCTGAAAAAAGAATAAAGACATAGAACTGCATCTCATGTATTCAATTACATTATAAAACTATAATAATTAAGATCTGAAAACCGCAGTATGTAGACACTAGTACATAAGGATATTTAGTTTATGATGAACATATTGTAAATCAATATGAAAAGAGTCTTAATTGATATGCTGTCTCAAAACAGGTGTTTAATGATCTAACAAAAAATAAAGTCAGATCCTTGTGACATATCTTCAGTCAGGATTATGTAACTGGAATAAGGAAAAACATGAAAATATAACAAAAATAAAATACTAGGTAACCTTATCCAAAATCTGGAGGTAAGAAGGTCCTACTAAGGATAGCATCAAAGGTAGAAACTATAAAAAAGACCAATGGTGTGATGATGTTAGAAAAAAAGTTCTTTATGTGAAAAATGTTATAAAAACAATAGCAAACTAAAAGGTAGGAAAAATCATATTTGTAACACATAGGATATGCTATTATATTCTGAATGTATAAGGGGCTAGAATTTTTATATGATTAATAAAAATTATTTTATATAATTAAGAAGAAATATCAGTATAGGATAAAAATATTAACACCCTAGTAGAAAATGGGTAAAGAACATGCACAGACAATTTACAGAATAAGTCAGAGAATTGCAGTATTAGTATCATAATAAGGGACCACTTTAAACCATCATTTCAGGAAGATTAAGGATATTCATTGCTCAGCCCTGCTGAAATTGCAGGGAAGTGAATATCCTCAGACACTTCCAGAATGAATGAACAGAAATCAATGCAGATTTTTAGGAGGAAACGTATTAACACATAAATTTCCACTGACCAGGAATTCTTTGAATGGGAATTTATCACAGATATGAACTAACTGTAGGATCTGTTTCTGCTAATAGGAGTTTTATTACAAATTTACTTGTATTTTTTTTTAAATTTAAATTGTAGGTAACATACAGTGCAATCAATACTGGTTTCAGGAAGAGAATTTAGTGAGTCGTCACTTACATACAACACCCAGTGCTCATCACAACAAGTGCTCTTCTTAGTACCCATCACCCGTATATCCCATCTCCCACCCACCCCCCTCCATCAACCCTTGGTTTGTTCTCTATCTTTAAGAGTCTCCTCAGGTTTGTTTCCCTCTCTCCTCTCCCTGCCCCACCTCCACCTCTATTCCCCTATGTTCATCTGCTTTGTTTCTTAAATTCCACATATGAGTGAAATCATGTATTTCTCTTTTTCTGAGTGACTTATTTCACTTGGCATAATACCGCCTACCTCCATCCACGTCATTGCAAATTGCAAGATTCATTCTTTTTGTTGCCTAAGTAATATTCCATTATATATGTATACCACATCTTCTTTATCCATCTATCAGTTGAAGGACATTCGGGCTCCATAGTTTCGGTATTGTTGGTAATGCTGCTATAAACATTGGGGTACATGGACCCCTTTGAATTTGTATTTTTGTATCCTTTGGGTAAATGCCTAATAGTGCAATTGCTGAATCATAGGGCGGTTCTATTTTTAATTTTTTTGAGGAAACTCCATACCATTCTCCAGAGTGGCTGCACCAGTTTGCATTCCCACCACCAGTGCAAGAGGGTTCCCCTTTCTCTGCATCTTTGCTAACATCTCTTGTTTCTTGTGTTGTTAAGTTTAGCCATTCTGACAGTTGTGAGGTGGTACCTCATTATGATTTTGATTTGTATTTCCTTGATGATGAATGATGTTGAATATTTTTTCATGTGTCTGTTAGCCATCTGGATGTCTTCTTCAGGAAAATGTCTATTGATGTCTTCTGTCCATTTTTTAAACTGGGTTGTTTGTATTTTGGGTGTTGAGTTTTATAAACTCTTTACAGATGTTGGATACTAACCCTTTAGCAGATGAATGAAACTGGACCACTTTCTTACACCATACACAAAGTCACAAAAATAAATTCAAGTGGATGAAAGACCTAAATGTGAGACAGGAAGCCATCAGAATCCTACAGAAGAACACAGACAGCAACTTCCTTGACCTCAGCTGGAGCAACTTTGTACTAGACATGTTGCTGAAGGCAAGGGAAACAAAACCACACATGAATTTTTGTGACTTTCTCAAGATAAGAAGCTTCTGCACAGTGAAGGAACCAATCAACAAAACTATGGAATAGGAGAAGATATTTACAAATGATATATCTGCTCTCTCTCCTAGAAATAAATAAAAACATTAAAAAAAAATTTAAAAAAAAAACAAATGATATATCTGATAAAGGGTCAGTATTTATATTTCAAAATAAAAAACAAGGTAACATTCAGTAATGAGGAATTGGTTACATTTGATGCACTCCTCATGTTTGAGCACATGATCATCATAAATGATAGTTATATATATATATGGGTATGGGAAAATAAGCAGAGTATCATTTGTGAAGACCCAGGCTCTGGAGTCGGAGAGAAACAAGTTGCATTTCTGGCTGAGGCAGGTTTATAGAATGGAGGCAGAGAGGTCGCATAGCATAGCAGAGTTGAGGCCCT
Organism: Hyaena hyaena; assembly: GCF_003009895.1. Classification (NCBI taxonomy): domain Eukaryota; kingdom Metazoa; phylum Chordata; class Mammalia; order Carnivora; family Hyaenidae; genus Hyaena; species Hyaena hyaena. The sequence goes on from NW_024081432.1 coordinate 343,876, forward strand.
GAAACTTATTCTGTATCCCTAGCTCCACCTTGAGCAAAGTGCGTAATTTCTCAGTTTGCCTGTTGCAAGTGGAAATAACCGGAGTATTGGCCTTGTGGAAGTTTTAGTTTAAACAGTGTAATATGCACACTTGGAACAGTGCTTGGTACACAGGAAGACCTCAGTCAATGTCAGATATTGTATCTTCACCATCCTCCCTATCATTCTCACCATAAGTGCCATGGTTTAAGGTGTTTTTAGATGTGGGTTTAACTTCTTAACTTGTTTAACTTTATTACTTGCTGTGTGATAAGGTTCTCATCACTTTCTTTCCTGACCTGATTTTTTTTAAGCGGTGAAGTCAGAATAATAGTAAAGCCTGTTTCATAGGGCCGTCTTGAGAATATAATGGTACAATAAATGTTAAAAGCTTAGCAAAGTGCTTGGGGCATCATACATGCTCATTATATGATGTCTATTGCTATGGCATTATAAAGTGAAAATTTAGGGTACAAAAATTCAGTATGACCCAACTTTTATAAAAGAAAAATGTGTGTGTGTGGATGCATAGATAAAAATGTCTGGAAGGAAAGCATAAATATCTACAAGTAGACGGATTAATCTAACTGCCTTTTGCTTATCAGCACTTTACACGTTAGCTATAGTGAATTTTCTTTGTTTTTAATTGGAAAGAGAAGAATGTTTTAATTGGTTAAGCTCTCAGGATGATCTGAATTACATTCACACAGAGGTAGGAGTGAGGGTGGGGGAAGGAGGGGAGGGAACAAGGAACTAAAAATTCTGAAGGGAAGGTGGTTTGGAACTGTCCAACTGCTCTTCCTTGCCTTTCCAGAGCCAGAAACTTCCGTATGCAGTAATGTGCCCAGCATCTCCTCTTAGTAGATGTCATATATTCCTATAATCCTCAGTATTTGGTCCTAGTGTTCTTTCTTTATCCTTAGAATATTTTTTTTCTATAACTGCTAATTAGTACTATAAAATGGGTACAATTTATACCCATTTGTGCTCCCACAGGAGCAGTATAAAATGGGTACTGGTGAATGTCTGTTACTTAGATAGTACCAAGTTATTGGGAGCATAGTTTTTAAAAAATTAAAAGCAGACTTCTACCTATGACACCTCTTAGAAGGACTCTTACTCAAAAATTGAAGGCAAGGGCAACCATTGGGTCAAGAGTTAAGGGAAGACAGATCCTCATTTTTTAAAATGTTTTATTTATTCTTGAGAGAGAGAGAATGAGAGAGGGAGAGCATGAGCAGGGGAGTGGCAGAGTAAGAGAGGGACACAGAATCCAAGGCAGGTTCCAGGCTGTGAGCTGTCAGCACAGAGCCCAAAGTGGGGTTCTCACTCACGAACTGTGAGATCATGCCCTGAGCCAAAGTTGGAAGCTTAACCAACTGAGCCACCCAGGCACCCCAAAAGAACCTCATTTTTAATGAAACAGGAAACCCTTCTACTAGTCTGGTTTCCCTAAATTGACTTACAATCTTTTAATGAGCACAAGTAATTTCTAAAAGAAATTTTTCCCTTTATCTCTCTCTCAGGGAGAAGCTTGACTTTCTAAAGTCAGACAGAGCTTACTTTAAATCTAGGCTTTTTTTTTTTTTTTTTTAAATGATTAGCCATGTGATCTTGGGCAAATTACTTAGCTTCTTATTTCCTCATTGTAAAATGGTGATAATTATAGTCTGCCTCATAGAGTCGTTGAGAAAAAATAAATGAGTAAATGAATGTTAAACGTTTAACACATTGTCTGGCCCATAGAAAGCTTTCAATAAATATTAGTAATTGTTAATTATAAGGGTGAAGGTGGAGAGCCATAGAGAACCTTGAATGCATTCCAATTTCCTAGCTCTGTGTTGTGAAAGGACTCGAAATGCCAAATTTGAGGAGAATTAAATTATACGGATATTGTATTTAAAATCACTGGGGAGAGAAATGAAGGGAAGCTTCCCTTTACTCCTCTCACCATGGAAACCAGGCCTAGAAAACCCAGATGCACACTCTGATTTGGCTCCAAGAAAACAGCCCTTAATATGGAAACCCAGGAAACCTGCAGAATAAATTCATCAGACCAGCAGGCTCAGATATTCCCTTTTATCATGTGAGTACTGTGGGTTTTAGACAGAAAATAGGCTGAATTATATGTGTCCATTATTTGAGAAGTGACAAAGGAGATTTATTCCCCCCACTGGTAATAGGAAGCCAGGAAATTTGCAGTTGTTCAAGTATCATCTAAAATAAGACTCATTATTTCCCATAGAGGATTTCTTTCTCTTGGAAAGTGAGGTGGCCCTGCATGTAGGGGTTTTATTTTCCTGTCTCTAGTTACATGAGGAAGAGAATGAGGTATTAAAAGAAGTGGCTTTGCTCTTACCCTTGATTTCAAGTTCAGATATTTTGCTCTTAAATGAGCATATCTAGTCAGTACAGTTCGTTCTGCCACCTAATTCCACTAGTTTGACCAATGGCATCATCTGCTCTAAGCATCTCAACTAATCAGGGTAGAAGAATAGTCTTTATCCTTGTATCAGTTGCCAACAAATGTGCAGTGTCTATCTTCCCATTTTTGCTGGGTAAGGGGTTCCCTCAAAGACAGTTCAGTCTGTTGCTTAAAACATTTAAATTCTTTTTGCTTGTTAAAACATCTACTTCAGATACTTTAAAATGCAGTGCCATGAATTTAAAGACTAATGCCGTATCTGATCTATAGTCTCCCCATATCATGCAGCTGGATTCAGCCATCCTGACATGGAGACAGCCAATCTGTCTCTCATATCCCTTCTCCCTTTTCTTAGAAAGTGCCAAATGCTCTGTCTTTGCCCCAGGGTGCTCTCTCTTTAGTTGCTTCTAGTAGCCAACCTGGCTCACGATCTGTGGCAGAGCTTCTCAACCCTGGCTGCATGGCACCATTACCTGAAGAGCTTTTACACGACCCTACCCTTGGGTGTCACCTCCAAGATTCTGGGATAGTTGAACACTACTAGAATTGGTGGTGTTTCCAGTAAGCCACAGTGACAGGAACTTCCCTCCCTCCAGTCTGTTGGAGGGGGTCCCTAAAAACCAGATCCCATCCTGTGGCTAATCCACACCCCTCACCCCAACACAGACTCATGCACTGCTACCTATCTGTCTCCTAATGTCATGGTCCCCAGGAAGACTGAACTCCAAATTTAGCAACCCTCCAGGGACAACTCAGGCTCCATTAGTACCAGGAGCAGTGAGCAAGTGCAGTGATGAACCTGACTTTGACTAAGACTGGAAGACCAGGTCATTCTTCTCACAGCCACACGCAGACTTTACAGAGAATCATCTTGAAGTCTGACTTACCTGTCTTGAGAATAGTGGGAACAGAGGAAAAGTCCCTCTTGCTGAACACCTTTGGAGAAAGGGCCAGGGTTCTGTCTTTACATTTCTAGGGGCAGGGAAGAGGCAGGGCTAATTGGGCCAGAATGGTATCTACACACAGATGCCGTCTCCGACAACAGCACTTAGAATTTGCAGTAATTTGTAGTGTTAACATAATTTAATGTGAGACTTTGTTGACAATTTCGGCACCTAACCTTACCCTTTTAGTCTCCCTCTGGGCATATGTTGAATCTTCAGGAAAAATACAGTTACTCATCTTTCAAAAGGAGAACTCACGGGTTTGTCATGGTGTTAAAACTAAAAGTAAAATGACAAGTGGGAGGTGCCATGTGAACTTTACAGCCCTACGTATGTAATGCAGGGTCATGTAAGTGAGGCGTATAGTAATACTTACGTCACTTATTAGCAACTAATTTGTTACTGCATTTTACTTCTATTTGATTATATTTGTTGAAACTCTTCTTGCTAAAAAGTAAGCTCCACGAGCTGGACACCTTGTGTGTTTTGCTCACTGCAGTCACCAGTGCCTGATACCCTGCTAAACACACAGAGGCAATTAGTAGATACTTATTCCATCAACTACTATTCTTTGTTAGGAAGTGAGTAGAAGATGTCCTAAATAACTCATAAAACAGTGTTTCAAAGTGTCATCACTGGCCCTCCTGAATCAAGATCAGAGTGGGTGCTTACAAAATGGAGAATCTGGAGGCTCACCTCCGACCTGGGAGATCAGAAGCTCCCCAGGTGAAGTTAGAGAGGGACTTGGCATTTCTAGCTACAAGTGCCTACAGATTACTGGACCCGGACTAAACGTCTACCGAGTGAAAAACGAAAGCCTTGCTCTTTAACCCCGCCGCTCGTGAAGCCCATACCCATGTAAGGCTTGGTGCCTGCCACGGTGGTGAGCCGCATCTCCCTGGGCAGCATCGCCGCAATGTTGAAGTCAGTGATGTGCACGTGCCCTGGTGAGACAAAAGCACCACACAGAATGTTAAGTCCCATTCAACTCACTGCCACAACCACACTTCTCGCTGAGAGCTTCCGGAAGCTTGGTCTGTTAATTCTTGCATGCCTGTTGCCATTGGGTACAGCAGTGGCTGCACCATGATTCTGTTTTTGAGACCAGTAGGGTCTTCAACCAGCAACGCTCCAGCAGCCAGAACCCGTATGTCAAACTGAGGATCTGACGATAAGCCTGCAGCTCCATCTCTCTACCCCAGGTGTTGAAGGGCTCACACTCTGGTAGTTCCATTTACAGCGTTTTGTTGGCAACATTTTAAGTTGGTATCGCCTGTGAGTATCAAGAGGGAGGCAGCTAAAAGCTAGTCTAAGTAGCAAATTTCCAAGCCTTTTCCAAGTGTCTCTTATGGGATTTTTTCCCCCAGAGCTAAATATCCATACCACAAAGCTGACATGAATGTAGATACATGTATTTATATTTTTGCCAAGAGAGTCCTTTTTCCTCCAAGTTTTTTTCTGAAATATTACTAGCATTTTTGTGTGATGGTTTAGGCTGTCCTCTGTCCTGCCCCAGCAAAATGTTTGTTTGGGAAGTAGGGGCAAAAAAGTCAAGTTTTATTCATAAAGAGGCTGTATAATGAACCCTAGACTGGGAGCCAAGAGACCTCATTTCTGCCCTGAACTCTGCCCTTAATGCATTATAGACTTTCCAGTCCTTTCCCTATATTGAACTTGAGGTTCTTTTTGCAAAAAGAAAAAAGAAAGAAAGAAAAAGAAATGGGTGGACTAGATCATCTCTAGGGTCTCTCTCAGCTCTCTGAAACTTATGGCCACAGAGTGGGAGTCTACCACTTCATCTCTGCCAGCAGCACAGCCTGCAGAGTGTTAGGGTTCCTGCATTTCCAGCTAAGGAGGACCAGGGCAGTAGCAGAAGCTCAGGCAGACAAGCCCGTGATGTTAGCTGTTGACACAAAATTAATATGCTTTTGGAGGACCTTGAAGTGTTGGCATTTTCATTTATGTGCTCTGTGGTTGTGTTGAGACATGGCTGTAATTGGGGGAGATGTCATCTGATCCTTCTTCCGAGTCTCACAGTCCACCTTCCCCACGGCCTAACTTCTTGATCTGCTCCCTCATAGCACCCAGCCTCTGCTAAAGGCAAATCTCACTGCAAAATAGTGCTTTGTGTCGCTTATGTGATGACATTTTAATAAAGTAAGAATAGCATGTGTCTAGCTGAAAGTGAAGTTATCCTTGCCTGAATGGTACCAACAGCTGGCTCTTTGTTTTAATTTTTTAATGTTTATTTAAAAAAATTTTTAATATTTCTTTGTTTGAGAGAGAGTGAGTGTGTAAGGGTCAGAGAGAGGGGGACAGAGAATCTGAAGCAGCCTCCAGGCTCTGTCATCACAGACCGTGACGCAGGGCTGGAACTCACAGACCATGAGATCATGACCTGAGCCAAACTCAGATGCTTATCTGACCGAGCCACGCAGGCATCCCTACTAACAGGTGATTCTGGTAGCTCTTCTATCACAGTCTAAATTGTCTCCATTTTTTATTTCTTTCTCCCCATGGGTCATGTGCAAGGGGCTCATTGATCCAAATTATGTCAGCCTGGAGACTTGGTAGTTAAGAGCCTGTTCTGTGGAGTCAGAATGCCTGGCTTCAAGTCCATGTTCTACCACTAACTAGGTGTATTACCTTAAAAAGGTGACACCTTCTCTGTAAAGTTAGAATGATAACAGGAATATTCTCATGAGTGTCCTGGGGAGATTAGATAAAACAATACTGTGGAAGACTTAGGTCAGCGTTTGGAAAGAAGAAAGTATTCAACTGTTGCTATTTCTCATGGTCAGAAACTCCAGTGACATTTTGCCAAATGCACATGCCGGGACCCCACTTTGGGGAGATTCTGCTAGCAATGGGATGGTAGGAGAGCCGGGAATCCGTGTGAAAAACAACCAGGAACTCCCCAGGTGATTCAGAAGAGCAGCCAGGCATGTGATCCTGTAGTCTGAGTGGATGTCCTAAACCAGCTTCAAGCCTGAGATTATCCATCCTCAAGTGGAAAGAAAAGGTAGAGGCTGTTTTAGAGCCATGTGGTTCTGAAAGTGTGGTCCTCATTCTGGCATCACCAGCAACACCTGGAAACTTGTTAGAAATGCAAATTCTGGAGCCCTACCCCCAGCCTATTGACTTAGAAACTGAGGGCGGAGCCCAGCATTTGGACAAGTGTCCCAGGTCATTCTGATACTCAATAAAGTATGAGAGCACTCTTTTAGAGTAAGACCCGCCTTGGTAGGAGATCCTGACCTGGTAAGTATGGTTATATATCTTTTGGATGGATTTGATTAAAGGAATGTTGAATTTTATTTTGCAGTAGTCTTTACATTTATTTGATTAATGGTCATTTTCAAACAGGGTAGCCTAGTGAAATAGTCCCTATTTAATAGAAAAGTTGTTTGTGGTTCATTTTCCAGGGCTCAGAAGTAGCACAGCTGGGATTAGAATCAAGAAGTTTGTCCAGGCCCCCGTTATTGGGTTATGAATCTCCCCAAAACTATTTGTGCTTTATCACAAGACCAAAGAGCTGGATAAACTGAAACAACCACTTGCCGGTTGGCTCAGAGTTTGTCTCCCCACTAGCATGGACAAGGAAGGGTGGGGAGAAATCGTCTGAGGGCCACAATCTACTGGAACATGGAGCCTGGTGGTCTTAGCCAAACAACACAAGCAGAACTCCACGGAGCCCATGTACACTGGGCTGAAACCGCAGGGCCAGGCCCCAGATGCTGTCGTACCTGGCGATCTCTCTGCCGGGTTCCCTCCTGTGCGGTGAGAATGAAATCTAACTGCTGAAATCTAAGTGCTCAGTTGTCTACTGGTTGAGGAATGTGGGAATTGCCTTGGAAATGAGGACTGTAAGGCCAGGACCTTACTCAGAGTTTCTCACCCTCTCGCACCTGGTAATTCTTTGCTGTGGGGAGTGTCCTGTGCATTGCAGGAAGTTCACTAAGCCCTAGCCTCTACCCACTGCATAGTAATAGCACTTTCCACTCCTGGCTGGAAACCTGACAATCAAAAATGTCTCCAGACACTGACATATGTCCCCTACAGGGACAGGAAGTAGAGCTAAACCATCCCCAGTTACAACCACTAGTTAAGTGTGAAGTTTTTCAGGTACAAGGCTCAGAAGGTCCTGATTTGGTGCCCTAGAAACGCAGTTTTGTTTTTTCCCCTCTGTACCTTGAGACATAGGGTCACATTAAAAATCCAAATGGATAGCAGTGAGTCATTTACTTCAGCTGTCATTATTGTCATGACTTACACGTTTTTCTCACTATGTCTGTGTCCCGCCTGGGGATGTTTCTAACACAGCTCTCCAGGATGCCATAATCAGTCAGCTGGTGTTCCCCAACTTTCAAACATTTCTGCTTCCCGGAAATGTTGAAAGGGTGTGTGCCACATCTTCCTGGGATTCTTGTTAAAAATGCATATCTTTGGGCACTACCAGAGGCTGAATGAATGTGATTGAGACCTACTGAATTTGAATATAGGGTGCCATTTTTTTCTCTCCACATACATAGATCGATATATATCTTTATAAAGATATATTATGTAATGTATGTTATAATATATGAGCATATAATGTATATGTAATATAATGTATAATACAATGTATTATAATACACATATATTTTATATATTTTATCACTAACATATATTATATACAAAATACATTATACATATATATTATATATACATTTATATATAATATACAAAATGATGTATATATTATAATACACTGTTATATATTGATACATATATAAACATATTTCTATATTATATATAATTATATTGCATTAAATACATATATATAAAACATTTATATAAATATATAAATTATATCTATAAATACATATATAGTTTTTTTCTTGAAAAGATGCTACCCACTTGATGTTTAGGCCTGTTTTGGGACTCTGTGAGGAAGAAGCTATTCAGGCAGTAGGATTAGTTCTTCAAACCCCCTGACTGAGGTTTTGCTTTTCTCTGTTCCCTGGGACTAGGGATGATATTAAGGAAACTAAATTATAGATGATGCCATAATTGTCATTTTCTCAGATGTGACAGGCAGACATTATTGCTCCTCTGGATGCAGCATTTATTTCCTGAATAATTTAAGACAAACACAAAAATGTAGACACTATGGAATTGATAGGATTGGATGGGGTACTTCGGTTGGTAGGATATGAAAATATATATCAGGACAATTGATTACAAGACATCGAAGATCTAACGCCAGCCTGGGCTCTGAGACAGCGAACGAGACATGTGGGGAGAAGAGTCACAGGTATGCTCGAAATTAAAAACATTTTTTCAGTCAAATTCTGAATGTTCACCTACATGGTGGAAAGATTCTCCATTTTACAAAAGGGTTTAGCTCCTTTAAATTGGTCTTTTCTGATGAATATGAACGTGCAGGAATCAGGAAGAAGAAAACAGTTACTGCCCATCACTGGTGCTGAATTAAAACGTAAGCAGTGTGGTGTAACACGCAGCTCACGTGGAGGGACAGGCTTCGGAGGCATGTCATAGGCAGTTAGCATTCACGGCTGCTAAAATCCCCGTGCAAAAGGAGCATGGGATGGCCCATCGGGGTGCCATACTATAAACGTGGAGAGAGAGGACGAAATGAGGGTTTCATATATGAGATCTGGAAAATCACACCCCAAGTCACTCGAAATGGCAGGCGTCGATTTGTGGATCCATTGAGTAGCACAAGAGCAGCTCTACAAAATGAGCTCGAGGGTGGGAGTTACCAGGAATATGTTCATTTAAGAGTGCTTAATTACGGTCCCCGAGCAATGCCTCAAAGCCTTAGTTTTTCTGAATAAACAGACAGTGAATAACCTTAAAAAATCTTTCTTCAGAAAGGGATCCCTAGGACAGTGTTTCGGGAATAGCTCTCCTATCTGTCTGCTTCTATCCCATGCACACATCCATCCCCTTCCAAAATAGTGGTTCACTTATTACCTGTGGTTATTCTTGAGGTGAGTAAGTCCTCTTAAGTCATTGTTGAAACCCAAAAACTTGTGAATGGAAGGGTCAGGACGCCAGGTAATAGGTGTAGACTGGGATGGCCGCTCCTACTCCCCTAAGCAACAGAGCCACAGCCTTCCCAACTGTAAAATGCCCTGATAAGCGGACTTAGCCTCATGTGCACAGGAGAGAAAAGCAGAAGAGACCACTGAAAGTGTTGCCGGAGAATCAGGGCTGAACAAAATTGCTTGGACACAAGGCCTAACAAGTAGATGCACAGAAGATTTGGAATGCCCCTTCTGGAATCAGAAGAATTTTTTTGGTAAAGACAGATAAATGCCCAGCTTTCACTGACCATCTAATACAGACAGAGCCATGTAAAACAAGACGTTGAAGACTAAGCTTCCTTCTTTAGTGGACAAAGCCACTAGTGCCTCATGAAATGATATTAATATTTAACTTCTGAGTGACTTTCTAATGGCAGGCCCTGCAATCAAGCAGTTTATAAATAGTATGCTCGTTTGTTTTTACAGTGACTCTAAGAATTAATTACTCTTTTGGTTCCTCAAAGAACTAAGATTCAGAGAAAGTTTAGACAGTCTGTTGAAACTCTCAGAGCTAGTGAGAGGGTGAACTAGGCTTTGAACTTAGGCAATCTGGCTCTAGAATCCACACTCTTAACTAAAATATGACACAATTATACTTTCACAAGGGTAATTTCTTTTTTTTAAATTTAATTTTCTTTTTTTGAGAGACAGAGAGAGAGGGAGGGAGGGAGGTAATAGGTAGGTAGGGGGCAGAGGAAGAGAGAGGGAGAGTCCAAGCAGGCCTTGATCTAGCAACGATGAGATCACGACCTGAGCTGAAATCGAGAGTTGGATGCTTAACTGACTAAACCACTCAGGCGCCCCACAAGAGTAGTTTCTACACGCAGGTAAACTTGAAGATTAATTTACTTTTGGACCTTTCTCCTAATCTACAATCACCAAGCTGAGAAGAAAGAAATCAAATGAGAGAGAATAGGATGACTTGATTGTAGACATAAGTCGAAGCCATGTTTGAGGCCCAGGATTAAAACATTCCTCTCTGAATGGAAGGTAAATCTTGAAAAGTCTTTGGTCAACAGGACCTATATGTCTCCCTTTAGGGCCTCGACAAATGGCAGAGCAATGTGTTGTACCTAAAGGCAACAGGATAAGGGAGCAAGTGGGGACAGAACCCTCAAATTGTGCAAAAGTGGCCTCTGTGGGTGAGGGAAAGCCCCCTTCAAAACTCAGAAGCTCCACAGAGTTTATCTGCACGAGGGTGAGTGAGGCTCCTGACTTCTTAAGGCAGGGACAGCCAGTATTCTCACGAAAGTCACCTTCATGCTCAGTCTCGCTATTGCTCACAGTTCTGAGATTCTGAGCGTCTGCTCCCAACTGTCAGAAGTAGTAAAGGGAAGGAAGAAATTAGGCCCTGGAAGGAAGTGGAAAAAATCTTTTTAGACAGTCCATAAATAAATAATGACCCTGAGCTCTGAAATTAGAGGTCATACACAAAAGTGTTTCTTAGCCCTCTGAGCACAGGTAGGGGCTGGCAAATCAGGTGTAAAATGCACCCAGGTAAATAAGTAATGAGTGACTGATGGTGCTTGGGAGTTTCGGTCCCACTGTAAATCCCTTTTGTAAAAATCAAGTGAATAAGGAGCTGTGCATCTTTAGGACTCCCTCAGCCAACAGCTTGCTAAACATGCAAGAAAGGTCCTGCTGCCGCTGTAGCATTTACATCATGCAGGCTGTGTGTCCTACACGTCTGTCTGCCCTCCTGTCCCAGCATATCCAAACGTACATTAAAATAAACATTGGGAAGAGATGTCTCACATTACTCATTGCTGGCAAAAGCTTGCTCTCAAGATCTCTTTAATGAGTGTTGCTTGGGCTTCAGGCGTCCGCTGGTCACCATCACGGTTATTGCCATATCCCCGTATCACTTTCACATCCGGGTGCCACCTTCCCTGTTGTCTACTTTCTCTTTTTCTTTAAACTGACTGTTTTTTTAAACTTTTTAATTTTCAAAATTTAAAAAGTTGTATGTAAATCCAAGTTAACATATTTCATTCTTTTTGTTTGCGTAGTAATATTCAATTACACACCACATCTTCTTTATCCGATTGCAAACTGATTTTTCTTTGAACTGAAAAATCTTTGAACAGAAAACTCGAGATCTCGTCAGCAGATGTGCAACCAGGTTTCCTTCCTAAGGAGTAAAGCATAAATGTAGATGCAAGGAGAACAAAAGAGTGTTGCTAATAATTCAGTAGATACTCTAGCCTATCAATTGTTCTAACCTTGAGGCTTTTGCTATGTTTATAAAAACAGAGAGATGATTTTTATAAAGATAGTAAGCCAGATTAGCACCAAAAAACTGTGATGGTTTTCTTGAAATCAGTGAGAGGAAGAAAATTGAAAAGAGGGTGACATTTTCCATTGTATAAATATGTTACTTAAGCGTGTACTGGTGTACTGGTGCCACTGCTACAATGATAAGCACCCCCCCACCCCAGATTGTCCCTCCTACTCATCAGACATTTGTACATAGAGCTCGGCTGACTGAATCACGTGGGGCTTTTCCCACGTGTAATACTCCTTTGCTGTGGATGATCAGTTCTGTCCCATGTACTTGGTTCTCTGTGCAAGTCACACTGATTGCAAACAAATCATTTACTTACCATGTTCATCAAGCAAAATATTGTCAGGCTTCATATCTCTAGGGAAGTAAAAGGGAAAGAGAAAGTTGGTCATAAACAAATACAACTAAAAGGTAAAATTGAAAATGCACAAGAGTGCTCAGTGGGGTTGAAACAGTGAGCTAGCCCAGCATCGTTCACGGTCTCCTCCAGTTCCCACGGTCAACCTCTGACACGGTTACCAGTTAAACCCCCAGTTTCTAGATCAGAAATCAGGGGCTCAAAGAGGTTAAGCAACTTAATGCCAGGTCACAGAGTAGGTAAATGGGAAAACTGGGCTTGGAGCCTGAGTCTCTCTAATTCAAAGGCTAAGACTTTGCATTTCTGTAGTATACTTTATGCAAGTAAGTAGATCTCCTAGGGTCATGTGAGCAATTAAATTGCTATAAGGTAGTAGTATTAATTATCATTTTCATATGTGTCACTCTGGAGTGACAGTCAAGACTCTACAAAACAAGGAAACAAATGATCTATCCTATGGTTACATTTTAAACTTGCAGAGATTAGAATCTTTTTAAGGATTATGCTACAATCCCTCTAGTTACTTAGTAATAGTATTGCTGGGGTAGTTAAAGGAACTGGACTAGTCTTCCACCCATTAACGGGATCCTTAAATCAATGGGAGGGAACAAAACTCACCCTCTTCCAATGAAGGCAGTAGTGTGATGGTAAATACTTAGAGGAATGACCCACACTGTTTTCAAAGTCCTCAGACACGAGTATTACTGTAAGCAGCACTTCTCCATCAGAGGACAGCACTGGCATTCATAGGGGCCCCCGCTCTTGCACTCTCAGGTTTTTACTGCCCTTCTCTAATGTACCATGAAAGCCCTTCAACCTAAATTCACAAAAGCCATTAAAGACAAAATTCTGAAATAGGTTTTGGGGGCACATTTCCAGCCTAGTCAAGTGGCTTTTTTGTCACCAGAATAAGGTGACCTTAGTCTTTGATAGACTAAGACTGTCAGAGTCCTCTTTTCTTAAAAATATTCATAAATAACAAGCCCCTTGCCTACAAGCAGGACAAAGTAAATACCACACCGTCATGTGGTGCATGTGCAGTCTCGTAAACTTTGAACATCTTATTTTGCTTGTTAGGTTCTTAAAATGGTTCTGGATTTGTAAGTGATCATCTGTATCTGTGGCACATTTTTTTTTTTTTTGGTGCAGGGTACAGTTGGCTAGAAAGATAGAGTGTCGGGGGTTTAAACAGTTTTCTTTCTTTCTTTCTTTCTTTCTTTCTTTCTTTCTTTCTTTCTTTCTTTCTTCTTTCTTTCTTTCTTTCTTATTTTTTTTAAAGATTGGGTAAACTGTCTCAGAAGCCTAGGAACTATTGTTTTTATTTTTTAATTTTTTCATGTTTGTTTATGTTTGAGACATACACACAGAGAGAGAGGGAGCGAGCATGAGCAGGGGAGGGGCATAGAGAGAGGAAGACAAAGAATCCAAAGCAGGCTCCCTGCTCTGAGCTGTCAGCATAGAGCCCCATGCCAGGCTCAAACTCCTGAGCTGTGCCTGAGCTGAAGTGGGATGCTTAACCAACTGAGCCACCCAGGTGCTCCTCAAACAGCAGGGTTCTATGGCTAAACTCTCAGCGTTGCAAACTCAATCACAAACACTTTGATGGATTCTATTGTTTCAAGAAATGTCAAGTATCGTCAAAACTCACTTTTATGAGACCAAGTCCTTTTGTAATCTGGCTCCTGTGCTCCAGCCACACAGAAGCACGTATGGTCCCTCACATGCTTCCTGCACCCCCGCCCCACTTTCTGCTGCTTGTTTACCTGAATCAGAGCTCTCTCACCACTGTACTCAGAAAACGCAGATTCATCCTTCATCCTACAGCTCCAGTGTCACTTCTTGCAGGAAGCGTTCATTTCATGAATTTCCAATTCGGAGTCATTGGCCCCTCCTACATGCTTTGCATGGAATACTTCTTCCATTACACATTTATCATGCTTATATGTATTTTTTCTCCAACTGGATCATAAACTCCTTCACGCTGGGATGGTTTCTAGATTAATGTCAAATTCCATTCCATAAGTTCACGGTGCTTGATAGGCAATAAATGAATGTCTAAGTGATACCAGGACAATTTCTAGTGCATTCAAGAAGGTTAATCCTGACTGTGTAAACTCAGAGCATTAATGGTGCACCTTCATACACTCTTGGCAATCCAAAGCTCAAGGTAAATCGGGTATTAGGCTATTGCTCCTTCTTTCAGACCTGCCTTCCGTGAGCATCAGTTATTTTTCTGACAGGCAAAAAGGAGACAATGAGAGAGTGCCTTGGGTGGCTCCGTTGGTTAAGCATCCGACTTCAGCTCACGTCATGATCCCGTGGTTCCTGAGTTCAAGCCCCGTGTTTGACTCTACTGACAGCTCAGAGCCTGGAGCCTGCTTTGGATTCTGTGTCTCCCTCTCTCTCTGCCCCTCCCCTGCTCATACTCTGTGTCTGTCTCTCAAAAATAAATAAACATTAAAAATTTAAAAAAAAAAAACCAGGAGACAATGAGAAGCCCTACCAGGAGGCAAGATGCTTGGGTGGTAGCACAATTAGCAAAATGATTTCTTTCCCTGAATTTATGAGGGTTTGGTGGGAAAAAAATTGCTGTGAGTTGGACACTTTGGGAACTTTCTATTAAATCCTTGGGCCTCATTTTTCTTATTTATCAAAACCACATATCATTATATCTACCACCTTTCCCAGGAATGAAACTTGGAGCTTAGAGAATAATACAGAGATCAGAGTGGCAACCATTAGCTAATTTTATATATCTTACAGTACTCTTACATTCACGTATTCATTGAATATTTACCAACTTTGATAACAACTGTGCTAGAACATAGGGAATATAGAGGTAAATGAGATACAGTTCCCCCTGGGATGGAGAGGATAAGAAAGGCTCATAAGAAACCAGACCAGAAGGACTACAGTGGAAAAGGGGCATATTTACTACTAAATTCAGAGAAAGACTCTGAGAAAAATACAAGGCAAATTTTTAAAAAGGGGGTTTTTGACATAAAAATAAATTGTATAAACATAGATTCTGAGTACATAGTTTCCCCAAAATGTGATGGGGTAACTTCTTAAAGCAAGCCCTCCACCCATTGTTGGCCTCGAACTCATAACTGGGAGATTAAGAATTGCACTCTCTACCGACTGAGCCAGCCAGGTGCCTGATGACGTAACTTCTAAGTCACTACAGGGTAAATCCCAGGATGCTAACATTGTTTATTCACGTAGCAGAGGAGAATGAAAATAGACCCCATGTACTCTATGAAAATTCCAGATAGAACAAGCTGATATTTTTTAGTTCTGAAACTTAGCATGACTTCCTCATCTCTTTAGCCTGCTCAAATTATGCTAAGCATGAAAGGAATTATTCTATTTCTTTCATTTCAGGTGACTTATACTAAGGTTCAAGTCAGTGGTTATGCTCTAAATCACCTCGGGTAGCTGTAAACACCATGGGTCTTCAGACCTAGCTCAGTCCTGTGGTGCTTGGACTCTCTAGGACCTTCTGGTGTACAGTCATGTTCAGAAATACCATCTAGGCATTGTCCACATCCAAAGATGTCAAACTGATTTTAAACCATGACCCTCTGAAAAGCATATCTATGAATGAAAAGTCATTGGAAAAACACATTAACTACTTTTGACAAAATTATTTGGTTACAATATATACGGAGGACTCTTACAACTTTGCTGTCATTAGCAGGTCACTAATGAGTTCCTTCTCCTTTGCTCTTCCTCATTATTGATGATTACAGTGTCTATGTGGATGTTCCATCAAATCCCCTAGCACTCACTTCCCTGAATTACCGCCAATCACCTTGCCATCTACCCAACCCCATTTCCTAATTGTTCTTTTGCCATTAGAACTGCCCACCCCCTGACCAACCTGGCCTTCACTCCAATCCAATTCCCAAGCTGGCACATGTAGCACACGGAGACCATCAGTTACTGACTCTGTCATTTTGTATTTCTACATCAAAACTGTCACTTCTATCCTCCCTTCCCTTCCGCAGCCATTGTTACCATTCCTTGTACAAACCTTTAATTCTCTCACCCCTTCAATTGTACTCACATATTAAACCCCCAGTGTTGGGCACTTGAGATGAGCAATGGGTGTTTTATGTAGGTGAAAAATCAAGGGAATCTACCCTCCCAAACTAGAGCACACTGTATACACTGTATGTTAGCTAACTTGACAATAAATTATATTAAATAAATAAATATCCCTTCATGTTACAAAAAACAAAACAAAACACAACCCCAGTATTGGTTAAATCCAGTTCCCTGACTCTTCTCACCTTCAGCCAAGCTCCTGAACTTTGCTAGAAAAGACATAAGCACTATTGACTTACCATTTAAATTCATAGCTACAGGCTCGGTCAGTTAGGCGTCTGACTCTTGAGTCTGGCTCAGGCCATGACTTCACAGTTCGTGGGTTTGAGCCCCACATTGGGCTCTGCACTGACAGTGTGGAGCTTGGGATTCTCTCTCCCTCTCCTTCTTTCTACCCTTCTCCCACTTGTGCTCTCTCTGTCTCAAAATAAATAAATTAAAAAAAATTCTTGGCTACTGTCTCAAGCCAGCACCAGCGTGCCAAGCCATAGAGTGATACCTTCCCCAAGAGGACCACTTCACACTTCACCATTGCCCCTCAGGTGTCTTCCACTCCCCCCACCCACTTTTCTCCGATGATAACTGAATCTCCTTACTTCACAAAGAGAATTATCTACCACTATGTCTACCAACCTCCCTATTTCTGTATCCATACTCTCGGCCTTCCCTCCTGTTATACTGGATGAAAAGTCCCTGAATCTACCCCAGACAACTCTTCTCCTGGGGGCTCTGGATCTTCTCTCCTCGCACCTTCTCATGGATTTCGCTTAGCTAGGTATTTCCTTCCTTCTCCTACACCCTCTCTTTCTACTCTTCTTGTATGAAGAATTTTATGATTGAGTCTCTTGGAAATACCTTCCTTGATGGATACCCACTTCCACTTATTGTACCATTTTACTATTTTCCTTTGCAATAACACCTGTGGATTGGGTTGTTAATAGGTGAGAAAGGAGAAATAGCATCTCCATTATCCTTCTCAGCTCATTCTAATCAGGCTTCCAACCCCTCTACTTCCTGAAATTGCCTATGCCAAGTACATTGATGACCTCCAGCTTGCCAAACCCAATGGGTGCATTTTTATTTGACATGCTTCACTTCTCAGTGGGTTGATCATTCATTCCCTTCTGACAGACTTTGTTGTTGTGGCTTGCAAAAATCCCTTTTCTCCTGGATTTCCTTTTGCCAGAGATTCCTTCTCAGTCTTGTTTGCTGTTAGCTTCTTGGTTCAACCTCTAAATGCTGAGATTCCCCAGAGCTCAGTCATATATAAAACTACTCTGCCCTTAAGTGATTTCATTGAGTCCTGTGATTTTAAATGTTATCTATTTTATTAATATAAATAAAGTATATGTACTTTATATATTTGATATCCATCCCTGACCCTGGGATTCTAGATTTATAACATATCAAACTTCCTGCCTGATGTTTCCATCTGTACGTCTAACAGTCATGATAAATACAGTATGTTCTAAAGAGAACCTCTGATATTTACACACATCCCACACAAACACCCAAACCCTTTTATTCCAGAATTCATTACCATAGTACATAGCCCATGATTCTCCCATTGTAAAACTAAAAATCTTGAGATCACTTTTAATTCTTTTCTTTCTTGAACTCATAGCACCAGTCCTTCAACAATTCTTGATAATTGTACCTTTGAAATAGAATTATTGAAAACTGTATGGTGGTTCCTCAAAAAATTAAACATGGAAATTAGCACATGATCCCACAATTCTCTTTCTATGGGTAGATACCCCAAAGAACTGAAAAGCCGGCCCTTGAACAAATATTTGTATATTTGTGTTTTTAGCAGCACTATTCACAGTAGTCAGGAAGTAGAACAAACCAAATATCCACCAACAGGGGAATGGATACACCAAACGTGGTATATACATACAGTGGAGTTCAGCTTTGAAAAGGAATGAAATTCTGATACATGCTACAACATGGATGAAACTTGAAGACATTTTATACTAAGTGAAATATGCCAGACACATAAGGAAAACATGGTTTGACTCCACTGACGTGAAGTACTTAGAATAGTCCAGTTGACAGAGACGGAAAAGAGAACCATGGTTACCAAGGGCTGGGGTGAAGAGGGAATGCTAATTTATATTTAATGCATATGGAGTTTCAGTTTGGGATGGTGAAAAAGTTCTAGAGATGAATGGTGATGGCTGTACGACAGTGTGAATGTACTTAATGTACTTAACTATTGAAAATAGATAGAATGATAAATTTTACTTTATGTATTTTTTTGCAACAACAAACTTAAACAGATATTATAATTACCATTTCTACCGCTACCATCATCATCTTCAGTTGAAGGGTTGCAGTAGTATCTTCCTCTTCCTTCTAATATTATCCCCTGATGATCCATTGACCACACAGCACCCAGAGTGGTGTTTTTCATTACATACATCTTCCCTGCATAACATTCTCTGGCTCCCAACCTCCATGGAATAAAATCCAAAACATTTACCTCTGGCATATATGCCCTTTACATACTCCAGCCCTGCACAGCCCTGAGCTACACATAATAGCATCCTCTCCCTGCCACATACCACGCTCCAGCTACACTGGTCTGGCCTTACCTTCGTACAGATGGCCCCCTCTGCCTACAATCCTGTTCTCCCAGACCTTCACTTGGCTTGGTGCTTTCTGACATTTCAAATCTCTGGCAAAACATCATCTCCTCCAAGGTTCATTCCTGACCACTCAACCTAGAGTAGCCTCCCCTCTGTCCTTATCTCTTTACCTTCATCTTATGTTCAATACTGCACTGTTTTCTTATTTATGGTTTTTCTACCTCCAGTGGAATGCAAGTTCTCTGGAAAAGGATATGTTTTCTGTATTGTTCAGTGCTGTAGCTCCCAGGCTAGTAAAAGTGCTCAGAAGAAAGTAAGGTCCTAACTAAATATTGGTCATAAAAACGAGTCCTTGCCTTCTAAAACTTCTGGAATAATAAGCTATACATCTCTTTTCCCCTTACAGAGAGAGAGAGGAGAGGCTCCTGGGTGGCTCAGTTGGTTAAGCATCCCCCTCTTGATTTTGGCTCAGGTCATGATATCATGGTTTGTGAGAGCCCCGAGTAGGGCTCTTTGCGGAGCCTGCTTGGGATTCTCTGTCTCTCCTCTCTCTCTACCTTTCCCCTGTTCTCTCTCTCTCTCAAGATAAATAAATATTTTTTTAAAAAAAGAGGAGAGAGAGAAAAAAGCTCCCTTTCATTATGCCCGATGCACTGTAAATACAACTATCAGTTTTTGTATATTTCAGTAAAGGGAAGAAAGAGGTGATTCTGCACAGAGTCTGTAATTTCAGAGGGGCTACAGCATTTTGATAAAATACAGGTCTACGGACACACACATTCTATAGAAATTCTTCACTGTGTCTTGGTTTGATGAAATAGAAAAGGCTGAATCAGCTGATGCCTACTGTGGGAACTATTAATAGTAATGTAGAAATACAATGCCCCCTGTGGCAGGGTCCAAGGCGGAACTGATATATCTGCTGTTCTCACTTGAATGACTTTACAAGACATTAGTAGAGCTAAATAGGCTAATTACATCCCTTCACTGCACCTACCCTGGAATCAAGTTGTTCACCCTGCAATCCAATATCGGGTATTGTGAGAACAGGGAGCAAGAAAATCAGTATATCCAAACCACAATCCCTCCCCTTCAGTGTCCATGGCTTTCTGACAAGTCTACACTTTGGGTTTCATTCTTTGTTACATAATGTGCTCTTAAATTGGGTCCTCTCCAAATTCTTGAGTGAGGAAAAAATATTATACATACAATTCTACAATATATTATTTAAGACATCACACAAAGGCGATTGATCACATAAACTGACCTATGTTAAGAAACATGTGAGGTGGGAATGGCAGGGTGTAAGGGGTAATTGTAAGCAGAAACGCATAGTTTGGAAGAGGAGGCAGAAGTGAACAGTGCTGGAATGAGATTGTGGGCAAGGTACATCCTCCATTTCTTTCTTACGAACGGGTGGATTCAATTTTATTTTAATTTAAATTTTATTTTTTAAAGTTGGAATATAATTGACGTATAACATTATAAAAGTTTCAGGTATATGACATAGTGATCCTATACTTAGATATATTGGGAAATGATCATCACAATAAATCTAGTTAGTATCCATCACCACAAATAGTTACAGCGTTTTTGTTGTTGTTGTTGTTTTGTTTTTTTATCGTGATGAGCATTTAAAAGATTTATTCTTTAGTAACTTTTTGCCTGCTTATTTGGTTGCTGTTGTTCAACTCCAGCATTTCCCACAGTTTGCTCAAGGGAACATGAGTTACAAATATATTCTGTAATAATAAATATATGTATACATATGTATACATATATATACTGTTTGCATATTCATTTTGGGTGTGCTGGCTCTTCATAGATAGCACCACTATTCAATTCATTACTATATAATGCAATTATATATTAATCAGGTGCTGAGGGCAGTGATTTTATCATCTGAGAAAATGTGATACAAGATCCCTTTGTGAATTTGTGTTTCTTTTCCCAAAGTGCATTCAAGATAATAGTATGCTCACCATGCCTTTCTTCTCCCAAGTATCTTCTTCTACGGCTTCTGAACTTCTCCTCCACTGTCCATAATAATTTAGCTTACTGTCCACTGAGTACCACACAGGCTAGAGCACTAGACCCCCATCCCAGCATCTGACTGACTCTTCTCCAATCCCCACAACTTAAGCAGCTTGTCAAGGTATTCACCCAAGGAAGATAGGTTTCTCTGGTAATAGGAAAGGGTGGTAGGGGCCAGATGTTAATGGACCCTTTGGTGTAAAAAGATGACAGTTCTTCACTAGAGAACCAGTTGAGGGAGTTGCAAATAAGCACTTAAACCAAAATCTCAGAAAGGACTTCTTTTTTTTAATTTTCTTAAATGTTTTTATTTATTTCTAGGAGAGAGAGAGAGAGAGACAGTGTGAGCAGGGGAGGGTCAGAGAGAGAGGGAGTCACAGACTGAAACAGGCTCCAGGCTCTTTGCTGGCAGTCAGCACAGAGCCCAACGCGGGGCTCGAACTCACGAACCGCGAGATCATGACCTAAGCGAAAGTCGGACGCTTAACCGACTAAGCCACCCAGGCGCCTCAGAAAGAACTTCTTAATAGTCAGATACTTCCAAAGTTGGCATGAGCTATCACAAAATCTTAAACTGTGACGTGGATGTTGTCATGGAGGCTGGGTAAGCATTTGACTGCAATACAACAAGGGTGTAGTGCAGCAGAGGAACTAACCTTCCCCCCGACCTTTCAAAAACCTTTGAGCCCAGACCCTCTATAAGCCACCCAAGGCTTCTCACAGAGGCTCCCTAAAAGCCAGCTCCCTGACTTACCTACAGTCACAGAGCTCATAAATGGCAGAGACTGCATTTAAATGTCATGGTCTTTCCGCTATTGCTCACTTGGCTATTTTAAGTAGGATGGCAAGTAGGTTCCGAGCATGGGGCCAACTCTTTAATTAGCAGTGTCTACAGTATTGAAAAGGACGGCCTTCAGATTCAAGGCAAAAGAGTGCCAAGATTGATCAGAAATTCCTGACAAAGACACAGGAAGAAGAGTTTGAGGAGAGTCAAAAATAAAATTTGTCAAACTGCTCTACTTCTCATGAGTAACAGAATGGTTCTCGCTGCCATTTATTGTCCATGCTGCAGCAGCTACTTGATAGACAACATATCTTTTAAAAAATTTTTTAAATGTTTGTTTATTTTTGATAGAGAGAGAGAGCACATGCGTATGAGTGAGTGGGGGAAGGGCAGAGAGAAAGGGAGACACAGAATCCAAAGCAGGGTCCAGGCTCTGAGCTGTCAGCACAGAGCCTGACATGGGGCTCAAACTCATGAACTGCGAGATCATGAGCTGAGCTGAAGTCAGATGCCTAACCGACTGAGCCACCCACATGACCCTAGACGGCGTATCTTTCATTGCTCATCACAGCCCCCTAACTTAGATATTACACCCATTTTTGCAGATGAAGAAGGGGTAGCTCAGAGAGTTTAAATTACTTGTCCAAGATTGTATGATAAGTAACTGGTAGAGTTGGGGTATGACCAGAGGTTGTGAGGTGCAGTCTTGGTTTATATCTCAAATGTTCATATTTTATTTCTCCAAAGGAGAGAGAATAATGTCTTCCTCTACCTGGGGGTCTGTGATGTGGCTCAAATTAGCCTGCGACAAGTTTAATTTTTTTCATAGTTTCCATTGTATGTTTGAAAACCATGTATCTTTTCCACCCTACTCTATAAGATACCCATATCTCTTTTAATGTAAAAGTAAAGTTCTGCCTGTCTTACTGTGGAGTAAATCTGTTGTTCTAGGAAGGCGAATCATGTTTATCCTGATGATACAAACCAAATAGTACAGATATTCGTGTGTGAGACAGACACCATCCCACTCACTGGAGATTTTTAGCCCACTTGCAGTCTTTGGAGGCACAATGTTTAATGACAGACTGTTTAATGCTAAGCAGCAAGGCTGCTTTACTTAGCATTGCTCAGTGCTAATTCACTGCCATTATTTAATTTGATTCACACAGATAGAAGCCTGGGTCACATTTACCCATTCTACAACCAGGGAAGCTAGGAGGCAGTGTAAAGGACCTCAACCAAATCCCCCCACCATATTGGCCAGTCTGAACTTGGGTCTCCTGGGTCTTTCCCTCAATCCAAAGAAATTTTAGGGAAAGAAATGTACTAGTTAGAGGAAGGGAAAGAGTCTAAAAAGTAAGAGATACCAAAAAGTGGTCATCTATTGATCGTAACTGGTATGAAAGGTTTTTTTCAAAATGCTTTTATTTTATTTCTGAGAGAGAGACAGAGCATGAGCAGGCAAAGGGTAGAGAAAGGGAGAACACAGAATCCAAAGCAGGCTCCAGGCTCTGAGCTGTCAGCACAGAGCCTGGCACGGGGCTCAAACCCAGAAACGTGAGATCATGACCTGATCTGAAGTAAAATGCTTAATTGACTGAGCCAGCTAGTGGCCTCTGTTTATTTGTTTTTAAATTAAATAAAGGAGAGGAATATTCATTTTGAAGCAAAAAGCAATTTGCTCCATTTCAGCTCTAGAACTGAAAATATCCATGCTGGCTGCAGTCATACATGACCAGGGTAGAATTCAGGTGCCAGCATCTCTGCTCTTTTCTACCCTGCTACACTGCCTAGCTAAAGGAGATAATGTGAAATCTGTCCTGCTTTCTTCTTGATAATAGAACCACAACTTAGCAGTAACATATCTAGTCCCAGGTAGAGGGATGATTGTCATGAATCAATCATGAGAATCTGTTGCCCTATCACAGCTTCCCTTAATTTGGGAAGGAGCCAGTATGGCCAATGAGACCTAATGCAGATTCTATTGTAAGGGCCTTCAGAAAAACTTTTGGTTCTCCGGTCAAAGATTATAAACACACTGCTGAGACTCAGAGCCCTGAATCTGTAAATTGAGGACAATAACAATATCTATAGGGTTACCATGGAGAATTAATGGTATGGGGCATGTAAGGCTCCAAGTATATTAATCTGCACATAGTGATTATTCAATCAACTGTCAGAAAACATTGAGCAAGAGAAGGACAAATACCATATGTTTGCACGTATAGGAGGATGAGGAGGAACTTAATGGAGGACAATGGGGGAGAAGAAGGGGGGAATAGTGGGGGAGAGGGAGAGAGGCAAACCATGAGAGACTGTTGAATGCTGAGAAAAACTTGAGGACTGATGGATGTGGGGGGGAGGGGGGAGATGGGCATGGAGGAGGACACTTGTGGGGATGAGCACTGGGTGTTAAATGGAAACCAACTTGACAATAAACTATTTGTAAAAAAAAAAGGAAGTTGATAGAAAAAATAGGTAAGAAAAAATAGGGGCGCCTGGGTGGCTTAGCCGGTTAAGCGTCCGACTTTCGCTTGAGTCATGATCTAGCGGTTCATGGGTTCGAGCCCCGCGTCGGGCTCTGTGCTGACTGCCGGCTCAGAGCCTGGAGCCTGTTTCAGAGTCTGTATCTCCCTCTCTCTCTGACCCTCCCCTGCTCACGCCGTCTCTCTCTCTCTCTCTCCTAGAAATAAATAAAAAAAAGAAAAAGAAAAAAGAAAACATTGAGCAAATGATTAGGAAATGTCCATTGTAGGAAGGGCTAGATGGTGAGAAACTGATGTTAAGCTGATGAATGGTCGGTTTCAGCTATATTTTCAGCTATCACTGAACCAGAATGAGGTACTGATGATGCTAGATTTCACGTAATGCAACACATGAGAAACCAGGATACGCTGTTTGAGTGCTTTATCCTGTATTATTCTCAAACAACCTTCTATCGTGGGCACATTTATTATTATTTATTATTCTTATTTCATAGATGGGAACCCCGGAGGCACAAGGAGCTGATGTAGCTCTTGTTATGAGAAGAGTCAGGACTCCAATTCAGCTTTACCTGACAATAGAGGTGAATATTCAAAATACTTCACAAGGAACAACCATTGGCTAATCAGAACAGGGCCCTGACCAGTAAGGATCCTGGAGGCCATGATAAAGGTCTAGGATGACAGTACAGCAAGTAATGACTAAACGGAAGTCCTGCATGACTCAGGGCCTTACTTAGTAAAGCTCCCATGGGCAGCAGCAGAGCCATGAGGCTGACAATCAATAGAAGGAAGAACGTTTCCATAATCAGATGTGTCTAAACATGAAATGAACTACTTTATGTGGCCACAAGTGTCCCATCTCTGAAGGATTTAAAGGCTAGGAAGACAGTTTCTTATTGGGGAGGTTGCAGAAAACAATCTGCCTTTGGATGGAGGTACGACTTGATTTCTAAGCCAACCTTCACCTCTAACATCCTGTGGTTTGGTGATAGCATTTAGTTGTTTAAAAGCTGTCTAGAAAACAGTCTGGCTTCCCTTCATTAGCTAGTTCTGCTTTCTCAAGTACTATTAGAGGAGCCTTTCATGTTTTTCCATGTGTATTATATACGACATTATCATAGCTACCTTAAAAATTAGAAAAAAATCTCAGAAAGATTATGCCAACCCATTATCTACAGAGGGAGCAACTTGGACTCTTAATCTGCTAGCTCTTTCTTCCCTAATATCCAGAATAGATAGTATATCCCATTCTCTACCATTTCCATCCCAATTTTCTTACCCTTGCTGTGAATGCTGTACTCTTATCTCCAAACTGATAACAAATTCAAATATGTTCCCTTGCCTGACTAGGTTTGTATGTTTCCTAAAGTACAAAGAAGAAGCAAGCCTGAGCTACAGTGTTGGCTTGAACATGCTGAGCTGATCAGGCCTGGGCTCACCTGTCTTACTGCTTCTTGAACCACTCTCCCCTTTTCTCACCTGTTCCAGCCACTACAACCACCATTCCGCTCCAGGACAGAACAGATTTCCACCTTAGAGATGCTTGTCCTGTAAATCTGGGTTCAGAGACCACCTACAGATGAGGTCTTCTTCGAGCACCATGCTAATGCATAGGGTAGCCTCTACCCCAAACGTGTACTCTTAGATCCCTGGTTCATTTCCCATGAAACACTGAAAGCAATCTGTAAATTAACATGGTTATTTACGTATTTGGTTCCTTGTTCGTTGTCTGTCGTTTCAACTAAACCCTGAGCTGTAGGACAAAAAAAAAATGTCTTTTTATTTTTCACAGCTCTATTCAAGAGCTATGTGCTTGGCACACAGATAAGTGACCGATACAATGTGTTAAATGATGAAACCTTCCAGAATGAAGCATATGCTTGGTACCAACATGTGTGTAAGCAAAGTAAAATTTAATTTGGACCAAGTCACAGGTTGCATATTAATGAAACTCTTAACCTTGTAGAAACTATTAAAAGCACAACACAGGCTAGTTAAATGTTAACCTGTAAACGAGCAGTTCTCTGCCTTTTTCACGGGGGTTTTCACAAATGGGTGGTCTTGTGTGAGAGCATATTACAAAGCTCCTTTTGAAACTGCCTGATGCCTAATACAAAGAAGGCAGATTCTGCTGTTTTTGCAATGTGTTATTCATGCTCATTCATTATTCGGTAGGTCGGGAGCAGGTGCTGAGTAGAACATATCAACCTAATACCCTCATTACTTCACTGCAGTTTTGTTTTTGAGGCTCAAGTGGCCCTTCTGCTGTAAGAGTTAGAAAAAGAGAACAATTTGCAAGGCTTATGACCTACTGCAGAGAAGATGTACCAAAACGAAAAGAAAGGACATTTTCTTAACTGTTCCACATAAAATGACCGCCTGAAACCAAAATCTGACCTCCCATTGCAACAGGAAATGTGTGTGTGTGTGTGTGTGTGTGTGTGTGTGTGTGTGTATTTTTAATGTTTATTTTTGAGAGAGACAAGCATGAGTGGGGAAGGGGCAGAGAGTGAGGGAGACACAGAATGTGAAGCAGGCTCCAATCCCTGAGCTGTCAGCACAGGGACTGACAAGGGGCTTGAACTCACAAACCATGAGATCATGACACGGGCCAAAGTCAGATGCTTAACTGACTGAGCCACCGAGGCACCCATTTAAAAATTTTTTAATGTTTATTTACTTTTGAGAGACAGAGAGAGCCTGAGTGGGGAGGGTCAGAGAGAGGGAGGGCAATAGTAAATATTATCAACACACTGGAAAGAAGAAAGCCAACATCAAATGCAACATACACAATATAAGTATTCAGTTAGTCTATCATTTTTTGGACTTGTAATTTTCTCATACTGGGCATGCTGTATTGATAAACTGAAAAAGATTTAGGGATACCTGGATGGCTCAGTCAGTTAAGTGTCCAACTCTTGATTTGGGCTCAGGTCATTATCTCATGGTTGTGAGATTGAGCCCTGTGTCAAGCTCCATGTTCAATGTGGAGCCTGCTTGGGATTCTCCCTCTGCCCCTCCATTGCTTGCATGCCCATGTGCGCACACTCTCTCTCGAAAACAAAAAAAACAAAAAAACAAAAAGAAAGAAAAGAAAAAAAATATTAAACTTCCCTTAGAGATGCTTAAAAGCAAAACAAAACACCTTGGGCTAGAGAATCGTTATAAGAAAGCCACAGATAGTCTCTGGGCAACATAAAATAGTTTACCATATACTAAAGCTAATGGATTTGACTTATTGAATGTTCTCTTGGGTTACCCTAATTTTACAAGCAATTTTAATAAGTTTTCCTTTATCTGGTCTTCGATCCCATAGTAAGTGTGTGTGTGTGTGTGTGTGTGTGTGTGTGTGTGTGTGTATGCGTATGCTTAGAGAACAAGCATGTGAGTGAAGGAGAGGGGCAGAGGAAGAACAAAAGACAATCTTAAGTCAGCTTTATCCTCAATACCATGGGGTCACGGCCTTAGCCAAAATCAAGCATCAGATGCTGACCCAACTGAGCCACACAGGCGGCCCAATCCCATTACGTAGTTGAAGCACCATATCAAGAGTGAGGATAGAAGCTATTCTGAGAACTACCTGCTACATGCAAAGATTGAAATCTGAGCAGCTAAGGAAACTATAAAAGCATACTGTTAGTTTGCTAAGGCTGCTGTAACAAAGTACCACAAACTGAGTGGCTTAAACAAACAGAAATATATTGTCTTGAGTTCTGGAGAATATAAGTCCAACATCAAGGTGTCACTAGGCCCCTGCTCCATCTGACCCCTGTAGGTGAAAATCTTTCCTTGCTTCTCCATAGCTTCTATTGGTTTGCCATTATTGGCAATCTTGGTCCTTCCTTGGCTGATGGATGCACCACTCCAATTCCCTATCTGAACATGGTGTTCTCCCTGTGGCCTTCACATCGGCCTCCCTCTTTGCTCAAATTTCCTCCTTTGATAAGAACACCAGTTACATTGGACTAGGGACACCCTAATGAACTCAGTGTTACTTGATTACCTCTGTACTCTATTTCTTAACATGGTCACCTTCTAAGGTACTCAGATTTAGGATTTCATCTTATCTTTTTGGGAGAGCTATAATTTAACCCATTACTCATACCAACTAAAAATACGTATCAAAACCAATATTTGTTGCTACAGAGTAAACAGCAGTAAATAGCTCATCTTATTTTGAGGGTGTCTGGGTGTCTATTATTTTCATGTGAGTGAAAATACGGGAGTCTATATTAAGAGCACGGTCTTTGGGTCAGATAGTCCTACTTTTGAATCTGGCCTTAGTGCACTAACTATATGATATTAGGCAAGTTATTCAACT
The DNA here is from genome assembly GCF_003009895.1 of Hyaena hyaena. Taxonomy (NCBI): domain Eukaryota; kingdom Metazoa; phylum Chordata; class Mammalia; order Carnivora; family Hyaenidae; genus Hyaena; species Hyaena hyaena. The sequence continues at coordinate 372,323 of NW_024081432.1, forward strand.
CCTCATAGCACCGTTGACTATCAAATTAGACCGTGTATACAAAATGCTTATTTTCATGGTGGCCAGTCATATGTGCACAATAAGTGACAGCTCTTCATAAGTCATTAAGAAGATGATATATGTACTTTGTAGTATACTTTAAATGGTTACAAACTGTTCATGAACAGAACTAAGTAGGCACCTTTTGGAACTAGAAAAACCTCTCTAGATGGCTCACTCCCACAGGCTTCAGAAAGCTGGGGGTGTCACTGAGTTGGCAAGTTCATTCATCTGTCACTCAGTGATCATTGACTAAAATGATTAGCTGCATAAAGATTTTTTTTCCCTATGCAGTATCATCTCAAGAAAATAAAATGTGACTTCCAAGATAGTGCAGTATGTGTGAGTCAGACAAAAAGGGGGAATCTCAACCAGGAAGGCTCTGCCAGTAACAAACTAAAGACCTTGGTTAAAACAAATACTTTTGATTCACAACTCAACTGCAAACAAGACCTTAATTGGTCAATGTGCTAATAGCTGTTAATCATACCTCACTGTCACATGCTCTTTAGACAGTGCATTTTGGTCATGCAGCCTTCTTGCGGGAGCAACAGGTGTGTGGTAGAGAACAAAGAAACAATGAGATCCCACACTGAAGAGCATCCTACCAGGGCTAAGAAGAAATCATCCCAGACTCTTAGGTATGAAAGAACCATTCCTAATGATTTAGTCAAACCTCTCCACTTCTTTCTTGACAGGGAATTTTGGGGCTATGTTTAAGGTCATGGAGGAAACTGGTGTGAGAATTTGGTGTAGTACAACTTCTTTAGAGGAAGTATGGAGGACAGGCTTTATGGTGATCCCCATGATCCCCACTTCCTGGTGTTTACATCCTGTATCATCCCCAGCCCCTGAGTGTGGGCTGGTTGTATGGCTTGTTTCTAACCAGCATTATGTAGCAAAGGAGATGAGATGTCAGTCCCGTGATTGTGTTCTATTATGTAATGGCTATTCAATGTTATATGTTCTGCCTTTCTAGCAGACTCACTCTAGAGTCTTGCTCTCCCAGCTGAGTTTGAGGAAATAAGCTACCATGAGTCCTATAGCCACAAGGATGTTAATTTTGTCAACCTCCTGACTGAACCTGGAAGTTGACCCTTCTTTTATTTCTACTTCAATATATCTGTAATCAGTTGGAGATGAAATGTTTGCAACTCTCTACCGTATTGTAGTTATCTATACAAATTGCCTAATTAGAGTTTTATTTCATTCCTATGGGATTCAGAAAGCAGGGAATATATATAACTTGATTAGAGTGGATGGGATAATTCTTACAAAGAGGAAAAAAAATCAAACATTCCCTCACAAATGATATTTTGATCCAAGATGACTTACTCTCTTGAACTTTCCTGTACAACTCACCTTACTCGTGTGGATTTGTAATTGAGTCTTCTTTAACATCTGACCAGGGAGTGAATACAAATTTGTCTTTGGACCCTCGTAATTACTTTCCATCATATTATTCATCGGAGAGAGTGTGGCAATCAACAAATCAAACGGTACTATCCCCATAGGAAGGATTGTAACGAGTTTCATTTTCCCTGTTTTCTTAATAAAAGCAAATAATTACTGTGTCTACATTTTAAAATCTTCATTCACTGATTTAATGTAAGTTAGGGGGAATAGTGAACTAGAAACTGGCCATATTTGGAAACTAATGCTGATTTTCAAGCTATCCTCATGGAAAATGTTTGACTTCTTGCTAATAAGAAAAGCATCTAATTACACAACTCAAAATTAATGATTATTACACAATTGGTGTCTTTGACAACAACTGCAGAAGAGGAAGTTTCTAAAATTGAGGACAAGTAGTTCAGTATTCTACATAGTTAGGAAACTACAAAAAATTAATGTCTGTGGCTTAAAAAAATCCACAAAATAAAACAAAACCCCTTTTATGTCTCACTTGAAGTTTATGAAAGAAACAGGATTTATGGTATCAAAAAAAATAACTAAACTAGATATTGCTGGCAGTAAAGTCAACCTGAAGAAAAAACTAAAAACAGAGACCATTCTACGTAACACAGGGAGATAAGAGTGCTTTCATTCAGAGTACAGTTCCTCTTACGTGGACTTGACTCTTCTTTCTGCTTTGGTTGTTAAAAGCCTTTTAAAATCCTCTGAGCTCTTAAAAACATTGTTTTGAGGGTGCCCAGGTGGCTCAGTTGGTGGAGTATCTGGCTTCAGCTGAGGTCATGATCTCGTGGTTTGTGAGCCCAGCATGGGGCTATCTGCTGTCAATGCGGAGCCCGCTTCAGATCCTCTGTCCTCCTCTGCCTCTCTCTTTCACAAATGAATAAACATTTATTTAAACAAACATTGTTTTGTTACCCAAAACCATCGTCTCCTCTGAAGTACTTCAGTCTTTCTCATACATTTTAGCCTCTAGTTGTATGCTGTTCTCTCGTCAGTTGGTTCCCTTTGTCCCATCTTGGCTCACGCAGCCAGAGTGTAGACTTGAAGGCAGTGGCCATGCGTCAGAGACACAACCATGGTGACCATCAGTAGTGTGGAGAGTGGTTAGGACCTCTGCCCTTCCTTCAATGATGCCTCACCTACTTACTAGCCGTACGACTTTGGGCAAGTTACTTCGTCTGTCTTCTTAAACCAGAGTCTCCTTGGCCGTAAGATGAGGACAATGACATCCTCAGCCTCCTGGTTGTGAGCAGATGAAGGGAAATAACTCGGAACACATGCTCAGCAGCGCATCTGGTCCCCAGGAACCCTCAGTAAATGGCAGTCCACCACTGCCACTGCTCCACACTTCGTTGCTGCGTGCAATGGATAATTCTGAATCTTCTACTATGTCCAAAAACAAAATGATGTTTCCGGTCTGAAATGAGGAAGCCACATATTTTATATATACATATGGGCTTTCCTTGTCTTAGGCATCTACTGAAATTCATTGATTTTGGTCTCTTTCATCCACACTGTAATAACTTGGAACTCACAATGGGTCTTATAAACAGTTTTCTAAGTAGCTGAAAGATGTTTTGCCTTGTTATCTTAGATTACATCAGATATAGCATACATTTTATGGATTCTTTTAAAGGAAGATTTTAAAAAGAGAATTCAAGTCCTCACAAGCATTCCCTTCTTCTATGTTGCCTTCAGGCTTTTATCTCTGCCCCAGGAGCTATTGCCTCAGAGTGCCATCAATATGATCCTTTTAACACCTTAGACAAAGGAACACTACTTTCTGGGTCTTTTGTGGTTACATGCAAATGTTTTCTTAAGCCACTTGACACCATTTCAATTTGATATTTGGGACTCTGGAGGCAGAAAGCCATGGTTATTAGAACATTCTCACAATTAACATGTTTATTTGGTCTATTTGAATAACAGGTTTATTTGAAAAGCCTTAATGATGTTGATACATGTCCTGATGTTTTTCCAAAACATTTACGGACTTTTTTCTGTTGTCCAAGCATAATTATTACTAATGACTCCTTTTATTCTCAGGGGTACCCTGGTTTGGATGATAAATGATATGGACAGCCCATGTGACGAGCAAGGTAGGTCTGACATTTTTGGCTTTAATACTTGTATTTTAATTTCGTCTTTGTTATTCACAAACCAGGCTTTTAGTCAATCATTTGTATGGTCTAGGCAGTGTTCATTCTCTCATATTTTTGCTGCACGCTGGGTATACAATGAAAAGCAAAACACACATGGCCTACCTCATAAAGTTTACAATGTAGTAGGGTGGCAGATAGTCATTAATTACACATCAAAAATGTCACAGCTCCTCAGGAGGGGTACAATATGCTACCATTGACTATAAAATATAACACATGGGAGATGAGGTGGAGCCATACAGGCAACGGAAATACACCTGGGGTTATCTTCTGGCCCTAAGAGGATGTCATTTTAATATAGTGCTCAAACTGTCACTGTGTTTGCCTTGCATTTGTTTACCATGGTGAGGGGACACTTCAGTACTAAGAAGCTCTTCTGAGGACAGGCACGAAAGACTAATTGTGTGTGTGTGTAAAGGGCAAGAGGCTGAAAGTTAATCCTTGGCTTCTTATTTAAGTAGCAAAATGATGAGGAGAGCAATAAAGAGCCAGGGAGAGAAGGGAAAAACAGCGATATTTGGGGTTACAAATAATTTTGATGTTTCTGGTTTGTTTATTTGTTTTTCTCCTGGATTCCTTTCAGAACACATTTCTAAGCATAGGGCACAAATGGTCCAAGAATCTTGACTTGGGATGACAGAAAATGAACCCAGAGAAAGAAGGCACAGATTTTGGATTCAAACAGGGAAAGAAGAAAGTTAAAAGGTTCTAGCCATGCTGGCTTCTCATAGTACCTGTTTCCTTTTTCTGAGATATAGAATGTCAGCAAGCCAGGCAGATAGTGGGTTGGAAATTCTGGGTCTGCTCACCCCGTACTTAGCATAAATTCTCTGAGAGGGACACTGTAGACTACAAGTGTGAAAAATTTCTCCCCTGAAGGAACTATGAGAAGTGAGTATGGGAGAAAGTCTGCTTGTGAACAGGGTTCCCAGTTACTGACAAAATACCAGGTGCCTTCATTTACTTCCAAGATCCTACATGATTAACTGGTCTGCTTTCCGTTCATCGGTTGCCTGAAGAGCCCATTACCAGCACAAATAGGTCCTCAGAAAGACAGGAAATTAAACAAAGGCTATGTAAGTATACAGGGCCAGCCATACACACACACACACACACACACACACACACACACACACACGGATTGTTCCATAGTGCCTGCCTAGAGAATCTATAAATTATGATGCTACATCTTCATCCCCAGGCTCTGCACTAATCCAGATAAATTTTAGATAAATGTCAGCTTAATGGTTGGCAAATATTTTACCCAGCCAAAGTTTTGCTACATTGTAAAGACATAATCATACTTAAAACTTAGCAAATTTACCAAAGATTAGAGATAAGACAGTGGCAGTCACATGTGTTGATTTTTCTCTTAATGATATGTACTTAATGTATATATTTCATACGTGTAATTAATGCAAGTTGGTTTAGTGACAGAGTTCTGACTTTGGGTTCAGAGACCAAGGTTTAAATCCTGGCAGTGCCATTTGTCACTGGTTTGTCCTTTGCAAATATCTGAGTCACAGTTTTCTCTGTATAATGGAGATACTGCCATGAAACGTGGTATCTTCCTGAGTTCTCAGAATTAGTAAGACAATATATGACAGCACTTAGCAGTGCCTCACATATAGTAAGTCATCTATAAATTGTGGCTACACTGATGGTGATTAAGTTCAAAATTCTCATAAACAATTGACCATATAATTGTGTTTATTCCTGGGTTTTCCATTCCGTTTCAGTGATATCTGTGTCTATTTTTATGCCGCTACCATACTGTGTTGATTACTACAGCTTTCTTTTCTAACTTGAAGTCTGGAATTGTGATAGTTCAAGTTTTGTTTGTCTTTTTCAAGATTGCTTTGGCTATTTGGGGTACTTTGGCTGTTTGGTTCCATACAATTTTAGGACTGTTTGATGTAGCTCTGTGCAAAATGCTGTTGGTATTTTGATAGGGATTGCATTAAATCTGTAGACTGCTTTGGGTAGCATGAGTATTTTATGAGTATTTGTTCTTCCAACCCACGAGCATGGAATGTCTTTCAATTTCTTCAAGTCCTCTTCAATGCCTTTAATAAATGTTTTATAGTTTTCAGAGTACAGGTCTTTCACCTCTTTGGTTAAGAGTATTCCTAGATATATTATTGTTTTGTTGCATTGTTTTTGTTTGCATTTGTAAATAGGATTATTTTTTTTAATTTCACTTTCTGCTTCATTATTGGTGTATAAAACACAACAGTTTTCTGTACATTGATTTTGTATCTTGTGACTTTACTGAATTAATTTATCAGTTCTAGTAGTTTTTTGGTAGAGTTTTTAGGTTTTTATATATAGAGTATGATGTCATCTGCAAATAGTGAAAGTTTTACTTCTTCCTTACCAGTTTGGATGCCTTTTATTTCTTTTTGTTGTCTGATTGCTGTGGCTAGTACTCCTAGTACTATGAAATGGATGGAGTTAGAGATATAATGCTAAGTGAAATAAGTCAGTCAGAGAAAGACAAATAACCATATGATCTCTCTTGTATGTGGAATTTAAGAAACAAAACAATAAACAAAGGGGAATAAACAAGAGAGAGAGACAAACCAAGAAACAGACCCTTAACTATAGAGAACAAACTGATGGTTACCCAAGGGGAATGTGGGGGGCGGGGGTGAAATAGATGAAGGAGATTGAGGAGTACACTTACGAAGATTAACACTGAGTAATGTATGGAAGCGCTGAATCACTACGCTGTATACCAGAAGCTAATATAACACTGTAGTTAACTATATAGGAATTAAAATTAAAAACAATAAAAACTGCTCATAAATAAATGAGCTAATGACTTAATATCTCCATATCACGGTTTTCTCCTATTTAATACGGTCCAACTGCTCTGATTACTTATCACACATTATTATAGAGATCAAGTAAGATACTATATAGGAAATCATCATTGAAACTATCAATATCTTTATATCACTAAATTCTACTCCTGAGACCAATATTACGCTATATGTTAACTAACTAGACTTTAAATAAAAACTTGAAACAAGTAAACCAAACTCCCAATATCTTTACAAATATAAAGTGTCATCCTTTTCTGTCCATTGTCTGTTTGAGTTTATAGCTACTTGTGTTATTAGCTTGTCTTCATTTAACGCATGAAGGAGATACATCCCTATATGTCACTTTTTTGTTGTCTAGTGCCACTATTTGTTGATTCTGGTATTATTGTTTATTAACTGTGACCTTGAGCAAATTAAGCTCAATGTGCTCATTTTTTTAAAAACTCTTCAAAAGGGGGACAATAAACCAACCTCAGGGGACTGTTGGAGGAGTTCAATGAGGATTACCTGTCAAGTTCCCCAAGGACTGGTTGATGAACCAGATTGTGCACTCTCCCCTGCACATTCAGTACATTTAAGGCCGTGCCCTTGGACCTGACTGACCTGTGGATGATGCGCTGGCTCTGCAGGTAATCCAGGGCCATGGCCAGCTCACAGATGAAGAGCTTCACGGTGTCTTCCTGGAAGCGGACGTTCTGCTGCAGGTGATAACGCAGGTCCCCGCCCAGCAGGAGGTCCACCACCATGAACATGTCCTCCTCATCTTGGAAGGAGTACCTGGAACAGAATTCAAATGAAAGTGTATTGAATACATTTACACACTAAAGAGGCCCAGAGGCAAATCACACCTCATGGGTCAGAACAGAGTGTTCTTGACCGAAGAGTTCAAGCTCTGGGAGCAGATGGTCTATCGCTGGCTCTGTGACCCTAGACCTTCAGTTTTCACATGCATAACGGGGAATAATAACAATATCTACCACATTTGGTCATAGTAAAGAACAAATATAACATTTAATGTCTCCTGCCTGACCTACAGTGAGCACTCAATAACTATTAGCTTACAAAGCTATAAAGCCCAGGAAGTAAAGAAAACTCCACTCATCCACTTACCAGTAACAATCATATCCTAAACCACACTACTGCAGTAGGTCCATAAAATATGAACTACAAGGCGTCCTGGAACCATTCTCCTTCCCATTTTTCCACACAATCAACTTCATTACCCAGCAACATTATAACAAATCACGTACCGCATTAATGATAAGAAAAAGATATAAAAGGGCAATAAAAAAGTAAATGCATGGACAAGGAAGTAATTCACTCAGTGTTTGGGATGGGGAGGTAAGGGAAAGCTTTTCAGCAGAAGTGATGCCTGAGTCACATTTTGAAGGATGGTGACAGTAATAACCACAAAATAAAGCTGATGCCACTGATGTCTCCATTGAGTGCCTTCTCTGGGTCCAAAAGTAAAATTTGACAGGGGAAAAGAGCCCATATTAAGCACAGGCATGGAAAGAAAACAGTGTGAGTGGGAAAAGGAAAACAGTTTGGGTTTGCTTTCGCAGTAGGTATGAAGCTTGAGAGGAAGCTTGAGCCTAGAGAGGAACACGGAAGGCAGATCCCATGACAGGTGCCTGTAAATGAGGCTGTAGGCAGCAGGATGACATTGAGGAGTTTTAAGCAGGACGTACAATCAGGCATGGGCTTCACACTTGAAGGAGCATGGGGTAGAGAGTTCAAAAGAAGAAATGAGACACAGGAGAGCGGGACTGGACTCTGTTCTTTGAAAAGAGCCTCTTGTAAAAATGCATTCCTGCTGTTCTGATTTGCTTTGTTTCCTTCAAAACACAGCCACGATTTCTAGGCACAATAAAGCTCTCTGTCTCAGCACTGTTTTGACATGTTTCTTTTGACATAATGTCACGGAGTTCACATTTCAAAGTTTTATTCGAATCAAAGAATTAAGTGCCTTCCAGCAGTGCCCAGGGATGCAGAATAATTCCTAGTGACAAATGCTTTGCTTCGGAAGTGTAGAGTAAGAATAACCGGAAGAACTGTACTTCGTCCTTTTTCTTCTTCATAATGATCATTGTGCTAAAGGAGAAGGAGGGAACTTGCAAGGAAAAGAAACGAGAAATTCAATGAGGCATTAGTCTGCGGCAGTAATGTTCTAATGGAGACTAACAGTCCCTCGCACTTACTGGTCCCACGAATAAAATTTTGTTTACCACCGAAGGCTGATTCACAAAGAAGATGACAGAAATTAAGCCCTTGGGGAGGGAGTTTAGACAGAAACATGAGAAGAGCTTTGTAAAAATCTGACAACAAATAATTTTTAGCATTGTCTTTTGGAAATGATATTCTTCACCTCAGTGAGGTGACTGGCTGGTCATTCCTGCCGTAGATTTAATGAGCACCAGAAAAGGTGCCTGGACCCCTGCTATCTGGTTCACAGTGCCTCCCACTGCACTACTACACATTATATTTGTTGTGTTTTATGGGACTTTCAGGAAGCAACGACGTGCAAATTAACACGTACTCATGCCTGGGACCTGTTGCACCTTCTGCTGCTCTCAGTTAATGAAACAGAAGTGATGATCCCTCAAGGGAAGCGAGCAAGGTCTGTTGGGATAGACGGCAAGTGGGGTAGGGGTGGCGAGATGAGTGAGGCCTGGATATCAAAAACAAAGGAGAAGAGAGCACTAGCCATAAACATTACTGGGTGCCAAGGGAAAGAGCATATGTAGACCAGCTAGCATACAAGGCAGCTGTTGACTGCCTCCAGCTCTCCATGGGAGGCAGGTGGAGGTGAGAAACCAGGCAGCATACCAGAGGAAATGGGAGAGGTCCCATCACTCCACTTAACTCTAAGGAGGGGCAATGGTATTATTAAATTCACCCTGACCAACAACCATTTTTACCTAGACTTGAGTTAAGCTATTTTATTTCAAGAACAGACTGATAAAGGTGCCAGGCATGGCAAGTTACCAACAGGGTTCTACTGTGCAAGGGATTATTAATCAAAGAAAGAAGCAGCCCAGGCAAGAGGCAACATGCTTCCTTTGTCCAGTATGAATATAAATTTATTTAATCAGAAAGTCAGTTGGGCTGTTAAAAATCATCTTTCTCCTTCACCACATCAGATCTGCAGCCCTTCATACAGATCTTAGAAACTCTCAGGGAAAGAGAAGATAAGCATTTGATCATCCAGAATCATATCCAGGAAAATAGGTGGGCATGATACAGCTTGGTGATAACTAGAATATGCAAGTTCATATCACAGTCTGGTATTTATTAATAAAAGAGTAAGAGCTTCCTTATACCTTGTCCGTTTATCACAGAGACTCACTGTTGTGTTTCCATGACTTGTATTTCTTAGCTGACAGCTCCAAAATGATTAAGTCTGGCCCCAATGAATGTGGAATGCATTGCAGGGTGCTCGGTAAGATAAAAGATATGTAGCAGAAAGGCACAAAAACAGACACATAGACCAATGGAACAGAATAGAGAACTCAGAATTGGACCCACAAATGCATGACCAATTAATCTTTGACAAAGTGGGAAACAGTATCCAATGGAAAAGACAGCCTCTTTAACAGATGGTGCTGGGAGAACTGGACAGCAACATGAAGAAGAATGAAACTAGATCATTTTCTCACACCATACACAAAAATAAACTCAAAATGGATAAAGGACCTGAAAGTGAGACAGGAAACCATCAAAACCCAAGAGGAAAAAGCAGGAAACAACATCCTTGACCTCAACTGCACCAATCTCTTACTTGACACATCCCCAAAGGCAAGGGAATCAAGAGTAAAAATGAACTATTGGAACCTCATCAAGATAAAAAGCTTCTGCACAGCAAGGGAAACAATCAATAAAACTAAGAGGCAACTGATGGAATGGGAAAAGATAGTTGCAAATGACATATCAGATAAAGGGCTAATATCCAAAATCTATAAGGAACTCAACAAACTCCACACCCAAAAAACAAAAAAACCAGTGAAGAAATGGGCAGAAGAAATGAACAGACACTTCTCCAAAGAGGACATCCAGATGACCAACAGACATGAAATGATGCTCAGTGTCCCTCCTCATCAGGGAAATACAAATCAAAACCACACTGAGATACCACCTCGTACCGGTCAGAGTGGCAAAAATGACCAAATCAGGAGACTCTCGATGCTGGTGAGGATGTGGAGAAACGAACACCCTTCTACAGTGTTGGTGGGAATGTAAACTGGTGTAGCCCCTCTGGAAAACAGTGTGGAGGTTCCTCAGAAAATAAACACTAGAACTCCCCTATGACCCAGCAGCAGCACTGCTAGGAATTTACCCAAGGGATACAGGATTGCTGATCTACAGGGGCACATGTACCCCAGTGTTCACAGCAGCACTCTCAACAACAGCCAAATCATGGAAAGAGCCTAAGTGTCCATCAACTGCTGAGTGGATCAAGAAGATGTGGTTTATCTATACAATGGAATACTACATGGCAATGAGAAAGAATGAAATCTAGCCTTTGTAGCAACATGGATGGAACTTGAGGGTGTTATGTTGAGTGAAATAAGGCAGGCAGAGAAAGACAGATACCGTATGCTTCTACTTATAGGAGGATTAGGAGAAACTTAACAGAGGACCAAGGGGGAGAAGAAGGGGAAAAATAAGTGGGGGAGAGGGAGGGAGGCAAACCATGAGAGACTCTTAAATACTGAGAACAAACTGAGGGCTGATGGTGGAGGGAGAGGGAAAGGGAGGTAAGGGGCATGGAGAAGGGCGCTTGTTGGGATGAGCACTGGGTGTTACATGGAATCCAACTTGGCAATAAACTATGAAGGAAAAAAAAAAGATACTTAGCAGAAACTATCACCTAGTCAGCTCTGTTCCATCATGTTTGAACCAGACAACTACAGTAGCTATTCATAGCTCTCTTTGTATAATCTTGGACCTCTCCAATCCAGTCTACACATCCCAGTTATGTTTTCATGTTATGAGTCTTACATCATCCAGCCTTATAAAACCCTTTCACCTCTTTCATGGTTTATAGGCTCCTGCATGGTCTGTCTCTGTTTACTTTTTCAGCCTTCTCTTTAGATCTTTCTCTTCTATTCCGCCCCTACAGTTCATTCCCTCTTGAGCCTTGAAGACTGTGACATGGTGTGACCTGTGCCTATCTTCCTGATGCTGTCCATGGTGGCCTGGTTCTTTTCTCTTCATCTGTCACCCTCAGCCCAAGTGACACTTCTTACAGAGATAATTCTAACATTCCGTACTAAGTCAGGCCCTCTTGTAAACACAATCCCATATTCTTGTTCACAGAATTTAGCCTAATTGTAAAATATTTTCTCGTGTACTTTTGAGTCGATTGTCTGCGTTCGCACAATGCCATCAGGATACGTTCCTGCTTTTACTCATCCTCAACTCCTTAGCAACTGGACGCTGTCTGAAATGCACCCTCTCTAAATAGTTGTAGAGAAAAATAGCAAGTTAACAAATGAACTAAAGAAAGGACGGAGAGAAGGTTAAAACACAAGTTTTGGGGATTGTCTCATATACATTCCCTAGGTTCTATTTTTAGAAATTAGCATGGTTACCAACTAAGTTCAAAGAAGTCACTCATATGCCTAAAGGTGTCTCATGGAAGCCATCTTGAGATAAATCCGAATTTGAGCACTGGAAGAGATGTAAAATATTTCCAATGCAGTGTTTTTCAAATTGTGGCTTATAACCCATTAGTAAGTTGTGAAATCAGTTCTGTTGGTTCTAATAAGCACTTTTTGTGAAGAAATAAAATAGACTGTAAAGCACAGAAAATGTTGTTAACATGTACGACTAAACATTGGTTATAAAACTGTTGTTTTTGTGAATATGATGTGTGTCTCTGTGAATATACCTACTGGGTTGTGATGACAAATAAATTTATTTCTGTGGGTGGCAATCAAAAAAGTTTTAAAACTAGGAGAATGTGCTGCCTAAGGCTAGATCCCCTTTCAGAATCTCCCTGAGCAAGGGTCAGTTCTGCTAGCATTATCTAGAAAAGCAAGGCAAATGATTTCCTGATATTAGTTATCACTTCTAAAAGCTCTCAGGTTTTGGAGAAAAAAGATAGTGATTGATTCACCAAAGATAGAATCAATCAAAAACACACGAGAAACATACAGTTAGAAAATATATGTCATTAGGTCTGGGTGAATTTGTGAGCAGCTCTCTTAAATGAAACAAACGCATAGAGGACATCTGCACATTGGTAGTAATTTTATGTACCATGTGGCAAAGAGAATATTAGATATGATGTTTGTAAAGTAATTAGCATAAAACATGGTACATAACACAGTAGTAAACAACATGGCCCTGGAGCCAGACTGCTTTGTGTCCAGATCTGAGCTCTTCTCCTTAATGTCTTTATAACTGGGACAAGTTACATATCTCAACGGGCTGTTGGGGAGATTAACAGAGTTAATGTATGTTAAGTCCTTAAAACAGTGCCTGGAAGATAGTTTGTAATGGGTAACTGTTAGCTCTTATTTTAATTACCTTTTTCTTTCCATCCATGAATATTAAATATTGCTCTGGTATGAAGCATATTAATTTTATGCAGCTGTTTCCTATTATTTTATAAGAGGCAATTATATGAAGACATTTACTGCCAGTGATATAAGCAACATGGTTCCCATTAATTGAAGTTTTACTGTGTCTGATATCATGTTAGGTACTTTGTGTGTAATACATTTAATTGTTACTACCAACCTATGAGGTAAATAGTATCATTATCCCCATTTTTACTGATCATAAGAATTAAGTTTTAACCTGCCAAAAAAAATCACAAACTAAATCCATCAACATACTAAAAAAATTCTACCCCATGGTCAAATGAGATTAACCCCTGGAAATCAATTAATATAATACATCATATTAATAAAATAAAGGACAAAACATATGATCATCCTAATAGATATAGGAAAAGCATTTTATAAGATACAACACTAATTTATGGTAAAAACTGTTAACAAACTTGGAATCAAAGAGAGCTTCTTTAATCTGATATAGGGCATATGATAAAACCTACAGTGACCATCATACTTAATGGCGAAGACCGAATGCTTTACCTCTAAAGCAAAATCATCTGCTCTCACTTCTATTCAATATAGTACTGGAGGTTCTAGCCAGTGTAATTAGCCAAAATAAATAAAATAAAATAAAATAAAATAAAATAAAATAAAATAAAATAAAATATAAGTAAAAGACATCCATATTGGAAAGGAGGAAACAAAACTGCTTTTAATCATGTACAACACGATTCTTCATAGAAAATCATAAGGAAACCATGAAAAACTATTAAAATAAATAAAATAAGCAAGGTTGCAGAAGACTAGATATGCAAAAGTCAATTATATTTTTATGAATAAGCAATAAACAATATGAAAATGAAATGAAGTATAGTTGCAGTCACAAAAGTTTCAAAAGGAATAAAATACTTGAAATAAATTTAGGAAATTTGTACAAGACTTTGCTTAGGAAAATTAAAAAATTCTAAGAAACTAAAGAATACTCCGTATTCACGGACTAGAAGACTCAAATATTGCTAAGATTTCAGTTATGCCCCAATTAAGCTATAGAGTCATGCAGTCCCTATCAAATTGCCAACAGGCTTTTTCTTTTTGCATAAATTGACAAGCACTTCATAAAATTTACAAGGAAATGCAAAATATTTAGAATAGCCAAGTTAATTTTGAAGAGGAAGAATCCAAAAGACTTTACCTTTCTAATTTCTAAATGTCCCATAAAGCTATACTTACTAAGACAGTGTGGTATCGCCATAGGATAGACATATAGGCCAATGGAAGAGAATTACGAGTCAAAAGATAAAGCTTCCTAGTCAATTGGTTTTTGGCAAAGGTACTGGGAAAGGATCGTTGGTTTAACAAATGGAGCTGGGACAACTGGATACCCACATCCAAAAATGATGAACTTAGATCACATCATATACAACAATTAACTCAAATGGGCCATAAACATAAATATAAAAGTAAATATAATAAAACTTTTAGAATAAAACATAGGATAAAATCTTTGAGGCATCAGGCAAGGCTAAGGTTTCCTAGATACAACAATGAAAGCAAAGTCCATTAAATAATTGATGAATTAGACATTACCAAAATTCAAAACTTTTGCATTTCAAAAGACACCATTAAGAAAATGAAAAAGCTTAACTCAGTCGATTAAGCATCCGACTTTGGCTCAGGTCATGACCTCATGGTTCGTGTGTTTGAGCCCCACATCGGGCTCTGTGCTGACCGCTAGCTCTGAGCCTGGAGACTGTTTTGGATTCTGCATCTCCCTCTCTCTCTGACCCTCCCCTGATCACACTGTCTCTCTCTCTCTCTCTCTCTCAGAAATGAATAAAACATTAAAAAAAATAAAGAAAATAAAATGAAAAAGCAACCAACAGAGCAGGAGGAAAGATTTGCAAAATAGATAACCCATAAAGAATTACATATAGAATTTACAAAGGACCATTACAACTCAATAATAAGACAAGCCAATCAAAAAATGGGCAGAGACATGAATAGATATTTCACTAAGGAAAATACACATGAAAAGATGGTCCACATCATTAGGAAGCAGAAAAATGGAAATTAAAATCATAAATATCGTGCCTATCTGAATGGCTATAATAAAGAAGAGATGACAAGAAATGTTGGTTTAGGATGCAGAGAAAAGAGAACCCTCATAAACTGCTGGCAAAATGTAAATGGTGCAATCACTTTGGAAAACAGTTTTTGAGTCTCTCAAAAAGTTAAACATAGTACTACCATGTCACCTAGCAGTTCTACTCCTAGATACCTAGGTAAGAAAATTAAAACATATTGCCATCCAAAGACCTGTACACAAATATTTGCTGCAGCATTATTGCATTATTTGGAATTGCCCAAAACTAGAGAAACACTAACTGTTCATTAACTGGTGAATGGACAGACAAAATGTGGCATATTCATCTAGTGGGATAGTATTCAGCACTAAAGGGGAATGAGCTACTAGCATATACTACAGTATGGATAAGCCTCCTAAACATTGTGCTTTGTGAAAAGAAGCCCGGCACAAGAGATTACTTATTTGTAATTTCATTTATGTGAAATTGCCAGAAAGGGCAAATGTATTGATGCAGAGAAGAGATTACTGGTTGCCTGGGGCTCAGTGTGGGAAATGGGAATTAACTCTAAATGGGTACAAGCAATCTTATTGGGAGGATAAAAGGATTTATAAATTGATTTATAGCAATTATTGTACTGCTCCATAAAATTGCTAAAGATCATTGGATGGTTCCTTTGAAATGGGTACATTTTACGACACATAAAATATGCCTCAATAAGATGGTTATTTTAAAAAAGGACAGTGAGTACGGGAAAATAAGGATTATGGTGTA
This sequence comes from Hyaena hyaena, assembly GCF_003009895.1. NCBI lineage: Eukaryota > Metazoa > Chordata > Mammalia > Carnivora > Hyaenidae > Hyaena > Hyaena hyaena. The sequence continues at coordinate 388,192 of NW_024081432.1, forward strand.
GCAAGGTTATATATTTGTTCAAGAATCATGTTAGGAAATTGTGGAGGCAGGATTGCATCTAAATCCACACATACTGTGTGCACAATAGCCAATGAAGTTCACGAAACAAAGCGTCCAAAGCTTATCATAAAATCCTGCCAGGGAATAGAATAGTTATTTAAATACCCTTCCAGTCAACTCCGAAAATGTAATTTGTATGCCTCTCGGGAAGTCTCAGTGTACTGGTGGGACGTTTCTGATCGTCGGGAAGACATCTCCAAAGAAGAGTTTTTAAGAACCAGTGTTGTCGTATGCATCCAAATGATAGAACAATTTATCCGTGTTTTTTAGACTCTGAACAGGGAGTACTCACAGCAGGCTTTTCACAGTTCAGGAAGAGCATTAGCTCTTGTAAGAAGGGATCCCTCAGGAATGGGTCAAGAGGAGGTTAGGGTATACTGTCCCAATCGTTAAGTACGGATGTGAATTTTAAAACCTGTCTTTGGAGCAATGGCCCATCATATTTCTCCTCTTGTGGGTCTATAGCAACTTTCCAAAGTGTATCTAGTGTGAAATTCATAAAAAAAAATAAAACCAAACAGTATTATTTCACCTAATTCATTTGCCAAGACAGCAGAGAAAGCCCAGGGTTTACACAAGTCTGATTTCAGTAGTTTACAAAAACTATGCCCAGTTGTTGCTGCGTGTGTGTGTGTGTGTGTGTGTGCTTAACTGAAATGCCACAGCCTGGATGACAGGCTGAGGTCAAGAAAGATTAATGGCTTGGATAACATTGGAACCAACTTGAAACAGCAATCTAAATTCTCTCTGCTATATATTTAGAGGGAGTGAATTTACAATCCAAATAAGCACATATAACTTTTACTCATTAATGTATCAGAGTGGGAACACTTCATCAAGGCTTGAGAAGAGCAATGGTAGGCAAGGATGTGGAGAAATGGGCACTCTCTTATGCTCCAGTGGAGGGTAATTTGGTGAAAGCTCCTGTGAAGACATCTTAGAAATACCTCTTCAAAACCAAAATGAAACAAAACAAAACAAAACAAAAAAACCACACACGGTTTTTGACCCTGTAATTTCACTGCCAGGAACTTTCAGTATGGATACATTTGAAAAATCCTAACAAGATATGCATACAGGGACACTCATTACAGCATATAAAATAAAAAACAATTTGCATGCCTGTCACCAGGGAGCAAGTGAACAAATATGGTAAACTCCTGCTACAGACGGTACAGCAGTTTTAAAAATGAGGCATATCTATATATTCTTATTGGAAAAGATTTCTAAGGTATATTATGAAGACAAGGTGAGGGAAAGAGCAGTGTTATACTAAAATATGCATTATATGGTAGATGCTTAGTGTATAGAAAAAGGACGTATTTAAAACTAATAGAACACAAAAGGAAAATAAAGATATTACATGCATATGCTGGTATATGCATGACATTTTCTGCAAATATGATCCTAGTTATCTAAATAGTAGGATTATAGGCCATTTTACTTTTCATTTTCGTTTTATTTTACATTTTATTTTTTTTTTTACATTTATTTATTACCGAGAAACAGAGAGAGACAGATAGTGAGCGTGAGAAGGAGAGACACTGAATCTTAAGGAGGCTCCAGGCTCAGAGCCCAGTGTGGGGCTCAAACTCACAAACCACGAGATCATGACCTGAACTGAAGTAGGACACTTAACCGACTGAGCCACCCAGGCACCCCTGCATTTTACTTTTTAATTGTTTTATTATATAAGCCCTAATAAATATAACCAACGTATTTCTCTCTACTCTGATCTGTTTAATATATGTTGTTTCCTTGCAACAAGTAGTAGATCACCCCTAGAGATCTAGTGAATGATAAAGTGAATACAGACAGCGATATTATCCTTGAATTTGCTAAACGACTAGAATGTAAGGATTCCCACCACTAAAAGGAAAGGATGGTTACACAACAAGAGAGGCATTAATTATTGCCACAATGGTGATCATATTACTTATACAAATGTGACAAATTAACATGTTGTCCACCTAAAATTTGCACACTGTTATATATCAAATATATTTCAATTTAAAAAAAGGAAAAAGTGATAGATATCATCTCCTCAGGAAGGAACTAACCCATTTGAGTCAGCTTCTAATCTATATAAAATATCTAGACTGGTCATTTCCCTCAAATATTCAATGTTAACATTCCCCTAATTGTTTTAGAAACATTACTTAAAAAGAACTTTCATGGAATTTTGGGGTCCTATAATTGGATTCAAACAAGATCCTTACTTTGTCCTTGATTTTATGTGCCTCTAAGTCTTTTTTATTTTGTAGCTTCTCTGACCAACTCTTTTAGACTTTGTAATTTTTTGCTGAAGAAACCAAATCACTTTTGCTGCAGTATTTCTGCAGTCCAAATTTTCCTGACTGGGCTCCTGTCCTATCTTTCTATATGTTCCACAAGTCTCTGTACTTCAGGACAGCCGGTAGTTAGACCCCATGGCTTGCTCAGAGTCAGGTTTGATTTGGGGGGAGGGGGGGAAAGACTGTGGCACAGGTGGTGGTGTGTACTTTGATCAGAAGGTATATAATTGATTAGTATCTTATTGTGGTGTGATCGCCATTAATCAGTTGAATGGCTACCTCCAAGAATTCCTTAGGGGCTGTGATACTTGACTCCTATCATTTCTTCTTTATATTTTAGCTGGAGTACTTTTATAAAGAGAAATTGGCTGTGACCCATTATCTAGGTACTCTGAGGTGCAGTTCATAATATAAAGGTAAAATAAATGCTTACACCCTTACTTATCATTTTTCAAGATGACTTGGTGGTTTCATAGAAACCTCCCCCCAAAAACATTAAGTGTTCCCTTTATTCATAATAAACTCATGGGTTTGATGTTACCACCCTTATTGGTATTCAGTTTATCATGTCCATTCTTTGCCTGTATTCTATGCAGAAGCATAGTCAAGTTGGATCATGTGTTACTATTTCTTTTATTTTTGTTAATGTTTGTTTATTTTGAGAGAAAGAGAAAGAGGGAAAATGAGCAGAGGAATGGCAGAGAAAGGGAGAGACAGAATCCCAAGTAGGATTCATGCTGCCAGCTTAGAGCCCAACATGTGGGCTCATGTAACCCACAAACCATGAGATCATGACCTGAGGTAAAATCAAGAACCAGACACTTAACTGAGCCACTCAGATTCCCCAGAAAATATGTTATTTTGATATGACCCTAGTAGGCTTTAATACCTTTTGTTTTCTGTTATGAAAAAATATTCCTGGCTACATTGTACAATTCCTCCATCTGAGTTATAGAAGTGTTCTCTGAAATTAGGAAGTCATTGTTATTAGTTATTTTCAATGGAAAGAACTAGGAATAGATACAGATATTTGGTATAGGTATAAGTGTAATGTGTAAAGGCACACACAAATGTAACCTAAGGTAAAGACATTCTAAATTCATAATCACACTTTCTATTTACATTAAAGACAACAGAAATTTTTTTTAAATTTTTTTAATGTTTTATTTATTTCTAGGAGAGAGAGAGAGACAGCGTGAGCAGGGGAGGGTCAGAGAGAGAGGGAGTCACAGACTCTGAAACAGGCTCCAGGCTCTGAGCTGACAGTCAGCACAGAGCCCGACGCGGGGCTCGAACCCACGAACCGCGAGATCATGACCTAAGCGAAAGTCAGACGCTTAACCAACTAAGCCACCCAGGTGCCCCAAGACAACAGAAATTCTTAACCTCATCAGTATAATACCAGTAATTCCTTTCTCCCTGACTGAAAATCCTGGTTCTGAAGAATTCTGAGATCTCTCAAGGAGGTTTCACCCAATAATCCTTCATTCTGTTTCCTTTTTCCCATCACATGTATAAAAAACCAAAACATTGTCAGAAAAACAACATCAACGCTACCTTCTACAACGTTATCAGTACAAATACTTTATTTTTGCTTAAAATGAACTATTAGGACCTCATCAAGATAAAAAGTTTCTTCACAGCAAGGGAAACAATCAATAAAACTAAGAGGCAACTGATGGAATGGGAAAAGATAGTTGCAAATGACATATCAGATAAAGGGCTAGTATCCAAGATCTATAAGGAACTCAACAAACTCCACACCCAAAAAACAAATAATCCAGTGAAGACATGGGCAGAGGCCATGAACAGACACTTCTCCAAAGAGGACATCCAGATGACCAACAGACATGAAATGATGCTCAGTGTCCCTCCTCATCAGGGAAATACAAATCAAAACCACACTGAGATACCACCTCGTACCGGTCAGAGTGGCGAAAATGACCAAATCAGGAGACTCTCGATGCTGGTGAGGATGTGGAGAAACGAACACCTTCCTACACTGTTGGTGGGAATGTAAACTGGTGCAGCCCCTCTGGAAAACAGTGTGGAGGTTCCTCAGAAAATGAACACTAGAACTCCCCTATGACCCAGCAGAAGCACTGCTAGGAATTTACCCAAGGGATACAGGAGTGCTGATCCACAGGGGCACATGTACCCCAGTGTTCACAGCAGCACTCTCAACAAAAGCCAAATCATGGAAAGAGCCTAAGTGTCCATCAACTGCTGAGTGGATCAAGAAGATGTGGTTTATCTATACAATGGAATACTACATGGCAATGAGAAAGAATGAAATCTGGCCATTGTAGTAACATGGATGGACCTTGAGGCTGTTATGCTGAGCGAAACAAGTCAGACAAAGACAGATACCATATGCTTCTACTTATAGGAGGAGTAGGAGAAACTTAACAGAGGACCATGGGGGAGAAGAAGGGGAAAAATAGCTGGGGAGAGGGAGGGAGGCAAATCATGAGAGACTCTTGAATACTGAGAACAAACTGAGGGCTGATGGTGGAGGGAGAGGGGAAGGGAGGTAAGGGGCATGGAGGAGGGTGCTTGTTGGGACGAGCACTGGGTGTTATATGAATCCAACTTGGCAATAAACTATGAAAGAAAAAAGATATTTTTGCTATTCTTTTTGTCATTAAGCTATATTCCACTAATGATGTACAATAAAGTTACTATTTGAAAGTCACGTGGAATGGTACATTTCTATGTGGGTATGCCGCAAACTGGCTATCTACTTAGGTTAATTTGCTTTATCTTATGTTGTTTTTTTAAATTCTTTTTTAAAATTTTAATGTTTTATTTATTTCTGAGAGAGAGAGAGAGAGAGAGAGAGAGAGATCAGGGGAGGGTCAGAGAGAGAGGGAGACACAGAATCCATAGCAGTCTCCAGGCTCTGAGCTAGCTGTCAGCACAGAGCCCGACGTGGGGCTCGAAGCCACAAACCATGAGATCATGACCTGAGCCAAAGTCGGACGCTTAATAGACTGAGCCACCCAAGACACACCCTAAATTCTTTTTAAATTTTAATTTAATTTTATATTTATGTAAAATATTTGTTTTCAAAATAAAATTGGCAAAACAGGGTACACCAAGAATGAGCATCTATCCTTATAATGCTTCTATCTCTTCATTAGTCACTTCTTTAAAAATATTTTTATTGTGGTAAAATATATATAACAAAAATGTATTATTTTAACTACTTTAAGTGTACAGTTCAATGGCATTAAATGCATTGACAGTGTTGCACAGACATCACCACTATGAACCTCCAGAACATATTCTTCCTCCCAGAGACACTGTACCTAGCCCTTAAATAACTCCTTGTTCTTCTTTTCTCCAATCCACCCCCCCCCAACCCTCTATCTTCTGTCTATGAATTTGTCTATTCTAGGTACCTCCTCTAAGTGGAATCATACCATGTTTATCCTTTTGTGTTTGGCTTATTTCACTTAGCATAGTACTATCAAGGCTCATTCACGTTGTAGCATGTGCCAGAATTTCATTCCGTTTTAGGCTGAATAAGATTCTAGTGTATTCAGGGGCGCCTGGGTGGCTTAGTCGGTTAAGCATCCGACTTTCGCTTAGGTCATGATCTCGCGGTTCGTGGGTTCGAGCCCCGCGTCAGGCTCTGTGCTGACTGTCAGCTCAGAGCCTGGAGCCTGTTTCAGTCTGTNGGTTCGTGGGTTCGAGCCCCGCGTCAGGCTCTGTGCTGACTGTCAGCTCAGAGCCTGGAGCCTGTTTCAGTCTGTGACTCCCTCTCTCTCTGACCCTCCCCTGCCCACGCTGTCTATCTCTCTCCTAGAAATAAAAAATTAAAAAAAAAAAAAAGATTAAAAAAAAGATTCTAGTGTATTCATATGCCACATTGTGTTTATCCATTCACATGTTTCTACCTTTTGATTATTGGAATAAGGCTGCTCTGAACATTGGTTTACAAGTATCTGCTGGAGTCCCTGCTTTCAATTATTTCAGTACATGCTTAGAAGTGGAATTCCTGGATTGCACAGCAATTCTACATGTAACTTCATGAGGAACCACCAAAATGTTTTCCACAGTGGCTTTGACATTTACATTCTTTCCAGCAACGCACAGTGTTCCAGGTTCTCCACAACCTTACCAACACCTTTCATTTTCTTTTTTTTTAAGAAAATAGTAGCCTTTCTAATCAGTGTGTAGCATTATATCACTGTGGTTTTAATTTACATTTCCTTAGTGTTTACCTGAACACCTGTTCATGTCTTTTTTGGCCATTTGTTTAATCTTCTTTGGAAAAATATCTCTTCACACTCTTTGTCCATTTTTAAATTGAGTCATTTCTGTTTTTATTATTGAACTACAGGAGAACTTTATATATTCTAGATGCAATTCCTTATCAGATACATGATTTGCAGTAATTCTTTCCAGTTCTGTAGGTAATTCTTTCCACTTTCTTGATCGTATCTCTGAAGGACAAACGTTTTTTATTTTGATGGAGTCTTATTTATCCTTTTTTTTTTCTTTTGTCAATTGCGCTTCTGGTATCCCATCTAAGAAACCACTGACTAATCTAAAGTCACAAAGATCAACACCTATTTTTTTTCTTAAAAGAGTTTTATAGTCTAAGCTCTTAAAGTTAGGTCTTTATCCATTTTGAGTTCATTTTTGTTTATGATGGGGTAGGGGTCCAAGTTCATTCTTTTGCATCTGGATATCTAGTTGTTCCAACACCATTCATTAAAAAGACATTTTCCCACTGAATTGTCTTAGCACTCTGGTCAAAAGTAAATTGACTGTAAATGTGAGAGTTTATTTTTAGATTCTCATTTCTGTCCTGTGACTAACCGTATGCTGGTACCACACTTGTCTTGCTCACTATAGCTTTGGAATAAGTTTTGAAATTGTGATGTGTGAGCCCTGCACTTAACAGTGTATTCTGGAGGGTAGACCTTAATAGTATATACACATATTTCTCATTCCCTTTCTCACCTGCGTAGAGCTGCATTTATGGATGGCACATGTTTAATCAACCTATTGCCTGTTGAAGGACATTTAGGTTGTTTCTAGTTTCTTGTTATTACTAATAGTATAACTGAAAAAAGTTTTGCATGTCTTTTTGTATTTTGGCGAGTACAACTTTGTGGTAAATTCCTAGAGGTAGGTTTGCAAAAATAACTTTTTAATTTTTTAAAAAAATTTCCCCTTTTTTTTTTTCAATTTTGTGTTTGAAAGAGACAGAGAGAGGGAGTGAGGGAGGGGCAGAGAGAGAATCCCAATCAGGGTCTGTGCTGTCAGCAACAGAGCCTGATGTGGGGCTCAAACTCATGAACCATGAGATCCTCACCTGAGCTGAAACCAAGAGCCAGACACCAGGTGCCTGACAATAACTTTATTAAAAACAAAGGGTAAAGGCATATGCAATGTTTGCTCTATATTGCCACATTTATCTCCACAGAGGGTGTATCATTTTGAATTCCCACCAGTCATATATGGGAGTGCCTTTTTCCCCATGTTCTCTCTCTAGAGGATGCTGTCAAATTTCCCAAAGTTTTCAACTTCAGAAAATCTAAGCAGTAGGGGAAGACGATCTGAAACTTACTTATAAAGGGATTTTCCTTTGTCTATTAAGTAGTTTTATAAAGTTCTTTAAGGATAAACTCACACCTTCCGTATCCTCATCAAAACATACATAAATGACCTCATCCACTCTTTTTATCTTGTGTGTACACTGTACCCTGGTTAAACACTCATGTATCTTAAATTCATAAACATGGATAATTGAGAGTTTATGTAGATCTTCTTGGTAGTACTTAAAATGAATTCGAGGAGACTACCTTAAAATAGCTATAATAAATACTCACGGAAACTTCCTTCTTAGCCCCTAGAAACTTCTATGTACATCTCAGGAGACAAAGACTCTGGTTCTGGGTTCATCTCTCCTCTACCTCAGAATTTCCTGACCTCTTCTTGCCAAACATAAATTTAAACGTTACCCCTCTGTGTTTCCCTCTTTGGACTTCTGCAGCAGTCGGCCATTCTTTATAGAACACTCTAGAAACGTAACTATAAATGGTTGCACTGTGTTATATTGTATTATAACCATTAATATTTTTTGCCTGAATTTATTATTTGGCTGAACACTTTGAAGAATTTCTGTTTTGGTATCTCTCCTTCCATCAGCAACCTCTGGAATACAGCTTGGTACAGAAGGAGCACTTGTTTAGTCAGCGGCCATTTTAAAAATATTTATCACATGTTTACTTGTACAAGGTGCAGAGGCTAAAGGACAAAACCAGGGCACATGGTTTCCCTCTCCTTAAAGCTAATGATCTATAAGAGATAAATAAATATTTGCACAACAAATATGTAGTCATAAAATGTGGTGGAGGCCATGAAAGAAAAGTGCAGATACTAGGATAGAGGCTGACAGAGAACATACTTTTGACCGACGGGCGTTTAGGGGGGTGGCAGTCAGGAAAGCCTCAGACAGCATAGCACACGTGCTTATCTGATTGGAATCATGGACGACAGTCTCAAATAAAATGAGCAAAAATCTATAATTTTCACAATGAAAAGGTGGTGGATGATTTTTAAAAATCACACTGAACAGCTTGCACATTATTTTCCTGATGTTTTGGTACAGTCGTGGGTTTTCCTCAAGCCTTGACCTTTCTCTGGACAGAGCTTTGAATGCTACTTTGTGATCCATCAGCTCATTTGTATTGGCTCTGGAGATGTTACTGATGAAGCTTCTCTGGGGAAATTTTGGCTATTACTATTTTCTACGGAATATCTGGAGACAGTTACCTCAGAGAATAACATAGCCAGTAAACAGGCAAAGGGGAGTAACACCATCTTGATGCTTATAATAAAAGGAAAGCCAAGACACAAGCTCAGATGATAATGAGGAACAATTAAATCAGACTCTTACCTCTACAATTTGCCGGGGGTCCAGAAGAAAAAAAAATGTTGCAAGTTAAAACTTTTTGTGCCTCATAGGACCAAATGCAGACGCAGTCGAGCGAGATGAGTTGGGGTCATCGATGGGATGACACATGGTCACTTGTGATTCAGAGAGTGGCTGCGGAGGTCCTAACTGCTGACAGGGCTGGGATGTGCTGAGTCACACATTATGACTGGCTGTTTCCCAAAGGGGATAAGTGGAGAGATGAAAAGTTCATCTGGCCCAGGGTATTGTCTGTCCTCTGCCTGGCTAGCAGGAAAAGCAAGTCTCCTCACCGACCAGGTTCCCTCCACTCAGACTGCAGGGCAAGGGGAGGGCTTCTCGGCATCGCTGCCCAACATGGAAATTCTTGTTTGTGCCCTTCATGCCCTCTTTCGAGCTTCTCCATTTTTTTTTAAGTTTATTTATTTTGAGAGTAAGTGGGAGAAGGTCAGGAGAGAGAGTGGGAGAGATTGAATCCCAAGCAGGCTCCACACCACCAAAGCAGAGCCCGACGTCTGACTAGACCAACTGCATCTTCAGAAATGTTTGGATCTTTCTACCTCTACCTTCATCTCATGGGCTCTTCTATCCATCTCTGTTTCTGATATCCAGCGGTTAGAACTCTACCAGTGAAGCAGGGAGGGGCATTATGCTTTTTTTCTCAAACTGGAGAGTATTCAGTTATAATTGGTGATTTTGTTCCACTATAACAGTACTATATATCAGGTTAAAATTTTTTTCATTGGTTTTAGAGTTTTAGAAGTAGTGATGCATATATGAGCAATATTCTAATAAAACTATATAAATTATATATTCTAATATTGTAATAAATATAATAAATATTCTATTAAAATATAGTCTAATAAAATATAAGTTAACATTAAAGGTCTTAGAGAATTTGTAGGGTGGGATTTGGAATCTAGATTTCCCATCACTTTCTAGTTTTGGGTTTTGGGCAAGAAATCAAATGACTCATCTTGAGCTTCCTCATCTTTACAAGGGGACAAATACTAATTCCTATCATATACAAACATGTATTTGAAGATACATAGTATATGTAATATTTTAGCATACCACCTCAAAAATAAGTCCCCCCAAAATATTTGCGGTCTGCATGACTTCACGTATGTATAATTTCCTTAAGTTTCTCACAACAATCTACTTCTGGAGTCTACTTCCTGAAAATACACTTTTCAATCTACCAAACTTCGGTAGAGTGAGGATATTGCCCTCAATTAAACTCCAGTCCTGATTAAATATACCTGTATTAAAACAGCAGCAAGGGGCACCTGGGTGGCTCAGTTGGTTAAGCAACCAACTCTTGATTTCAGCTCAGGTCATGATCTCCTGGTTCATGGGTTTGATCCCCATGTTGGGCTCCGTGCTGTTAGTGTGAGATCCTCTCTTTCTTTCTCACGGCCTCTTTGCTATTCATGCCCTTTCTCTCAAAATAAATAAATAAACTTTAAGAAACCTTCAAAAACTAAAACATCAACAAAACATTTATTATGTGCACTCTCAGGAGAAAAACACACAGCTGGATTCACTTTAAATTTATAACCACAGGTCTCACATGGCTACTTAGAAAATCCTATTCTAATCCTCTATTAATTTCAGGCATTTATTCACCCCGCAGCTTGTCTCCTCACAGCCTCCCGAACTATGCCCACTCCTCCTTCTCAGTTGACGGCTTCATGAGTCACAGCAGGAATGACACCAGAGCTCCTTCATCTGCCCACCAACAAATCCACCAGTTACACATCTGTGCATTTACATACTCTGCCTTCTCTCCTAGCACAGTGAAAGCAGTGCCCCACTTCTACCCAAGGCCAGCTCATTACCTGAGCCCCCGTCACAGCCAGCTCGCCATCCTCAGGAGCTCACTGTGGCCTTCCTCCCCATTCTTCCCTATGTTACACATTCTTCCCACCCTGGGCTCCTACTCTGCGCCCAACCCTGTGTATATACATCTAAAATGTGTACATGTGTGTATATATATTTAACAATTAAAATATTTAAATATATCCAATAATAATATCAATAAAAATAATAATATATAAATAAGAAAAACATAAACTATTTATATATAACAATAATATACAAATGAGAAAATAATCATATCTATATGATAGTATCTGGTGATATATACAAAAATATAATAGAACATGACCAACTAGCATTTATTTTAATAGAATGTGAACAAGTAGTGTTTATTTTAAGAAGCTCATTTTCACATTTGCAAATCAATTGACTTCGGCACATCATAGAAATGATCTCAACAAAAAAGAAAACACATTTGATAAAATATAATACCCATTCATGATAAAAACTTGTAGCAAACTAGGACTGAAAGAAAACTTTCTTACTGTGATAAATGTATCTACAAAGATCCTAATACAAACATCATATGAAATCTTGGAACCTTGAAAACCTTCCCCATGAAATCAGGACACAAAGACAAGGATATCTATTATATCCAACACTGTTCTCAATGCAAATGCAGTAAGCATGAATATAAAAGTATCCGAATGGGAAAGGAAGAAGTTAAACTATCATTATTTGTTAGTGACATGATTGTAAATATGGACAATCCAAAAGAATCTACAGCCTGATCAGCAGAATTAGTAAGAGAATTTAGCAAGTTCACAGGACACAAAGTCAATATTAAAAATCAACTGTATATTGTTAAACAAGCAATAAATTACTAGAAAATAAACTTTTGGTGAGTAATTACCATTTGTAATCATATCAAAAACATAAATACCTAGGAATAAATCTAAAGAAAGATATGATGGATATCTACAATAAAAAGTGAAATCGAAGAGAGAAATTAAGAGATGCCTAAATATTCAGGAAAACACATAGATATATATAAATTTTGTGAATTGGAAAGTTTAATTTAAAAATAATTAATGTTTATTGATTTTTAAGAGACAGAGAGTGGATAGAGAAGGAGCAGAGAGAGAGGGAGACAAAGAATCCAAAGCAGGTTCCAGGCTCTGAGCTGTCAACACAGAGCCCGTCGCGGGGCTCCAACCCACAGACTGTGAGATCATGACCTGAGCTGAAGTCAGATGCTTAACCAACTGAGCCACGCAGGCGCCCCAAATTTTTAATATTTAAAAAAAAACCTTAATTCTCTCTGAATTAGATTCAGTGTAACGTACTACAAATACCAGTAATTTTAAATTGCAAGCTGACAAGCTGATTATGAAATATACGTGGAATTGCAAAGAGCCAACTACGGCCAAGATAATCCAGAAGAAGAATTATGTTACTGAATTCTGTGATTTGTAGAAAGCTATAGTAATTAAGGTAGCGTGATAAATGTGTAAGTGTACACAAGTAGATTAATGGAACAAAGTCTAGAAGTCTATACGTATTTGGTGACTTGACTATCAGCAAATGTGTTACTGCAGTGCAATAAGAAACTTTTCTGTGAATGGTGTTGGGTATATTAGATTTCCAGATGGGGAAAAAGTGAATCTTGACCCTCAATGACACATCTACATTTAAAAGTTAAAACAGCAATGCTACTAGGAAACAGGGTAGAATTTTTTCACCTTGATATAGGCAAAGATTTCCTAAACAGGACACAGAAGCCACAACCGATAAGGTAAAGGATGGATCAACTCTCTGTATCACATTTAAATTTAAGCTTTCTGAATGTCAAAAAATAATATCCTTACAGAGTGAATAAGTAAGTCATAGATTGGATAAATAATTTATATTCACAAATGGACCATTGAGAAAAAAAGGCAACCAAGAGATGTACAAGACTCAAGTACTTTATAAAAGAGAATTCCAAAGGGCCAACAATCGGGGCACCTGGGTGGCTTAGTCGGTTAAGCGTCCGACTTTCGCTTGGGTCATAATCTCGCGGTTCGTGGGTTCGAGCCCCGCGTTAGGCTCTGTGCTGACTGCCAGCTCAGAGCCTGGAGCCTGTTTCAGAGTCTGTGATTTCCTCTGTCTCTGACCCTCCCCTGCTCACACCGTCTCTCTCTCTCCTAGAAATAAATTAAAAAAAAAACATTAAAAAAATTAAAAAAAAAAAGGGCCAACAATCATATAAAAATGTGCCCAACTCACAAGTCACCAGGGAAGTTCAAACTAAAACCACAATCAGATGACAGTATACATTTACTAGAACACTGTAGAGAAACTGACAATACCAAATATTGGTAACGTTTTATAGCAACCCGAATTACCATATATTGCTGATGTGAGTACAGACTGGTACAACTTCTTTTGAAAGCCATTTGCCAGCTCAACCTACATAAATCCTAGGATCCAGTGATTTGATTCCTAGGTTTACATCCCCAAATATATGTACTTTTGCTTACCAAAAGATACAAACAAGAATGTTAATAGCAGGACTATTTATAAAAGTCTCAAACTGGAAACGACCCAAATATCCATCACTAGTGAGATGTATAAATAAATCATGGGATATTCCTACAATGAAGTATGATAGGGAAATGACAATACATTATTGCTACCCATGACGATATGGATGAATCTGAAAACACAACAAAACCACTCTGCATCCCACCCTCCCAGAAAACATCACTCAGTTCCTGTGTTCTCACGAAGCCACTCCCTCTGATCCTTTGTCCAATCATTTGGACTTGGCTGTTATCAAGGTCACAATATCTTCATCTTCCCAAGTTCAGTCAGTTCTTTGTCTCCTTAATTTGAACCTCTCCACAGCACTTGAAAAGGTGTGCACTCTTTCCTTTGTGAAACGGCTTCTAGATTCTAGGATGCTGCACTCTCCTGATTTACTCCTAGCTTCCAAGCTGTTTCTTCTTTGTCCAGTTGCCTGCATCTTCTTCCTCCATCAGAACTATAAGGGTGCTCTAGGTCTTTAGCCCTTGGCCCTTTCCTTCTAGCTGTTTAACTTCTCCCCAAATATGTTCCCTTCAAGCCCTGGCTTAGCTAGCATCTATAAGCCAATTTCCCCCATATTTGTGTATTTTTGGACTTCTTCTTGGACCCTGGACTTCTCTTCTGAGCTTTAGACTTGCTGCCTGTTCAGCAGCTCTATTTGGATGACTAAGAGGCAACTCAAAATTAACACGGCTAAAAGAGATTTCTCGATTTTCATAATGAATCTAATCCTCCTCAGATCTCCCCATCTTAGTGGATGACACAATCATTCATCCAGTGGCTCAGGCCAACAATCTGGGAGTCATTATTTATTTTACTCTTTCTTTTAGCCAAGGGGCAGGCATGTTTTCTGAGCAGGGCCAGCTGGACCCTCTCCCAGGACTTTGAACCTTGAGTGGGGGACCCGAGGTTCGAAAATTGGTTGGGGCTGATTCATGCCAGCTGAGACAGCCTTGAGAGCCTGTCTGTTGGTTCTCACCACCTAGATTCTCAGAACTGCCTTTGTCTTTTATTTTCTGGAGACCTCTCTGCTTCTTCAGCTTTATATCTGAGGCTGTAAGCTACTCCACGTCCTCCCAAAGAATTTCTTTTTAGTTGAAATTTCCTAATAGCTTCTTGTGTTGTCTGCAATAAATGAATCCCTTGCAATATTGATGAGTAAATGAGTAAGTGAATGTCTGCATTATGAAGAGTCAGTTTCCTGCCTATTGGTCCATCAGTCAGTAAGTCAACGACCATGGCAGCAACCATTACCATGTACAGACCACACAATTAACACTGTTTTCTGCCAAGTTCTTCTTCAAGGACTGCTGTCCCTTGTTCTCCACTTAGCCAAGCTTGTCTGGGCCATACCCAAGGACAACTTCTTTGTGTGATAGCCCTGGATAATACAGGGTAACCTCTCCTTCTCAAGATCCTTAATCACCTCTCTTCTTAAGACAACAAAGCTGGACACTAAGGTAAGAAGAGCTGATTTTAGCCAGTGGTATAGTATTGCGACAGGATTCCAACAGTGTGGACTGAACTCAACTCTGACGTGCACAGAAGTGACTGGGTGTCAGAAAGGGAGGATGAGGGGATGGAAAGGCGATAAGCCAGGACCTGGTAGCCGGTGGATTAATAGTTACAAAGAGGCAGCAACAGGTTTGGTCCACGTGAAACCCATCTGGGTTCGTTAACCTGCGCTTATCAAAGTTGGGCTCCTCCCCTCCCACAGAGGCTGGGAGACCGGGCGCCATCTTCCTGTGCTAAGTTCTTTTGGCAAACTAAATTCTTTTGGCAGCTTTGCATTTTCTCCCTCTCTTTAAGGGGAGCTAATGCCGTCCTGGGGATTGGGCCCTGAGCTCTTAGAAATGGTGTTAGTGTTTTATTCACGTCTTTATAGACCAAGATTGAGGCCTACTCAAGAAGATGGTTCAGCAGGGCCTGGCTAGAATCTGGTCAAGAGCAAACCATTGTCACCAGGTAGAACTCAATGTGATGAGAGGAGTCCTTTGTCGGAGAGTGTGGAAGATGCTTTGTGGCTAGCTTTGAAGGTAGAGGAAACTTGCTTTGAACCGAGGAATTCAAGCAGCCTCAAACAGCAGGAAAAGGTAAGAAAACATTCTTCCTGGACCTCCAGAAGGAACACAGCTCTGCAGACAGCTTCATATTAGCCTAATGAGACTGATTCTACACTTCTGACCTCCTCCTTAATTGTAAGATACTGAGTTTGTGGTTTTTACACTTTTTCATAGTCTTTTACTCTGAAGTAGTTAAAGTTCATTTACAGTGAAATGCACAGATATTAAAGTGTAGAGTTTAATCAATATTTTCAACTCTATGCCCTGATCTCAGCAGTACCCCAATAATGAGCACAGAATATTTCAAACACTCCCCAAGTCTCCCGCATGCGACCTTCTTGTTAATCTCTGTGTCCCATAGGTAATCATTGTTCTGATTAATTTTGTCTGTCTGTGAACTTTCAGTGCAAGCAAGCAATGCAGGGCAAAAGGAAATAATGTCTTAATTATTTTGTGAAAATAGCTTTAAGTCCACTTACTCCACTTCAGGTTGTTTTAGCCACGAAGTTTATGGTAATTTGCTCCAGCAGCAACAGGAACCTGGTACGGCAGTTATTTGTACATAATGAAATATGGGCATTTGTTATTTTCTTTAAAATGTCTGTATTTCCATATTTTACATCTTTTTAATTAAACATATGTTTAGTGTTTTTTTATTTTTGAGAGAGACAGCATGAGTAGGAGGGGGGCAGAGAGAGAGAGAGCGACAGAATCCAAAGCAGGTTCCATGCTCTGAGCTGTCAGCACAGAGCTTGACGTGGCACTCGAACTCATGGACTGTGAGTTCATGATCTGAGCCAAAGTCGGATGCTCAACCCAGTGAGCCGCCTAGGTGCCCTGTATTTTATATTTTTTAAAATGACTTAAATTTTAAAAATTTAGAACAAATGCAAAAACTTTCTAGTGCCCAGGCTAGCTCACACTCAGGTACACATGTCTACTTAACAATCTTCTCTGGGGCACCTGGATGGCTCAGTCAGTTGAGCAACTGTCTGATCTGACTATTGACCTCAGCTCAGGTCATGATCTCACAGTTAATGAGTTTGGACCCCAAGTAGGGCCCTGTGCCAATAGCGCGGAGCCTGCTTGGGATTCTCTCTCTCCCTCTCTCTGCCCCTCCCCAGGCTGTGCTCTCTCTCAATAAACAAACAGACAAACAAACACAGAATCTTCTCTGGTTAGGGGGGCTGAGGGAGCATTGCATTTAGGGTAGGACCTCACTGAGTTTTTGTTTGAAGTCCTCATTTTTTTATGTTTATTTATTTGTTTTTGAGAGAGAGCATGCTCATCCAAGCATGAGCAGGGGAGGGGCAGAGAGAGGGGGAGAGGGAGAGAAAGAATCCCAAGCAGTCCCACGGCCTGTGAGATCATGACTTGAGCCCAAATCAAGAGTTGGACACTTAATTGACTGGGCCACCAAGGAACCCCTAAAGTCCTCATGTATTAAGCACCCACTGTGTGTGAAGTGCTTTATCGACATAGTTATGGCAATACCTTCTGCCATGGCTATTGCTGTAGTTCCCAAATATGAATGAGGAACCAAGCAAAATACATCATCTAAATGGGTCCATTTACAGAGTTACCAAGGGGCAAAACAAGGGTTCAAGCCCAGGTCCCTCTGACTTCAGCACCTGTGCAGAATCTGAGACGGCCCCGATTACATGAGCAGATGTTTGTAAGTGTGAAGGAAATGGCAATGGGATCATGGGACAGGAGCAAGAACCAGAAGCCTGATGCCCTCACTAAACTCCATTCATTCATTCATTCACTCATTCACTCATTCATTCATTCTACAGGTATTTGCTGAACACTTACTGTGTGTGAGGCATTATCATATAGTCTGGGAATGAAGCAGTGAGCAAAATGTACAAGCCTACCTGCCTCACAGAGTTTGTATTCTTGTGGGATGTGAAAGACATTAAACAAAATAAATTCCATTTCCTTCATATTTTCTAAAAGAGCCCTACAAGAGGCCCACAGGGGGTGGCTTTCAAAGCTGGACTTCCCGGGTCTGAGCCCTGGCTCTGCCAGTTCCTGGCTGTGTGACTCTGGGAAAATGAGTCACCCTCTCTGAGCCTCAGTTGCTCTGGTGTAACATGGAACTAATAATCGCTCTGAACCTAAATTGTTAGGATGAATGAATGAGACCATATAGGTAAGACTCTAAGTAGGAGACTTCCATTGATTCAGAAGCTCCTCTTGGTTCTGTGGCTCTGTAGGCTACCTTGAATTCGCACAGTTGATGATTCCGTGAAGAAACACCGGCATGCAGTCATGAATAATGGAGGTTGGTTCCAGGGGCCTGTGAGTCTGGCTGTGTTCAGCTGTCTGACAGGACCCTTTTCATAGTCCAGTACAGGTGGTCCTTTCCACTCAAAACAGACTATCTTGTCTTCTAGTTTCCTGAAACCACATGTGGGTCCCTTCTGTTCCCAAGAACAAGAGACAAGGCTGAGGGCAGACTGGAGCCCCGGGGGGCCGTGTGCAGCTGCAGGCTTAATCTCAATTAGCAAAAGCCACCTGGGGGACAGGGCTCTGCCGGGCAGCACTGGGGCCCATTTGTTCACGGGCTGTGGGTTGCCCGGGCTTTGTTAACAGCCCTCAGGGAGGGACCCGCAAGAAGACTGTCTTTGCTTTTCCTGGATGCCAGCCCCCTGCCAGGCCGCCTTTCTTTTATAACGTGGCTGACATCTGACCATTGCGTTCCTGAGTGGGCTCAGGCCCATGGAGGCTGGGAAGGGTGAACTGCCATTCAAAATGTATCTTGACCCTTAACTCTGCTGCCCCAGCCCAGGATACACATGCCCACATGCGGGTGCACACGCACATGTGCGAGCACGCAAGCCCCTCTTCTACTTAGTTCTTCATGAACTTCTCACATTGACATATTTATGTGCCACTTGATTAACAGCAGCCTCTCACGGTTACTGGGAATGTGGGGTGGGTCAGGGGCTCTGTCCACAAGGGCTCACCACTGCATCCTCACACTAGGGGTCTGTGTTACCATTACAGTTGCCAAATTTAGTGAATGAAGATTCAAGATGCCCACTTAAAGTAGAAATTCAGACATGAATAACTTTCAGAAAAAAATTGTGCTGTGCAATATTTGGGACACGTACTAAAGGTGATTGGTTATTGATCTCAAATTGAAATCTAACTGTGTCTCCTGGATCTTATCTGGAAAACTCTAATTATAACTTGTTTGTGTTGTTCCATAAATATATCCCTGAATGAGGGAATGGACGGGGCTAATACAAGATCAAAGGCAGAAAACCAAATATAGGCATTTTACTGGCAAGTACATGTTGGAAGTGGTTGTTTCAAGGGGATAGGGCTATTGGAGAATTTTCATTTTTCTATGTGATTTTTTTTTCTTGTAGTCGACTACAATGTGCAAAGTTTTCACCTATCACATATGTGTGTATTTATGCCTCTACATACACACACCCCATCTCCTTAACATTAGTGCAAAACCTACTTAAAAGAAACAGCTTGTGTTTTTTCTCAGCCTGAAAACCAGAATTTTCTGAACACATCCCTAGAGGCTAGAGGCACTGTGAGTACCCATGAGAAGATCACTGAAAGCAATATTGAGAGGCCTACATAGCTTATCAGTAAGATCAAGTACATGACGGGTACATAGGAATTAAAAAGTATTGCTGTTACATTATTAACCATACTGTGCTTTAGCCAGTTTGCTCTTGAAGCTTTGGGGATGTAAAGATAAATCTAGTTAAACCTAGGACACAAAATCTTGATTAAATTGTACATAATGGGGAATCTTTTGAATTTTTTTTCTCCTTGGGTTCACAGGAGCAGGGAGGAAAAAACAAACGTAAGTTCTCACAGAGAATGAGACTTGTCCCTCCTGGGCCACACACACAGCTTCCTATGATGTTTGGACGCTGGGTACCTTTGAAATTTGCGTTTTGGATGCCCACAGTGGCTGGGCAGCGAGGGGCATGTCAGGAGTGCTGCACCTTAATGCAGCGAGGGAGGGAGCGCCCATCGATGATGCGCTTATTCTGTGCTGACAACAGCACTTTGTCGCCTTTTGCTCATAAAAACAACCCCAGTTACACACATTGATCCTGTCTCATAATTGACTTAAAAATGATAAAGATTACTCCCAGGACACACCTCCAAAAGCACTGTAAGGTGTTTAGTAGTTGGAGAAAGAGTCACTTACATTTCTTATGCTGCACTTGCTAAGGCAGAAAGCCTTTATTAGAAGAAATAAATATCCTTTTGAAGATTTTCATCTCAAGATTTGAAAGATGGAAATTTTTTCTTCTGTACCTTAAAGATGCCCCCTCTAGGTTTCCAGTTTGGAAAGTGGTACTAGAATTAAGGCGGGAAGGGACTTCTTCTCTCTCCTCTATCACTATTTTTTTAACTTTATTTATTTTGAGAGAGAGAGAGAGCATGCATGTGAGCTGGGGAGGGGCAGAGAGAGAGAAAGAGAAAGAATCCCAAGCAGGCTCTGTGCTGTTAGCCCAGAGCCCAACATGGGGCTTGATCTCATAAACCATGAAATCATGACCTGAGCCAAAATCAAGAGTCAGGCATTGAACTGACTGAGCCTCCCAGGCGCCTGTCTCCTCTATCACTACTGATGGTACCTGATGTTCTGTTGAGACTCAGTGTGAGAAGACGGGAAGACAAGGCTATACCCCATGTTATCACCAAGTCAGCATTGTGTGGAATGACACCATGTCAGCAAGCAGCAAAATCTGTAAACTTTGCCCAGCTCCAAGTCTCCTAACATCCACCTTATAAAAATTTGGGAATAGACTGAAATCCATCTTGCCTACTCAGTGAGGAGAGACCGGCATGAAAGGGCGAAATGCTGAGTGTGTCCTTCTGGAGAGGTTCCTGGTCTTAAAAGGAGAAAGTTAGCTGGCTGAACTTTGGAAGAAGAAAAATGTGATGTCGAACAAAGGGAGGATGTGAACTGAGAGCTCCTTGTCATTCTCAGGGTAGAGATAGGGTGTAGAAACAAGCAATCTCCTGATTGCTAAGTGTTGGGAAGAAAGAAAGAGCTGTACCCATGTAACTGCATAGCAGAGTTGAGAATAGGCCACTCTAAGCTACTGATTAAATACACTGTGCGTGAGTCAAAATTAGACTCCACCATGTCTGAGTACTGCATGAACCTAATAGACCTATTTCCAATTCACACAAAACCATCTTCTTTTCAACTCTGGTGTAGAGTCTTCGAGCAAATTGTATATCAAGTGAACTGTATCAATTAAAGATGGAGGGAGACAGGTTTTATGCATTAACTCCTCCAGAGAAATCTTTAAACACACAGTGACATTCCAATTATTTTTCCATTAGTATTCTCTGAATGAAGACTTTTTTTTTTTTTTTTTTTTTTTTGCCTTTGGTAGTAGAAACTGCTTGGTATGCATATTTAAATAACCTTCATGCTGACTTAGCTTTAAGACCAGTTTCTTAACATAATGGATGCATTAAAATGTAGAGAAAAGTAAGAGAGCCACATACAGACCTCCATGCATAAGAAAAGAGCAGGGAGTAAGAGACCTTGCCAGCTTCCTAGCTATTTTCTGAGCCCTGGGTTATGATCTTGGCTTTGGGAGGAGATCACAGTTTAGCCCCTGATCTAAGTTAGCTCAACCTCTGTTAAAAGCTATTTGGTGAGAAAGGCAGAGCCTGTCCTGATCCTGCTCAGGAAGGATCCTGTAAGGAAGCCATTTCTACCCCCAATCACTGTAGAGAGGAAGTGCTTTTTTTCCAAGTTCTAAAGATGAACTTCACATCAGCCATTGATGATAGACTTAGTCCCCACAGTCTCGGCCCCACAATTAATGGGGAAAGAGAATCTAATGAATGACAAGACATCCAGACTCATTCTCTGTCAGCCTGTTTAACTACAGTGTCAGTATTCTATCCTCCTGGCCCACGGGAACTGTGACAAATAAACCAAGCAGTATTCACTAGTGACAGTGAAACAACAATGGGTTTCATTATAAAGTCCAAAGAAAGAGAAGCAAAGCCCTTGAGGAAGAGCCTCCTGAAGATTTTGCAAATGCATACCTAGAAATCAGGATGGGCTTCCAGAACATTTGGGAGGTGAAGGTGGGAGTGTCTCTGTTCCGAGATCCTGTAAAAACACTTACCACAAATTAACCAGGAAAGGATGCTCCAGGCCCTGCATGATCTGGAGTTCCTTGAAGACATTTCTCACTTCATTGCGCTCCACACACTTTTGTTTGTTCATGTATTTCATTGCGTACATCTTCTTGGTATCATTCTTCTGCACGATGCAGACCTGATGGTGTAAATCAGAGTGAGAATGTGGTCAGGGAGTTGACAGATCTTGGCTGCGAGAGACAGAACAAGACTTGTTTAATGGCGTGGCCCGGAGGCCTTCTCACTTGCAAATTCTCTGACACTCACGTTGCCACTGAGCTCTGATTTCGGAGCACAGAAATTCATTTTCTTCCTCTGTAACAGGTCAATTCTCTAATCTCTACTTTCTCAAACAAGTCTGCCTGTTTTTGGCTCTTTGAGTTTTGTTTAGACAGCATTTTGGAGAAAATGGCTGCTTCCTTGTCAGGAATCTGCCAGTAGCAAACGACAGCCTCACTCTGCTTTGAGTGACTTTAATAGTCATGGCTGAACTGCCAAGCTGAACAATACTGTGTGAAGAATTTCTGTTTAATCATAGTTGATGTAACCTAAAAGGACTTAAAGTACTTGGAAAACAGGGAACACAATGTCCATATTTCTGAAATTCTTTTGGAGGTTCTATATGTCTAATAAAGTGGACAGCAGATGATTTTAAAATGCAAGCTCAATATGAAATAAGAACTATTCTCAAAGTATGTCTCCACCAAGAAACTAATGATCAGAATTTGAAACTAGAAGGTTCTTACAAAAAAAGATTAGACTGGTGGGGTGCCTGGGTGGCTCATTTAAGCATCTGACTTCAGCTCAGGTCATGATCTCATGGTGTGTGGGTTCGAGCCCCATATCGGGCTCTTTGCTGACAGCTTCAGATTCTGTGTCTCTCTCTCTTTGCCCCTTACCTGCTCACACTCTGCCTCTCTGTCTCTCTCTCTGTCTCTCTGTCTTTCTCTCTCTCAAAAATAAATAAACATTTTAAAAATATTTTAAATTAGACTAGATCTATTTTTCATGGTAGATTTTTGAGAATAAAAACATTGGATACCTGAGGAAAAAACAGAAATGGAAAAAACTGCTTCTATTCCACATAAGCTTTAACTCTTACATTGAGAAGATAACTATTACTGAACATACTAATACAATTGGCGACTGAGTCCAAAAGTTTACTGTCCTCTTTAGCGTGAAGAGAAAGTCTTAAAATCTAGTGAGAGTAAATGGGCATGACGTTGAAATAACTCTAAGAACAACCTGTGTTTGTTATGTCACACACTTCAAATTGTAATGACAGTTTTATAGCAACCTCTCTGAATTATCATTCCTCAGGGCCTCAGTCACTGGATAATCTCATCATTCTCAGACTCTGTTCCTTAAGGTACATAACCTTGTCGGTGGTTAATCATTTTGGTTCTCACCTTCCCAAAAC
Organism: Hyaena hyaena; assembly: GCF_003009895.1. NCBI lineage: Eukaryota > Metazoa > Chordata > Mammalia > Carnivora > Hyaenidae > Hyaena > Hyaena hyaena. The sequence continues at coordinate 411,505 of NW_024081432.1, forward strand.
TGCCTTTCCCAATGGCCCGCAAAATTTCAAAGTGGTCAAAGTTGACTGTAAAACAAACAAAAAGAAGAAAAATGTGAGGGATTATTAGTTGCTTTTTCATCACTAATAAATAAGAAAGATTCGGCGAAATCAAAGTATTTTGTTTCCACCAGCATTCCAGAGGACCTTAATTCATTCATTCAACAAATATTTCTTAAACAAGTATGATTCATTCATCACAGTGTTTAGTACTGAGGGATATAGTAATAGCTAAGTAAAAATGGAATCTCTACCTTTACGGAGCCTATAGTCTAGTAAGAACTCCATAGAGAGAGAGATGCTTATAGACTAAATAGTCATAAGTTAATGGACAATTAAAACTTCCCCTGAATATGAAGGAGAGAAGTGGTGGGGCTCTAAGAACATTAACAGTGGATTTCACGTAGGTGGTAAGGACAGGAGTATTGCTGAAAATCAATGATTACGGAGAGATCTGGTCCTTTACGCAGGGGGCTCTATTCAGCATCCATGTTGTAAAAATCTCTTTGCCTATTTTCTCATTACAATCACTCTGTTGTACCTAAATGATTTCTATTTTGCCAAGAAGGATACTATTATAAGCTTATAGAATGAGCCGACCCCCAAAGCACAAATATCTTAACAGATTCCCATGAATATGTGTGCAGAGTTTCACTGAACGGTGCTTTGAAGTCACCATTTGAGCTTCTAGAAATCAGAAGCGGTAGATGTCTAGTTTACATGTAGAGTGGTCTCTTGGTCAGTGCTCATGAAATGCTCAAGTGATAAGAGCAGCAAAGTATAGGTTCTCTCAAAAAAGTGACAGCCTTTTGTTCTCTAACCTGTCAGTCTTCAGAAAATGTTCCACTGTATTTCCTGGTTTTTGAAATAACGATTTAGGAGAGTAAAATTCCAAATGAGAGATTTTAAGAGTTTATTCGGAAAAGATTGTGTAACACTAGAAGGTACCACTCTTTAAAGAGAACTATTTTGTCTCCTTTTCCAATAATGAGATTAGTGACTCCTGAAGGAAAGAAAGATGAGTAACGGGACCTCTTAAGCCCTTACCAAGCTTCCTGAGGGTTGAAACATTTTAATATGACTTAATCATCACTTCTCTTGAACTCCCAAATCACTTTATTTCTAGCGCACAACCCATTCAGTCATGTCAGGCAGCATGTCAATTACAAATAGCCTCGAATTCAAACACAAAATAACAATCTCATCTGTAATCAGGGACTGACCTTCTGTTTTCTCAGCTATGGATATGGGACTGACCCTCCTAGACCAGAAAACCATACCTTCTACCCAGAAAGTGTTAATAAAGTTTACTTACTGAAGCTAGTCAAATGAATGGCTTAATTCCCAAAATTCTTATAATTTGAGTTTCTTTCATCCACTAGATTATAAACTCTGTGAGGGCAGAGATGATAGGTGCCTTTGTCCATCCTGGTTTCCTAGCAACTCAGAAAATTCCAGCTTGAGGGAGTTGGAAGCCAAACCCTTTGCACTTCCCACAAAGCCTCACAAAGTGATGTGCACATGGTTGGTTCTCAGGAAATAAACCCAACGACGCTGTAAAGGCACACAAGAACCTCAAAAACAATTACTTCTTGTAAATAGGAGCAGTGTGAACATTAGGGTGTTCTAAGGAAGTGTTTTTCAAATGGGGTCAAGCCCCATTAATGAATTATAAAATAAATTTAATGGTAATGAGAAGCATCCAAAGTTTAAAGAAAATAGAATAGGCTAGAAAATACCAGAAATGTCTCCAATGCAGCAAGAGTACTGTTGCTTTAGGGGCACCTGGGGGGTCAGTTGGTTAAGCATCTAGCAGTGGCTCAGGTCATCTCACAGGTCATGAGTTTGAGTCCTTTGTGGGGCTCTGTGCTGACAGCTTAGAGCCTGGAGCCTGCTTTAGATTCTATGTCTCCCTCTCTCTGCCCCTTCCCTGATCATGTTGTCTGTCTGTCTCTCTCAAAAATAAACATTAAAAAAAAGAGTAGTGTTGCTTTTGAAATTTTGTTCTGACTTTACATATGTGTGTTGGTAGTTATGGTTTGAACCATGATATAATTTTTTGGCATATATTTTTTTCAGGGGTTGTGGTCAAAATAACTTGAAAGACACTTCTCTAAGTTTTCTCTTAAGTTTCAAACTGATACAACCAAAGCAATGATTTCCTCACACTTATTACACGAGGCACAGTACTGTAGAGGTGTCAAAAAAAAAAGTGGCTAGGATTTATTCGCAAGTCTCAGATTTAATCTTGAGCAAATCTAGTAACACAGTGATGTCTCCACTAGTACCCTAGCGTAGAATGCTGTGATAAACTTTTGAGTCTTCAAGCAGACAACAGGTACCTAAAAAGCATGAAATTCCATTGTGATATTAATCTGTTTCATGAACCACATCTCTTTACAAGCCATTTTAAGCTTTAATGGAAATGAAAGATTAGATGCCAGGTTGCTAGTTCTACTATTCTGTTTTAATTAATGTCCGGTTCCAGAAAAGTGATAGGCCCCAAGTTTTAGAAATAGTGCATCTTATTTATGCCTTTATTTCTAGTCAGTCAAAAAGAGAAGAGACCTCAGTCCAGTACCATACTGCCTAAAGCCTCTACCACATATAATAATCAGCATGGGGAGCAAGCCAGTGACAGATTAAAAGCGGTTGGAAGAGCAGCTCTTATTCCATCCTTTGTTGTTGTTGTTCTTTTAATTCCAGTGTATTTAACACACAGTGTTGTATTCCTTTCAGGTGTATAATACAGTGATTCAACAATTCCATACATCACCCAGTGCTCATCACAACAAGCACCCTCCTTACTCCCTCTCTCCTGTTTCACCCATCCTCCCACCCATCAACGATAGGTTGTTCTCCATCATTAGGAATCTATTTCTTGGTTTGTTTCTCTCTTTTTTTCCCCTCTGTTCATTTGTTTTATTCCTTAAAGTCCACATATGAGTGAAATCATATGGTATTTATCTTTTTCTAACTGACATATCTCATTTAGCATTATACTCTCTAGCTCTATCCATGTCGTTGCAAATGGCAGGATTTCAGTCCTTTTTATGGCTGAATAAGATATATATATATATATACATCACATCTTCTTTATCCACTCTTCTACCAATGGTCACTTGGGCTCCTTCCATAATTTAGGTATTGGAAATAATGCTGCAATAAACATAGGGGTGCATGTATCCCTTTGAATTAGTGTTTTCATATTCTTTCACCTCTTTGGTTAATTTTTTCCTTAGTATTTTGTTATTTTCTGTGCAATTATAGCGGGATTGGGTTTTTTTTTTTTTTTGGGATTGGTTTTTTAAATTTATCTTTCTGCCACCTCATTATTAGTGTACAGAACTGCAATGGGTTTCTGTACACTGATCTTACTAAATTCATTTAACAGTTCTAGTACGTTCTTTGGTGGAATCCTTAGGGTTTTCTGTATATAGCACCATGTTATCTGCAAATAGTCAAAGTTTTACTTCCTTATTTTGGATGCCTTTTATTTCTTATTCTTTTCTGATTGCTGTGGCTAGGACTTCCAGTACTACATTGAATAAAAGTGATGACAGTGGACATCTTTGTCTTCTTCCTGACCTTAGAGGACAAGTTCTCAGTTTTCCCCCATTGAGGACAATGTCTGCTGTGGGTTTCTCCTAGAAGGCCTTGATTATGTTCAGGCATGTTCCCTGTAAACCTACTTTGTTGAAGGTGTTTTCATGAATGGATGTAGTACTTCGTCAAATGTTTTTTCTGCATCTGCTGAAATGAACATCTGGATCTTATTCTTTCTCTTACTGATATGATATATATCACATCGATTTGTGAATATTGAACCCCCTTGTATCCAGGGAATAAATCCCACTTGATTGTGGTGAATGATTTTCTTCAAGACATTGTTGGATTTGGTTTGCTACTGTTCTGTTGAGGATTATAGCATCTGTTCATCAGAGATACTGGCCTATAGTTCTCTTTTTGTGCTGTGTCTTTATCTGGCCTTGGAATCAGAGGAATGCTGGCCTCACTTATTGCTCCTTCTTAAATGTCCAGCAACAGGAGCAATACTTAGCGAGGCTAATTGAAAAGGCAGGGAGACCTCATAGATTCAGGCAAAATGAGAAAGAGATGAAGTCAGAATTATGGATTATTTTGTCAACAGAAACCCATTTGTATTACAGGCGTATAAGATTTGTCACAGGGACTGGGTATCCAATAGCATATCCACCATATGCTTAAACTTTTGATCACCATGTATTGTATCAACCAGCAGATCATTTATGGCCACAGGACAAAATGGGTCTGCAGCCTGTTTCTGTATTGCCTTTGAGCTAAGATTGTATTTTATATTTTTAAAGGATGATTTGAAAAACAATAAAGAATATGTACCCACATAAAAATCTGTAACATTTATTAGAAAAGGGTGCTGGCCCCTGAGATGAAGAATAGAGTCCCTAGATACAGACTGCCTGCATTCAAATCCTCCCTCCTACATTTAAGAGTTGTACAATCTCGGGCTGCCTGGGTGGCTCAGTCAGTTAAGCATCTTACCTCAGATCAGGTCATGATCTCACGGTTCATGGGTTCGAGCCCCTCATCAGGCTCTGTGCTGACAGCTAGCTCAGAGCCTGGAGCCTGCTTCTGTATCTCCCTCTCTCTCTGACCCTCCCCTGCTCACGCACGCTCCCTCTCTCCCTCTCTCTCTCTCTCTCTTCCTCTCAGAAATAAATAAAAAATTTTAAATTTTTTTTAAAAAAAGAGTTGTATAATCTTAGCTGTTTACTTCTGTGTTCTGTTTCTTCATCTGTGAAATGGGTATGAAAATAATGTATGTCTCATCAGGTTTAGAGGAAGATGAAATAACATATATAAAGTACTTAGACTATCAACTGCAACTAACCACTTTGACTAGTATTCCTACTACCACTTCTTAGGGACGAGCATAATTCAGACTCCCACCTAATACTACCTTATGGTGCTATCAGAGCACATGGATATTATCAGTCAGCATGAAAAAAAATTGCAATTGTCAGTGTCCTTTCTACACATTGGGGGATTTTGTAGTCAGTGGTGTGGTATTCCTGCAGTGTTTCCTCCACTGTCTAAAGCAAAGGCAACCTTTGTTGTCAAGTTGTTGTGTGTTGTCCGACCTGGTTTCTGATTCATCAAGGAGATCTCGCACCAAGAAGCCAGAAAGGTGCTCTAGTGATGCTGTTAGACCCCGGGTCTCTGTGGGGCTTTGAAGGCAGCCGTCGAGTGTGGAGAGAGGCAGAGCCTGGTTCTCACTTCCCTGACAGACCTGGCCTCTGGTTTGTGGGCCGCGGAAGAGCAGACAGGCAGAAAAGCTGCAGCCTTCAGGACCTTTCCTATCTGCTTCTGAGTTGTGTGTTCACACATGAATGCTCGCCTCAGTCTTAGCAAACATCATGTCAGTGCGGCATCCTCGAGGTTGCCTGGAGGAGTGTCACATTAACAGATGGAGCTGAATGGGCCCTAATGTTATGATATCACTTCAAATAGTTTTAAAAATACTAAGTATCATAAAGAGGCTTATTTTGGAGTTTTTCTCTGGGGTAGGTGCACGTTCTCCACAAAAAAAGCAGACACAGAACTTCTCTATGCATGAAGGATCTGTTTATGGATGGCTTGGTATGCTTTTCATTTTTATGTCTCATTGTCACCTCACAGCAGCCTTAGAGCCTGTAGAGCTAGAGGTACTTCAGCTCAGAGAGTTACAACCCTTGCAATGGTTGTAACTAGTGTGGTGATTTATAATCCTGGGATTAGCTTCTCAAGACAGAAAGTAGGGTAGAAGCTTGTTTAGTCAAAACCACACGGGGCACCCGGGTGGCTCAGTTGGTGAAGTGTCCGACTCTTGATTTCAGCTTGGGTCATGATTTCATGAGTTTGTAAGTATGAGACCCGCCTCGGGCTCTGCACTGACAGTCTGGATCTGCTTGGGATTCTCTCTTTGCCCCCACTCTCTCTCTCAAAAAATAAATAAGCTTTAAAAAAACACTACACATGAAAATCCACTAGAAAGGTATCACTTTAAAAACGAAGGGAGTCTTTCAACAAGTCAAACACAGTTTCGTTTCTCTTGTGTGAGCACCGAATGAAGCTCATGAATTGCATTCAGGAGCTCCTGTGTGGAAAACATTTAAACACTAAAATCACACTTTGCTCACTGGCAGACTTTTATTAAAGTCAGGTGGGAAGTAAGACCAACTGAGGGGACAGCTGTTGACTGTTGTCACAAAGCCACACCCAGCAGCTGAGTGGAGGAGTAGGCAGAATCAACCACCTGAGTCTGCCCAGTGACAGTCATATAAACAGCAATAGATGCCTTTCTGATTCTGGACCCAGGCTCTTGGCCACTATGTCTATAGTCATCTTGTGTTGTTGTTATTACTGTGGATGAGCTCACCCAGAGGCAGAGTCTGGGGGAACAAGGTGGGATTTCCTGGTCTCTGCTCTTAGAATCACGTAGGTCAACTCAGCTGGCCCCCAAGTCTTTCCCTAAACATAAGCCTGCTCAGTGCCGAGTCCAGTGCCTGATGCTTTTTCTTTCCTTTGTTCTACTTCTCTTAACCATACCCCCGGCCTCACAGTCTGTGCAGTAAACAGTGTTGCAGGAAAGAAAAGGGGAAACTCTTCTTGGAGTTTGTTGCACAAGCCTGACACTGGGAATTTGGGAGAATGGAAGGTAAAGCAGAAACTCCTCTTTTTTTTTTTTTTTCCTCTCTGATTGAGGTAGTACTATTTGGAAACTATTTTACTTTCTATAGTAAAAAAAATGATTCCAGCCTAAGTAAATACCAAATCATGAACATATGTACAACTATTGAGAACTGCACTTGGCGTTTATGGAAATCTTTCTTTTGATGAAGCAAGGACACCAGCTGTTTGTTCCCATCTGTAAAATGGTCCTGATTAAATCTGACTCACAGGTGGTTTTGAACATGAGCTGCTATAAACCAGAAGTGTAACGTCCAGCTCACTGAACACTAAAAATTACAAACGATAAAGTACAATTTTTCAAAGAAAATTGAGACTTCTTCTTCTTTGTAATTTCTTATTCTCAATTGAGAAGACGAAGAAGTCTCAGTTTTTAGTTGGGTTCCCAGAAGGCAGCCTCTTTTAACAAATTTTATGTATCCTTTAAGAGAATTTTGCTTCTTATATGTATTCCCTTTCCACAGCAATAGCAACATACTCTCATTCCTACAGGGGCATAGATTATAAGCTCTTTCTGTAGAGTTATATTCTTTCTGTTCATTCATATATCACGCAGACATCTATAGCTAATTATTTTAAACAGCTCTTTTGTATGACATTGTGTAGAATATCCCATAAAATACTTAGCTTTTTGATGGCATTTCAAAGATGGTTTAATTCTCAGCTGTTACCTACAATACTACCGCCAACATCCTTGGTCAGCTTTTGTGCGAAGGTTTGTAAGCTTGCTCCATAAAAGCACAAATGTAACAAAGAGTATGTGAATTTTCCAATTTAATAGACACTTTATTTTTTTTTTTAATGTTTTATTTATTTCTAGGAGAGAGAGAGAGACAGCGTGAGCAGGGGAGGGTCAGAGAGAGAGGGAGTCACAGACTGAAACAGGCTCCAGGCTCTGAGCTGGCAGTCAGCACAGAGCCCGATGCGGGGCTCGAACCCACGAACCGCGAGATCATGACCCGAGCGAAAGTCGGACGCTTAACCAACTACGCCACCCAGGCGCCCCTTAATAGACACTTTAAACTGGCCCTTCAAAGCTGCTGCCCCGTAATGTGTAAAAATGCCGATCTGTCCACTGCTGCCCCGTGCTGTCACATCAACAGTCTTTGACCTGACAAGTGAAAGGAAACTAAATTATTGATTGACTTTATGTTTCTTTAATGATCAGTAAAGCCCTGTATCTTTGTATTTTTTCAGAGAACTGCCTAGTCATAGATTTTTGCCTGTTTTTAATAAGTCATTAGTCTTTTTGCTTCGTAAGTGTGCTTAAAATGTTACATAAAGTCTCTCACTAGCAAATGGAGGGATTCACGAAGAAAGGCTCATGTGTACCCATTTAAGACAGTCCCAGCAAAGTGGAAAAGAAGTTAATGTCACTTCTCCAGAAGCTACAGTTTTGCTAGCGAGTCAAACCAACAAATCTCAACTAAGCGTTGGGGTGCCCAGGGCACCACCAGTCCCTCAGAAAAACAAAAGGAGCTTGAGACTAAGTCACAGCCTCAGGAAACAGAGTGTGACTCTCTCAGCAGCATTCGTGACACCGCGAAACCTCTGTCATCAAATGCCCCTTGCCTCATTCGTATTTTATCCTTCTATAGTATCTTTGGAACCCAGTCTTTCATCTTTCTGGAATTAGATGGGTATAAATAAATAGATATCCAGGCAAATAGGCAGACAAATGAAAACAATCCAGTGTTGGTGTTTGGTGTGGAAAGAGACTCTGTGGGCCTTGAGAGAGGGAGAGAATATTGTTGTATAATAGTTTTGCTGCTTGGTTTTTAATGGACACTTTGATCAAAGATTTAAAAAAAAATGATGTGATGGGGTGCCTGGGTAGCTCAGTTGGTTAGGTGTCGGACTCTTGATTTCCGCTTAAGTCATGATCTCATGATTTTTGAGCTCGAGCCCCTGCTTGGGATTTTCTCTCTGCCTTTTCCTCTGCCCCTCCTCCCGCACATATTCTGTGTTTCTCAAAATAAAGAAGTAAACATTAAAAAAAATGATTGGAGTCAGACAGAACTTCATTGGAATCTAGCTCCACCACTTACGAGGTCAATGAAATTAGGACATTTACCTGATGTTTCTGAACTTCAATTATTGGTTCACAGACAAGATTATTTTTTTTTAATTTTTTTAAAGTTTATTTATTTTGAGAGAGAGAGTGAGTGCAAATGGGGAAGGGGCAAAGAGAGAGAGGGAGAGAGAGAATCCCAGGCAGGCCCCACACTACCAATACAGAGCCCGACACAGGGCTCAAACTCATGAACCAGGAGATCATGACCTTAGCCAAAGTTGAATGCTCAACCAACTGAGCCACCTAGGCACCCCAAGAAGATTAAAAAAAAATTTTTTTTACATTTATTTATTTTTGAGAGAGAGAGAGAGAGAAAGAGAGAGAGAGAGAGAGAGCAAGCAGAGGAGGGGCAGAGAGAGAGGGAGACAAAGTATCGAAAGCACGCTCCAGGCTCTGAGCTGCCAGCACAGAGCCTGATGTGGGGCTCGACCCATGAACTGTGAGATCATGACCTGAGCCGAAGTCAGACACTCAACTGACTGAACCACCCAGGCGCCCCCAAGAAGATTATTTTTTATATAAAATGAATATGCTTTTGGTATCAAAAAATACAGAAGTACGTAGACAGAATTAAGTGGAAAGAAGAAAAACAATTTAAAGATAATCATGGTTAATATTTTGATTCATTTTTCTTTCTTTTGAAAATGTTTACTCTTGGTAAGTGGCAACTTCAGGACAAAGCCATCAGAAATCCATTCCATCAGGAACCTCTCCCTTGAACACTGAGCAGAATGAAAAATTTTTAAATTAAAAATTTTAATTCCAAAAAAAAAGAAAATGTTTACTTTTATCAAAGTTAGGTATCTATATCTCTCTACATTTCTACACAGTTTGAACAGCAAACAGTCTAAAGGTTTATTATTGAACACGGAGTGTATTCTACTTTTTAATGTTTATTTTTAAGAGACAGAGAGAGAGAGAACATGAGCAGGGAAAGGGGCAGAGAGAGATGGAGAGAGAGAATCCCAAGCAGGGTCTGTGCTCAGTGCAGGGCCCAGCACCGGGCTCCATCCTACACCCTGGGATCATGACCTGAGCCAAAATCAAGAGTCAGATGCCTGGCCAGCTGAGTTACTCAGGAGCCCCTAAAACACTGATTTTAGTCCTATGCCACCCTTGTCTCATTCTCTAATTTCTCCTGGCCGAGAAGCTAACACTTATACCTTTTGTAGCTAATAAGTTTGCTAGTTCCTACCATATATTCTAAATAGTATAATATCTTTTCTTTGGAGTTTTAGGCATTACTTATTAAATCTCCAAGATTTAGCTCTCTACTCTTAGGGTCTCATCCCAACATGAGCCCATTTTTCCAGGGCAGCTGTATTTGATAGAATAATTTCAATTAAATTAGCATTTAGGATTCTGTATTATGAGTCTGGAAATGGTACAGGCACTTGCATCATAAACTATGATTAGTTTTCCCTTCGTGCAATTTTTATTTCCCCTGCAGTTAATAATAGTCTTGTGTATACACGTGTTCAGTTTCCTGTATCCTTTTTCCTAATTCAATTTCCAACTCTTCTCTTGTTGTCTACATTCCCCTTGAACGTGTTTGGGAGCATCGGCCACATTACCATCTTCCTGAAAATGTCTCTCCCAGAGCCCTCTGGCCCATCTGCTTCTGGACTACCAGTCTCTCTTGTTTTATACCTGTCATCCTGGATTCTCCTTGACCATCATCCCAGGGGTGTGCTCCACTCCTTTTTAGTGATGGATTCCCTGCTTCTTGCACGCACTGTCCTCCTTCTTGCTTTACTCCTTTGTGTTTGTGGAATACATCCCCCAACAGCTTTGTAAGAAAGCTTGTATGGAGGTTAATTTTCGAAGACCAGCTTATATGAAAACAATTTTTATTCTACTCACACTCCATTGAGAGTTCGACTGAGCGTTGCATTCTAGGTTGGAAATTATCCTCCTCTAGAATTTTGAAGGCCTTGCTCTCCTTTATTTCTAGTTTTATGTGTCACTGCTGAGAAGTCTAAAGTTATTTTGATGCCTCATCCTTTGATGCCACAGTTTTCTTTCTGGAAACTTACAGGATTGTACAGTTGTATTGAATGTTTTGAAAGTTGATGAAGATACAGCTGTTTTTAATTCATTGTTCTGGGCACTAAATTGGCTTATCCATTCTGGACACATGTGTTCTTAAGTTCAGGGCTCTTCTTTTTTTCTTTAAATTAAGTAGGATGCTATCCTCCATTCTTTCCCTCTTTTTGAACCTTTCATTATTTAGAAACTAGAACTCCTAGACTGGCCTTTAAATTTTCTTTTATTGACCCTGATTTTTTCTATCTCTGTTTACTCATTCTGGAAAACTTCTTTACATTTATCTTCTAAACCTTTGACTCTCTCCACTCATACTGCAATTTTTTTCCCTAAAGCTAGTTTTTGCTCTCTGAATGTTGCTTCCTTGGTATATTATTTTTCTATTAAAAATAGTTGTTATATTTTAACATCTCTCTGATACTTTTCCTTAAGTTGGATTTTTATGTCTTCTGTTAGAAGCCTTTCCCATGTGTTTGAAAACCCTTGGTTATCTGGTCATATTTAAGTGTGGGGACCTAGACTCCCATTTGGAAATTCTGACTATGTGCGTGGGTCTTGTCAATGCGAGCTTCACTCTCGAGAGCTACGGCTAGGATGCTGAGCTGAAAAACTCCCATGTTGATAACTGTAGGTCTTCTTTCTTAGGTTGGCCAAAATCTCCAGGAAAAAAACCTCTATTATCTTCTTGTCTAGAGAGTGAGCCCACAGCTGCCAGTGTTATCAGAGCCAAATGGGGGAAGAGGGCCTGAGCATGCAGTATGTGGTCATGTACCTGACTGATCGCTCCATTCCCTTTTTTTTTTTTTTTTTAATCTTTTGTTTATTTCTGAGAACGAGAAACAGCGTGAGCAGGGGAGGGTCAGAGAGAGAGGGAGATACAGAATCTGAAGCAGACTCCGGGGGGGTTGAACCCACGAACTGTGTGATCATGACCTGAACCGAAGTCGGACGCTTAACCGACTGAGCCACCCAGGCAACCCAGATCCCTCCATTTTCCACAAAGCACCTCTGCCCTCGGTGTTCCTGGTCTCCCCAGTTAGGAGACCCTCCTCTCCAGAGGATAAACACAGTGTGGGATGGAGAGGACTAGTAATTTTCTTTTTCTTCTGACAAAGTAGTAGAAGGGACAGGACTGATTTTTATACAGCTACCCAAACAATCTTCCTTATTTTATTTTTTTTATTTTTAAAAATTTTTTAATGTTTATTTATTCTTGAGAGAGACAGAGAGACAGCATGAGCAGGGGAGGGGCAGAGAGAGAGAGAGACACAGAATCTGAAGCAGGCTCCAGGCTCTGAGCTGTCAGCACAGAGCCTGACCAGGCTCAAACCCACAAACCATGAGATCATGACCTGAGCCGGAGCCGGACGCTCAACTGACTGAGCCACCTGGGGGCCCCAAAGTCTTCCTTATTTTAGACCACGTGCTTCACCTATCCTTCTAGAGACACACAGCACTTCCGGTTCTTGGGGGAATGGAAGGAAAGTGCTTGTCTTGCTTGTGTTTTTTCCTCATCCATAAGATAGATATAATGACACTTACCATACAGGGCTATGGTAGGGATTAAATGAGATAATATATACTGGGCCTATATCAAGAATATAGCGGGTGCTCAATAAGCAAGAGTGCTTCTCCCTCTCCCCCACCGAAAGAACTTAACACTAGCAGCCAGAGACAGCCATCTCTCCTTACAACCTGCTGGCTTGGTGACTTTGGCTAGTGTTTTTTTTTTTTAAAACCAATTAGACCCATATTCTTATCCAAGTAAGGGATGATGACTGCTTTCTCACTCATGTCTCAAAATTACTTTAAGATTAAACTACAAGAGGCTGAGCAAATACTTTGCAAATGCCAAACATGGTCCTTGGTCCTTGGGCTTTGGAGGCAGATGAGGGTTCTGCGAAGTGAGGGTTCAGCTGTGCCTCTTCCTAGATGTGTAAACATGGGCAGGTCTTCTAAACTTGGTGAGTTTCAGTTCTCTGCTCTGTACATCACAGTGGTGATACTCTGCCCTCAATCTGGGATCACCTAAGACAAGTACCATGCTGGAAAAGCGCTCTGAAGCACTGGTCTCTCTTACCCACCTCCTACCCCCAGAGTATCATGAACTGCTGAAAATGAATGTAGCTGCACTCCTAGATGTGAGGGGAGGGCAGGGACTTCTTTGGTAAATACATGACCCCTTTCCCAAGAAAGAGAATAATGCAAATATACAAACTACTCTGGGTATAAATTACAGGCTTCCTCAGAATCCTATTTGTGGATCCCATGTTAACAGTATATTTTAAATTAAAGAGTTTATCATACTCTAAATCCGAATCCTAACATAAAACCCTATGTAGAAACCCACATCACAAATCTAATGATATTCTGCTAGCACTTTCCGATGCTTAGTAAATGAAGTAATATAAAGTAGACACTTTAGGCATTTTACCTGCATTCTTTCATATAATCCTTATTAGCCCCCAAACTCAAATAAAATGCTGAGACTTCAAGAGAGTAGATAACTTGCTCAGGATCATAGAGTTAGTAACAAATCAAGGGTATTGGTTATGAGTTGTGCAATCCCAAAATGATAGGTTGATGTTATTACCTTAGTACCTCAGAATGTGATCTTATTTGGGAACGATGTTGTTGCAAATAGAATTGGTTAAGTTAAGATGAGATTATATGACATTCTCTATGGATTCAGTGGTCTCTTAATCCAATATGACTGGTGTCCTGGTAAGAAGAGAGAAACTTGCACAGAGACAGAGATCATGTGAAGATAGAGATTGGAACGATGCTACCAGAAGCATGGGCTAGGCAGCACTGGGATCAACCAACCTAGAACACTTCCTAGGGAGGGAGCAGCCTGGGAGACAGGCCTCCAAACCCCCGTGGTATGAGCCATCATCCCATCAGACCTCACAAATACAAATCCAGAGATAAAATTAGGAAGAGTTTGGAGACAGCAACTGCAGGGCATTATGGTCCAAGTGTTCCTCTTGGGTGGAGCCAGCCCTGGTAACTGCTCACATGATTTCCTCATTTCTTCCCTCTATATTGGTAGACAGCTTCGACTTGGAGCCTCAGTCTAGTATCTCCCCTTAAATATTTCTGCCTTAACATCATATTCACCTTCAGTTATTGGCTCATTTCTCTGTTCCCCTTTAGACCAAACTTGTTGAAAGCACTGATGACACTTCCTTTGCCTATATCCTCACGTCTCTGCATGTCCCCAACAAACAGCTGTTGTCTGTCCTCAGTCTCCTCCTGGTTGCCTGATCAGGTATTTCTTACTTTCCTCACCCCCACATTCAACAGACCATTCAACAGAAGTTAGTACTCCTTCTTTCTTGAAATACTCTTCTCACTTAAAAATATTTTTTTTTACTGTCTAGTTATTTTTGAGAGAGAGAGAGCGAGCCAGCAGTGGAGAAGGAGAGAAAGAGAGGGAGATACAGAATCCAAAGCAGGCCCTAGGCTCCAAGCTGTCATCACAGAGCCTGACACAGGGCTCGAACTCATGAACTGCAAGATCGTGACCTGAGCTGAAGTCATATGCTTAACCAACTGAGCCACCCAGGTGCTAGGAATTACTCTTCTCTTAAATTTCAGAGCAAATGCTTTTTCATTCCTCACTAGCTGCTGCTTCTCATTTTTCTTAGCTGGATGGCTTTCCTGTGCATGACTTCTTGGTAATGGGATTCCACTCCTCCTTTGTTTCCATACCTTCTCCCAGTCCAGACTCATCAGTCCCCATAGGACTAGAAACCATATCTTGAGATCGTTAGACCATTCTTTCCTAGTCACCTCTGGCCATTCAGTCCCAGTGTCCTACCTAACACCATCATTTAGAGTCTCCCCGTCACTTTATGCACACAGAAAAGAGCTCTTTTTTTTTTTCCTAAAAAATGTTTATTTATTTTTGAGAGAGAGAGTGAGAGACAGAGAGAGAGAGAGAGAGAGAGAGCAAGCAGGGGAGGAGCATGGAGACAAGCCCAACCAGGCTCCATGCTGTCAGCACAGAGCCCACCCCGACACGAGGTTCAGTCTCATGAACTTTAGATCATGACCTGAGCTGGAAGCAAGAGTCAGACACTTAACTGACTGAACCACGCAAGCAGCCCCAAACAAGAACTCTTGACTATGTCTGAACATGTCCCAACTGCTCAGTGCCCTACCTTCATCTCAGCCAAGTGTTCCAGCCATCTGCCTGTCTACTCCAGTAAACACCTAGAATTAATTCTTTATTTTGTTCTTTCCTCTTATTCCACATTCAAACCATCAATGAGTTGCAGTTATTTTATATGGAAAATAAATGTTGAATAAATTGGCAGCTTTCCATCTCCCTTTCCACTGTAGTGGCCCAGGCACCATTATCTTCCACCGAAAAATCCTTGTCCTAATTAAAATAGGTTAATTTTTTTTTTCATTTCAGCCATGCAGGTTATCTACCTAGAACTTACTGAAAATTATAATTATACATTTGAATTTTACAGATCAGAAAATCCCATCACTCTAAAAAAAGTGAGAGGAGAAAAGAAAAACCAACATTGGGTAGCTTTTATTTATTTATTTGCCACATAAGAACATTTAAAACCTAGTGATTTTGATAATGGTATTAATAACATTTTTTGAATGACTACTATGTGGTAGTCATTATGCTAAACACTTTTTATGGATAGTCTCTATTTATTCCCACAAAAATTGTATGAGGCAGATGTAATCACTAGCTGCCATTTGCAGATGAGAACACTGGGGATTGGAGAGGCAAGTCATTTCACTGTGACTTGTGAAAAGAGTCTCACTGTGAAAAAAGTTCTATTTCCACAATCCTTAAATACTAAACACACACAAGAAAGAATGTAATATTAGAACTGAAATTTCTTTTTAATTTAGCGAGAGAGAGTATGTAAGCATGTGAGTGGAGCAGAGGTGGTAGGGGGAGAGAGAGAGGGAGAGAGAGAGAGAGAATGAATCTTAGGCAGGCTCCACACTCAGCACAGAGCCCAATGTGGGGCTGGATCCTACAACCTTGGGATCCCAACCTGAGCTGAAATCAAGTCTGACACTCAACTGACTGAGCCACCTGGGTGCCCCAGAAGTGAGATTTTTAGTAGTACTTGCTTTATGAGAAGCTTACTACATGGCCCTCATTTTTTTCCTTTTACCACAGACTAAGAAAAGCATTGCCGTAGGTTGGCATTTGTCCACAGAGGGTGTCTGGGAGTCACCATTTAGCCTGTAATTCTCTGACACTATGAAACTAGTTAAAGTTGAAGGTCAGCTCCAGAGCATACCACTTATGATCCCCAATGAAGTTACTTAGTGAGCTCACTACTCCTTTATCATCCCAAATGGCTGGCAGCAAATGGTTGCCGCTAATACATGTGGAGCTTGGCAGGTCCTTTAAGGATATATTTGGACTTTCTCCAGAGAAGCAGCCTCCGAGGCCAACTGATGGCATCTGTTTGCATAGTCAGCACTTCCTTTTTATGAAACTCTGTGCCCCAGGGAGTCTGGGATTTACTGACACCCATTACTGGTGCCAAAACCAAGCAATGGGCACCAACAGCTTCTTTTCCTGCTGCCTGAACCCCAATTCATGAAGATGCTCAGAAATAAAAAATACAAGGGCTATTTCCTCAGAACAAATGGGAAAGTAGAACAGTGGGTTGAATGGGGGTGATCTTTTGTTGGATGCCCCCTAGCTGGATAAGTGCCCCTAGTAGAAAATAAATTCTACTTAGTAATATTGCAGATGAATTACAGGCTGGTACCCCTTTGTTTAGACCCAGTCTGTATGGTTATCAGATAATGTGTATTATAAAAATAATGTATTTTTATCCACTAAAACAGTAGATTTACTGGCCCAAGTATTTCCATTGGCTCATAATGATCAACCAAAAGAGAGATGGTGAAGAATGACTTTAAGCGTTGACAGAGAACAGATATCTATATCATTTTCTGGCTTCTCAGTTTAAGGCTAGAGGGCTACAGATGGATGCTGGGGGGTCCCCCAGCACATATGAATGTATGTCTGTCGGATGCTCTGGATTAGGGGTTAGCTTAATATGGCCTGCAGGCCAAACCCAACCCACCATCTATTTACATGGCTCATAAGCTAAGAATGGCTTTTGTATTTTTAAATGCTTGGAAGAAAAATAAGAATATTTTGTGACAAGTAAAAATGATGTGAAATTCAAATTACAGGGCCCATAAATAAAATGTTACTGGAAGGGAGCCACCTTCATTTGTTTTCTCATTATCTGTGGCTACTTTCATGCTACAGTGGCAGAGTTGAGTAGTTATGACAGAGACTGTCTGAACTGCAAAGTGTAAAATATTTACTATTTGGCCCATCACACAAAAAGTATGCCAACCCTTATGTGAAGTATTTCTCAGAAGTAAAAAATACAGGCTACTTGAGTATAAAACAAGGTTAGCATGACTTATTTTACTGCGAAGATGACTCCAGAAAGGAAAGAAGAAATAGTGTAAGAGGCAAAAAAAATAATAATAAGGCATGTGCTGGTCTATTGAATTCAAAATCTATAATCGTAAGTTTTTCCATTTTTTCACCATAGAAATAGGGCTTCCTGTCCTAATTTAAGAAGAATATCATTCCATTATTGGCTTTTTGCGTCTCTTTCCAAATGAAATTTCCATGACTGGTCACATAGCAATGCATACTTGAAGCCCCTGTATAATTCATACAACCTGAATTGGTGAATTCATAACTACCACTGGTCACTGTCGTTGAGTTGGCACCTGCCAGGCCATACAGCAGATGCTGGATGCTCCTTCACTGCGTCTGTCATTAAAGACAGTAGGCTTGGAGTTTACATGGTCTGAATACAGAAGTCAGCTTACGGATCTAGTTTTCCAACCCAGGTAGTGTCAAGAAGAAAACTAAAAATGTCTATAACTTTGGATAATACAGAAAGTTAGTATTCTTTGAGTGTTACTTACTACTAAGTCACTCCTTCACCACAATTTATTCATAAGACACTTTGAGCCAGAATATTCTTTACTTTAAAAAAGCAATCAAGAAGACGTGAGGTATCTCCAAATCTCACTCCTACTTGGACTGGAAACATCCATCATCCCAGAATTAAACAGAGCTACCTAGTGTTTAACTCAATGACCTGAGTAAACATGCATTGTGTTACATGAAGAACTCAGGGTGACTAAACCCACGGAACATAAACATGTTCAGCCATAGAGATTTCACACGTCGTCATCTACTGCCATTACACGAGAGGAAGGAAATCATTGGCAAGAAACCATGTTTCCAAAATAAAAAAGAGCAGATAGGATCGTGACCTTTAATTTCCCAGAATGACATGCACAGAATATTATGTGCCGCAACGTCTTAAAAGATTTTCTACAAAAATAATCTCATGTTGAATTAAGTTTGAAAAATATAAGAATGCTGAGATTTCAACATTATAGGCCTTTAGAGTCTTTAACATGCTCATAAACATTGTGAATCTCTGAGGGCCAGATATAACCTGACGACATTTGCTTGAGTGGATCCTCTTAAACATGTATTCGTAACTTACTGCTCAGTAAACATATAAACTGAAAGCACTAGCTCCGTCTTGGAGGTCCTTTTTTCTTGGATGTCTGATTTCTCCCTGACTCTTTTTTTAACTTTATTTATTTATTTTGAGAGACAGGGAGAAGGAGAGAGGGAGGGGCAGAGAGAGACACTCTCAAGCAGACTCCACACTGTCACTCCAGAGCCCAACACTGGTCTTGAACTCAAGAACTGTGAGTTCATGACCTAAGGTGATCAAGAGTCGGATGCTTAACCAACTGAGCTACCCAGGCTCCCCTCTCCAATCTCTTGGAATGGGGGAAATAAAGCCCTCATAACTGCCTGTTCTTATAAACTGCTGGAGCCGAGGTTATTATGACAAATGCTTTAACTAAAGGTTAGACTCTAAGATGCCTTATGTTTTTAAGAAGCCAATTCTTGTCAGAGAAATTTTCCTTCTACTTTCTCAATCATTGTAATACAAAATAGTAAATAATATAAGACAACATTACTCACGTTTGAAAGGGGAAAGTCTGAAATTCATTTGCCTATCCAGTTGGGCACAGAGACATTACAATAACAGAGGAGATTTTCAAAGTCCTTCTTGCTGGAATCAATTCAGTAACCCCCCATTTCTTTTGGATTGCAAATCTGTGGTCATTTTTTTTTTTTTTTTTTTTTTTGGCCCAACATTTTGAAGGCCCCACTGCCTCTGCCACCAAAAAAGATGTAGGAAAACTGGAACCGGTCACATATCCTAGGAGACAAGTGTTGCCAACTGAAAGTAGAACACCAAGTTTTCAGCAAGTCCAAAGAAGAATGCAATAAGTTGGCTCTCCCTGCAAACTCGGGGTACTGATGAACTCTTCGTAGCAGCTTTTAACCTAAAGCCAACTTTTCTTAGTTACAGCACTTTGGAAGAAAGTGGTCTCCTGGCTCTGCTAACTGAATTTCACCACCTCTACATTGTTTGTACACGCTCAGAAACACGTACTATTTACAACGACTGCAAGATCCTCTCCTGTTGCCTAGACCCTGATTATAAACCAGTTCACTTTCTCCTGTTATTAAAGAGTTCCTTTTTCTAAACCACCTTGAAAACCTCAATGACTGGACATTTTAAATATTGGTATTTCTAATAAAATGAACAAGCAAAGAATAAATAAGTAAAAGCCAAAGCAAATCAAAACAAAAAACACTATATTCAGACAGAGGAGATAAAACCGATTTAAAGAAAAAGAGGTTATAAACGTTAAAAAGTATCACCTGCAAACCTCTTCTGAACTTTCAGAAAACTTACCTGTCTTTTTATATTGGTATTTCTCAGTGGTAGCTGGGGTGAGTGGGGATGGGGGGTCATTTGTGGCTGTGGCTGTTGATCAAATGGGATTACTTAAATAACTTCGAATTTAAATCAGAAAAAGTACAGTTGATTGATTTTTCGGCCTACTGAGTTTTTGATTTTGCCTTAAGTGAAAATACAGTCACCCCAGGGGAGGGATGAAAGGGAAACCAGATGAGATTAAGGTTTTGTGAAGTCAATAACTTGGCTTCTTTTTAATAAATTTTATAGGTTTTCACAATATCCATAAAATCTGCCATTCTGTCAGTCCAGTTCCATTGACAGAATTGTCAATAGGTCGTATTAACTGTGGCATTTACACAGCTGCATTTAATCAATTTTGGTTCTTTCAGAAGCGGAAGTACTGCACGCTAAGAGCCTCAGTGCTAATAAATAATAGTATAACTCGCATTAATCAGGTGCTTACTTTATAGGAGACACCTCACTAAGTGTTTTACTTGCATTATTCTATTATAAGCTCACAATGACCCCAGTGAAGTAGCCCCAGTCATTACTTGCATTTGACGTATGAAGAAACTAAGGCTTCCACGGATTCATTCACTTGCAGAATAGAAGGGCCTTTTCCCAAATGGACTCACTAGAAATTATTTAGGTTTGGGGACTTTTTTCAATGGTATTTCAAGTCCCCTAATTAGTCAATTAGTGAAACTGACTCTTGTATTTGATGATGGGCAATCAGACTATATCTCCTTTGATTTTTCTCATAGAAGCAC
Source organism: Hyaena hyaena (assembly GCF_003009895.1). NCBI lineage: Eukaryota > Metazoa > Chordata > Mammalia > Carnivora > Hyaenidae > Hyaena > Hyaena hyaena. The sequence continues at coordinate 431,973 of NW_024081432.1, forward strand.
CCAGATTGCTAGTCTGTGGCACTGCTGAGATTGAAACCCGTATATATGTCCTTCCATTAGTGGAACTCATGCTTTCTCCCACTATGCCAGGTGGCCTCTTCTCACAAAACACAAAACATAATTAGGTTGAGGCCAGTGTAACGTTTCCTCTGAAATTAAAGAATTACCGTATCATCCGGCAATTCCACTTCTAAGTACATATCTGGAAAAATTGGAAACAGGAGCTCGAACAGATATTTGTACACCTATGTTAACAGCTACAATAGTCAAAGGTAGAAAAAAACAAATGTCCACTGATAAAACAAGAATGAACAAAACGTGCTATATACAAGTCATGGGATATTATTCAGCCTTCAAAAGGAATGGAATTCTGATAAATGCTAGAATATGGGTAAATCTTGAAAACATGATGCTAAGTGAAATAAACCAGACCCCAAAGGACAAATATTACATGGCCCCACTTATATAAGGTACCTGGAATAGTCAAATTTATAGAGACATAAAGTAGAATGATGGTTGCCAAGGACTGGGGTGCCAGGGGGTCAGGGGAGAGTGAAAGGGGTGTTAATGTTTAATGGCTACCAGATTTCAGTTTGGGGAGATGAAAGAATTCTCCAGCTAGTTGATGGTAATGGTTGGCCAAAAATGTGAATATACTTAATGTTACCAAATGTACATTTAAAAATAGTTAAAATGGTACATATTTTATTTAAAAAAAATTTTTTTAAGGTCTGGTTTTTGAGAGAGAGAGAGTGAGCAAGCGAGCTGGGGAGGGTCACAGAGAGAGGGAGACACTGAATCTGAAGAGGCTCCAGGCGCTGAACTGTCAGGACAGAGCTGGACAAGGGGCTTGAACTCACAAGCTGTGAGATCATGACCTGAGCCGAAGTACATGCTTAACCCACTGAGTCACCCAGGTGCTCCATTATTATGCATATTTTGAAGCTGAAAAAGAAGTTAGGGCTTAGATTTGCACTAAAATATAAAAGGTAGGCCACAAAACAAAAAAGAGTATAATTTGAGATCTACTTTGCAAAAGGTAACAGGAATGAGCTAAGCAGATTTTATGCTATTCACTAGCATTATAAACCTTGTACTTTGTTTTCACAAAACAAACATCAGCATAAAAAAACTAATAGAATGACTGTCTCAAGATCACCATCAGATGGAAAAGAGGAAATACAAAGTTTTGGAATGAATTCTATCAAGAACAACTTATTTCACCAGACAGGACATCAGGTAACATCCGAGTCCTTCGTTTGGCTCAAAGTGAACCAAACACTGGTTTATTTAGCGGGAGAAATCTTGAAATATTATTTGGGAAAATTGGTTCAAACTCTCTTCTCAAACCTATATATTGGGAACAGCAAACACTTTGAAGGAAATATTAAATGTTTTTTCATTGCAGGTTGGGATTCTTTTCAGCAGTATTTTTAAAATAATTAAATTGGCTCATTTAAGTGTCCTACATTCTGGCCCAGTTTGATTATTTGTGTAAAAATAAGGAGATAAAAAATGAGGTAGGCATGGATGTTCTTTGATTAGCCAGTGCTTTTTGTTGTTTTTCTTTCCTGGTCAGAAGCTTTAGAGCAGTCAAATAACATTTTACCTTGTGCTCAGTATAGAGCTATGAAAGGAGCCAAATCAAATTTATAGGATTTACTGATAAAAATAAAAAGCTCAGTGCTCAGAATGGCCTACTTTCCCTCCCCAAACTCAGTGTCTTACAAACAAACAAGGGAATATGGCAATTAAATACCGTCCCTTTGCATAACATACAAAACTCCCGAATGTTAGAGTATAGGCAACTATTCATTTCTGATTTTGTCGTTATTTGGACTCTAAACTTGGTTTTCCTGTGCTTGACCTATTCTTCTCATGTCATTGCATGAATGGCTTCTTCTCATCTTTCAGGCTTCACCTCAGATGCCCCTCCTCAGAAAGGCCAACCCTGAGCACACTCTATTTCAAGTGGTCTCTCTGTCATCACCAGTCCCTCTCTGTAAGATCACGGAGTCATTTCCTTGGTGGCGCTTTAACACTGTCTCAAGGTATCTGGTTTATGTATTTGTTTCATTGTTCATAGCTGGCCTTCCCCCATTAGAGCATGAGCTCCCCAAGGGCCAGGGCCACCCTCTTTCCAGCTCTTTTCCTCCTGTCCAGCAGTGACAGGCTCGTCGTACGTGGGTCTGCCCGTCTACTTCTGCTTTGCAACCGTGTGGGTAAACAGACTCATAGCCTCACTCCTCGGGAGCACAGACGTGCTGCTGTGCTCTTCTCTTTAAGGGGCTGAGGGCTGGACAACTAAAACGGGGTGGCCGCCAGGGGGTTAAGACAGACCCACTTCCTCCTTAGGCCAAACTTTACCCCCATTTAGTTACTCCAGACTCCCCTAAAGGTACTTACAAAGTGGTATCTTATTTCCCATTTGCCTCAGTCCTTTGGGTCTCTAGATCTTTGGGGCACCTCATGAAAAGAAAGGCTGGCTCAACTGAAGAAAATTTAGACATCTCTGTGTTTTCTCACTATAATGCTATCCTCATACCTTAAAGTGACACATATCCCTCCCAAGTTACAAACATGAATCTGGCCTCTCCTTCCTATTCTCTGAGGCCTCATGCATCACATAGGGAACACAGTGAGCCAAACAAGTGAAATCTAAGCCTACTTGTCTTTTCGTAGAAAAATCAAGTAACATACCAGGTCTTTAGATCTTTTTCTTTTTAAATACATTTTTTAAATATTTATTTTTGAGAAAGAACATAAGCAGGGCAGGGGCAGAGAGAGAGGGGGGCACAGAATCCGAAGCAGGCTCCAGGCTCTGAGCTGTCAGCACAAAGCCCGATGCGGGGCTTGAACTCATGAACCATGAAATCATGACCTGAGCTGAAGACAGATGCTTAACCAACTGAGCCACCCAGGTGCCCCATGAGTCTTTAGATCTTTGCCTTAACTACTTGATAAAGCAAGGCCTCAGAAATAAGCACAGGATGATGTTTATGAAGACCATTTTCTGAGTGTATAATTAAGGATTGCCATGCAATACTTTGTACAGGTAGGAATGATGCACTTCTAAATTAATAATGAGTGGCTGGGAACAGGACACCCTGGGCAGTTAGATATTTGTGTTTAAAAGGGTCCTTCTAGGAGCTCAGGTCAATTAAGCATCGACTCTTGATTTCAGCTCAGGTCACGATCTCAGGATTCATGAGATGGAGCCTCACGTCATCAGGCTCTGCACTGATGGTACGGAACCTGTTTGGGATTCTGTCTCTCTACCTCACGTGTGCACACACATCTCTCTCTCAAAATAAATAAACAGTACAAAAATAAAAAAAAACTGACAGGTCCATCCACAGACTCAAAAATTAAGATTGTAGCAGGCTTCTCGTTGTCCCCTGACTATGATAGACAGCTAGTTCAGACCTTCTTGTGTGACAAAAGAGAGCTTATTTTTATTTATTTATTTATCTTTTTTTTAACTTAAATTCAAGTTAGTCAACATACAGTGTAGTATTGGTTTCAGGAGTAGAAAGTGTAGTCATTCATCACTTATATAAGGCACCCAGTGCTCAGCCCAGCAAGTGCCCTCCTCAATGCCCATCACCTATTTAGCCCATCCTCCCACCCCACACCCTCTAGCAACCTTCAGTTCAGAACTTAATTTTAGAAGGTTCATGGCCACATAAGTTAACAAACTAAATTTCTCAGTCTCCTTGTAACTCGGTATGCTTACGTACACCAAAGCACTAGGCAGCCGCCAGATCGCATGATTTAAAGGAGTGGGCTCAGTCTCCCTACTTTACCCCTTCCCTCTGGCTGGAATGAAGAAGGATGGGGAGCTGTCCCTAGGCAGAAGGGTGAGAGTGGCACTCGAGGGAAAGGAAGAAAAGGAAAGAAGCAGGCTTTATTGGAGCCGAAGTTCATAGCCCTCTGTAGCCACACGGCGTCTGCATTATCGTGCCTATGTTGTTACAGGAGAAAGAGAAACGTGTCCATCTTGTTTAAGCCACTGTTATTTGCAGTTTCTGTTTAAGCAAACAAATTTACTTTCTAACACAATAAACTCTCCTCGCTGACTTAGATGCCACTTCGTCGTTTTTGCCAAGTGGCTTTAGGATCTCAAAACTAAACTTTCTGAGTTCAAAACAACCTTCAAGGTGACCCTATCCTCTCATTTTATTGATGAGGAAATTGAAGATAGAGTGAGTAAATAAACTTCTAGAACCTCACAGGTAGCTTGGAGTAGGACCGGCGCTCAGAACTCCTGAATTTCAGTTCACTGTTCTTGTCCTTTGTAGTCTGATTAGCAGAACTCCTTCCTTCTGAGAGGCCTGAACAGCTTACTAGCTGGGACCCAGGACTGCCTTTTTTCCAGCTGCCCTATAAGTAGCTGCCACCATGCATCTACTGACAAGGCTGTCTAGTCTAGGAAGGGAGAGGGACAGGGCGTGGCCCATGCCTTCTTCTGGCACACCTCCCAGTGAGATGGCAGAAGAATCAGGAAAACCCTTGCTTTCATTTCTTTTCTTGCTAAGCCTGACCTTGAAAGTGACCCTTTATTCCACTAATACTGATTGATTTTCCTAGGATCTAGCATTGTGAGATTTGCCTAGGACCCTGAAGCATGCCAGTTAGAAGCTCGGAAGGCTCGTACTTACATGACTCCACTCTATAATATTATGAGTATTGATTATCATTCAGCAGCAATTTGGTAACAGAAGAAATTTTCCATAACAACTAGCAGGAGGGGTAACTTCAGCTGTTAAGGAAACCGCATAGAGAACAACAAATCTTTTAATTTCTGGGTCTTCTGTCCACCATGTGCCCAACCACAGCTCCCTTTGGACAAGGATATTGGTATAGTCATGATTAAGAAAACTGCCCAAGGTCCCATAGAAAGTGGAAAGTAATATTAGTTTATAAGATCCTCAGGCTTACTCTTGTGCTTCTCTCTCTCTCTCTCTTTTTTTTTTTTAAATGACACTGTGGTTTACTTACGAAATAAGGTGTTTATATTTGAATTCTGCAAAGTTGTATATTTTATATACAGTTATCACATATTTCTTACCATCCTCGTTTTCATCAAACACTGGTGGTTTGCTTGAGGTGTTGGCTCCCATGGTCAAGTATGCCCAGACCTGGCTCCTTCAGTTACACTGTCCTGGCAGAAACATTCATCTTCATTCCAAAGAGGTCTGGAAGCCTGAGCTTGATACCTGGGAGAGAAAAAGAAATGGCATCCTTACAATATATCCTTAAGAATCTAGGCACCCTGAGCACAGAACTGTGGCTGCAATATTAGTCTAACCTGTACCCCTACAGCAGAATTTTTTTGTGATTGAAACTTGATAATTTTACAAGCAACAGAACGTTAGGCATCTGGGAGAACTCACCACATGGCCTCGTCGGTAGTGGGCCCAGACTTACAAAGACCAAAGAAAGCAAAATATTTCTCTAAGTATGAAAACAAGTTTAAAATGTGGTCAACCACGCTTTATTTAACAAGCACAAATTAAAATTAATATTCTATTGTGACTGCATATTTTTGAGAAAATATATTGGCTTAAAATTGCTTTTTTGATGTTTGATCAACAACTTTAATATTTTTGGTCATAAAAATACATTCCCCACCTCTTTCCTCCTACCTTGGAAGGTACTACAATGTGAAAAGAACAAGGTCTGAGTTTAGGCCTTACCGCACCAGCAAATTGTTAAACTTCACTAAATGCAGTTTTTTTCCTCCTTCCCCGGAACTTGAAGATAATGATGGTCCTCTTCTCAAAGGCAAATTAAATGTGATTTGAGACAATACATAAAAAAGTATTTCACAGGGGCGCCTGGGTGGCTTAGTCGGTTAAGCGTCCGAGTTTCGCTTAGGTCATGATCTCGCGGTTCGTGGGTTCGAGCCCCACGTCGGGCTCTGTGCTGACTGCCAGCTCGGAGGCTGGAGCCTGTTTCAGTCTGTGACTCCCTCTCTCTCTGACCCTCCCCTGCTCACGCTCTCTCTCTCTAGAAATAAATTAAAAAAACCTTAAAAAGAAAAAAAAGAATTTGACGGTACTTCTAAGAGAAGTAATAAAAATCATAAATACTCNTCTCTCTCTCTCTCTCTCTCTCCTAGAAATAAATAAAACATTAAAAAAAAATTAAAAAAACAGTACAAGCATCCCATGAGTCTTGGTCTCTCTGAAGTTCAAATACGTATGTAAGAGCTAACAGAGCTAAAAGGCCCTGAAAAAAGCTTTGTTTACTTTTAAATACTTTCTTGAAATTGATAAGGAGAGAGAGTATCCACAGTTCTGGTTTCTTTTTTTTTTTTTTTTAAACGTTTATTCACTTTTGAGAGATAGAGCACTTTCAGTGGGGGACAGAGAGAGAGAGAGAGAGAGAGACAGAATTCATAGCAGGCTCCAGGCTCTAAGCTGTCAGCACAGAGCCCAACGCAGGGCTTGAACTCACGAACTGTGATATCACAACCTGAGCCAAAGTCGGCCACTTAACTACTTGAGCCACCCAGGCACCCCCACAGTTCTGGTTCTAAAACTGCTGCTATGAATGGCCAGTTACTTGACCTCTTGTCTCTAAAATGGAGGAAACAACAGTGCCTTCCTCAGGAATCACAAGCTCATGTGCCTACAAGAGCCAGGCAGAAAGGCAGGTGACTGCCCTGCACCAGGTGTAAGACATCAGTTCCTGGTGGGGACCCTGGTGACACAGAGAATCCCGTCTCCTTCTAAAAGAAGTCATTGCTCTCAGATCTAAAAGTTTGTCACTAAGTGGAAACAAGAGCCCAGGGGCCAGATCCTCAGATCTGCCAAAAATAAAGGGTAAAGGTCCAGATTTTATACAAAACAAGTTTTAACAATTCATTTTAGCTACGTATGCCTGAGCAAAGCTCATGCATGGGACAAACACGAGTCCTAGCATATCGTTAATGAGACAATGTCTATAAGGCAATTCGTACAATGTCTGGCACATAAATTGCAAAGAACAGAATACAATTTTTAACAGTAGCTATATTTCCTTACATGTGTTTTTGACACCTATTGATGGATTTCCTCTTGGACTTGTCACACATGACAGAAACACAGATTAGAGACAGCAATGAGGAAATTACCCCAAGCAAACCTGGGAGAAGGATAAGTTATTGAAAAAGAACTTGAGAAGCCCGTAAGCGAGTCCAGGAGCAAAGCTCATTTTCCCATCAGGAAAATGTAAGTAAAGCCTTCTTTTGGAAGACAGACTCATTAAGGAAATGCTACTTTTCATACTAAAAGCCAACTGCTGGCAAAGTGCCTTACGGACTTTAAAAAAAAGAATCATTAAATGGAGAGCAAAGAAAGAGTCAGCAATTAGGAAGCAACCAATTAAATGGTATGGGAGGGGGCAGGTGGTAACAGGTGGCTGGAGCCAGCCCAGGGGGATTACCGACATCAGGAAGACAGAAAGACCTCTGCTCTGTATCTCTGTTAAGAAAACAAAGGGCTGTTAATTTCAGGACAAAAAGGGGTGAAGAAGAAGCAAGTGAGATGTTCTTAGTGTTTCACTGTGGGCCAGGGAGAAACGAATGGGGTGCTCTGTGTGTTTTATTACTGCATTTAGAGCCCAGAATAAGTGGGGAATAGTGTGAGGGCTGAACTGCAGATCACATTAGAGCGCGTTGGTCCTAAAGAGAACATTAATTTTAACGAGCTGAGATTTTTCACACCATAGACTGGGATCACATTCTCTTTCATTTTGTGTGTAAAACCCCAGGACACAGAATTTTCACACCACACCCCAAATCCTGTCATTCTTATGTTTTTCTATATTCCTCAGGCTTTTCTCAAGCAGCCTGGCTCCTGTAGCATAAGATGTACCCAGCATTGACCTTGCAAGTTGTCAAGACAGAAAAAGAGAGAGAAATATTATCGTAATTTCCCACATTTCAGAGTTCCACCCTGATGTGCAGACAGTTCGGTTCACCAAAGATCCAGTGATTTGTAGCAGAAAGGAAGTATGTCAAGGGGAAACCACTTTTACATATGTTTGGGGAAGGGGGAGGTGTATGTGGTGGTTTCTCCATTGTACCTAATGCACCCAATCCAATTTAGAACTGTATTTGCCTTTTTCTCCCCAGGGGGATAACCAAATTAGGTAACTTTCCCTCATATCCAGGAAGAAATAAATTGTCTCTGGCAGGAAAATGGATGCACATCTTTCCCATTCTGCTGCATACAGTCCAGAAGGGTTATAGGACTCTCATCTGCCAAATCCATGCCCATCCTGACCTCCTGAACTAAGTCTGTGGGGTTCTGTGAGCCTCACTGCAAGAACTCAAGAGGACACTGACCACCAGGGAAATGAACACCCTAATCATAGCAACTGTAAGAGAAAGAGCAGTATGTTGTACAAGAACACAGAAAAAACTTCGATTCTACCCTGAGCTGTCCAGTTATCAGATTACTAACTGCACGCTCATTCTCTAATGCCACTGTTTGATCTCTGGCCTCTACTTTGGGGGCTGGCAGTCGGTGAGCTTTTCTAAGTAGCTAGCTAGGGCCACCTAGGTAAAGAGGTGTCGTCTTTTGGATGTGAGAAAGTTGCCACTTGGATGGGACTGCTTAGATTCATTGCCACAGCATATGCATAGAATTTATTTTGTTTGCACTTGAAAAACAGAACTATGTAAGCTGAGAAACATACAGAAACAAGGAAAGAAAGAAAATAGCATGAAAAACACCACTCTGCTCTATTATTTATATTTCACCCATTGGGCTTCATCATGTTTATGTATTAAAAATTACAGGTAAACATTATTTCCATTTAACTCTCATCCAGATTAATTCCCCTTTCATACTTTCCAAAGACAGAAATGATCACAAATCTAGTATATATTTTACAGTCCTCTTTCCATGATTTTACAATATGACATGTGTCTTAAAATAAGTCACCTAAATGACACCGTGGTACACTCTGCATCTCACTGTGACCATTAACATTTATATCTCTGTGATTTAGGCATGCTGGTCTATGCAGCTCTGATTTCTGCTTTTTAAGTGCTGCATAGCAGTCCATGGTATGAAGACACCACATTTTATTTTATTTATCTGTGTAAAAATATTCAAATCCTTCCGCTTTGGGGGAAATATCCTTGTGGAGATGAAGCCAGCCCTCAAAAGCAATTATTGCTTGTTCAGAAGCTGAGTAAGAGAAGCGGTCAGAAACACCCTGCGCACTCATCTCGACCCGGCATACACGTACTGAAGTCTGACTGCCTGGACCTGGTCAGTGACAGGCTGGGGGAAGAGGTGGGGCTACAAAATAATCCATCTGGTTGTGGTGGGTTATCCTAACGGCCTGCCCTGGTCTCCTTTCTCTTCCCCTTTAACTTCGCAGCTTCCCAACAGTGCCCTTAGTATGCAGGCCCATTTAAAAGAAAGAAAAATCTAGATCACCACTCACCTAGATCTTCTTGGTCCTCTCTTCTCTCCTTCACGAAGCTCGGGCCGGTGCTTCCACCCGGGGAATGGGGGCTAGCAGAGCGGCTCCGAGAACCGTAGAGAGAGCACGGGAGCGAGCAAAGGCGCCTACCTGTCTGGGCGCGGGCTGCGCGGGGCAGGCAGGGGGCGGGCGGCACCTGCGGCTGCCGGGGCTCCGAGCGCCACCCGAGCGCCGCGCGCAGCTCCTCTGGGAGGGGCCGAGGGCGGGGAGCGGCCAGCCCGCGGGCGTCCCCTTGTCGCCGCCCTCCGCAGAAACCGCCGGGCAGTCGCCCGGGAGAGGAGCAGTCCCCTGGGGTCCGTGCGTCGCGGGGGGGAGGCGGGACGGGGGACAGCGCCGCGGGAGCGGCTCCGAGCGGGCGCCTTGGCGAGGTCCGGAGCCGCCTGGGCGCGCGGCGCGCCCCAACTTCCCAGCCCCAGGCCCGGCTCGCGTAAAGTGACCCCCTTCCCCTCTGAAACACCCGGGCAGCGCCACCGAGGACGGGGGCAGGGCAATGGGGGTGGCGCGAACGGGCCTGCAGCCCGGGATGGTGAGACTTTTCTCCAGTATTGTGGGAAACCCAAGAGAGGATTGAGAATTTGACAGAACCCGACAGGGAGGAGTTTTTAAATAATGCTCTAGCAGGTATCCTCGTTTTACTGCCGGGAAACTGAGGCACGGAGAGGGGAAATACTCGCCAAGGGTAACACACCGTGAACGGAGAGAACCTTTTCCAGACTTAGGTCTCCTGGCTCCCAGCCCCCATTTTCCCCACGCCTCTGCATGTGGAGATGGGGCCAGGGCCAGGGGCACAGAGATGAAGACAGTCTCACTGGAAGTTTCTGTGTTCTCTTCCAGTGCTGCTCTCTGTACTTCCCCTTTGTAATAATCGACACGGTAGAAATAACTTTCTATTGTTTTTCCCACCCACCCAAGAGTCACACACGCCAAGACACCGGAGAATTGGCACACGGGTCGCTTTCAGACACGAAGAGGGTGTGTGATCATGGGCGGTTGGGAAACAGGGCAGAAAAGTAGGGTGTAGGTCCAGTCTGGGGGTGCGGTCGGGACAGCTCCTCTTCAGCTCCAGCATTTCCCTGCCATGTGGATATGCCAGCTGAGTGTTGCCAAATATTCGGATTTTTAAAAGAAAAGCTAGAAACGAGAACTTCTGTGTGAAATCTCCCATTATTTAAAACATTGGCAAGTCAAGGGAATGTTAAAAACTGTGTTGGTCAAACAAAATGCGTCTGTGGCTGTAATGTTTTTTCCAGACTCCTGTTTTGATCTATCTAGATGTAGAGTTGCAGAGTGTGGAAACCATTTTGGCTTTGTTCACCATGTTTAGTTACGGCTCCTAGACTGGTGTCTGCGGTATCTTCAATATATCTGCTGAAATGTTGGACAAGTCAGTGGTCACTTCATGGTCAAGAGCCCCATAGTTTACTCATGAAACAAAGATTTCAGAGTAGCTCTGTTATATTATCACTTAGCCCCTTCTCTTCTTGCTCTTACCTCAGCCCTTGGTTACAGTCTCCCCTCCTAATCTGAAACTTGGAATAACCTTGAACTTCAACTAACCTACTCCGCCCCGTGTGCATTTGGGGTCTTGAGGAAGGCATTTGCCCAAAGCTGTGAGTTGGTGGTAAAGCCAGGTAGAAACTTAGCTTATGTTGCCAACACCTTATAAAGAAACTGAGAGAAGATCAAATGCTATAAATGAACAGTTAATGTGGAATTGGAGTCGAATTCCAAAAGAGGGCTACCAAGTTCAGGGGGAAAAAAATCAAATTTTTAAGGAATTCATTTTTTAGAGAGGGTATTCTTTTTAAGGGAAACATCAGGCACCCAACTGAAGAGACACTGTTTTTGTGTAATGTCTGGTAGTTTACAAAACACATGAGCAATCTTCATGACATTGGAGATGTACTACAGATTTGTGAGACTGGTATTAGTTTCTACCTTGCCTTCTCCCAGTAGATAATGGTAACTATTTTATCACTGAGAAAACTAAAATTGCAAAAAAAAAAAAAAAAAAAAAAAAACAGGCTGAGACTAGACCTAAAGTCTCTGGAAAGCTTCTTCATTTTAGTGGCCTGGTTAGTATAAGGGGCTTTGGAGTCAGGCAGCCTTTTATCCAAAAGCCAGCTCCACTGTTTAATTTTCTGAGATATTAGACAAGTCCCTTAGAGGCTCTGAGCTTCAGTTTACCATTTTCAGTGAAGGGGAGGATAATGGGCATTCATATCAGATATGATTGGTAGAGGATTAAATGAGATACTGTATACATTACATGTCCTTAACATGAGAGTGGTAACAGTTAAGATTGTCATTTTTTTTAAAAACAATCTATTTATTTTGGGGGGCCTGGATGGCTTGGTCCGTTGGACATCCAACTTCAGCTCAGGTCAAGGTCTCATGGTTCGTGGGTTCGAGCCTCGTGTCAGGCTGTGTGCTGACAGCTCGGAGCCTGGAGCCTGCCCCTCCCCCACTCACACTCTGTTTCACTTTCTCTCAAAAATAAATAAAACATAAAAAAAAACTTTTAAAATATCTATTTATTTTGAGAGAGAGTGCATGCAAGCCAGGAAGAGACAGACAGAACACTCTCAGCAATGAGCCTGGTCTGGGGCTCGAACTCACAAACCATGAGATCATGACCTGAGCCAAAATCAAGAGTCAGATGCTTAACTGACTGAGCCATTGAGGTGCCCTGTTAAGATTGTCATTTTAACTCGGAAACTAGTAGGTTCTCAGATCTGTCCTATAAATCTTTCTTCTGTTAGTACAGTCACTTTCGCTTAAAATAAAACTCCTAATCAGTCCTAATGTATTTAGTCACATGGACACTTGGCATACCATAGTCATAAGAATCGTGATTCTCATTACTGTCTCTGGTGCACTCTATCAAATGCAGACCTGCTTCAAAGAGCTGATTATGTCTTAACACTTTATTTATTCAGTTGTTTATTCTCTCTGAAACGTAGCTGTTGGAGACACTGAGGTGGCTGCCACACAAAGAAGTTACTTGGGAGACAAACCTGGCCAGATACGTCTGATAATCTCTGGAGCCCCCCAGTGGAGAGTAGAATTAAGAGAAGAGTAAACCAGTGAGGAAGTCTTGTCCAAGTAGATAACCAGGATAAACATAACCAGAATTAAATATATATATTTATGTAAATATATATACACATATATATATATCTCCAAATAGATAACCAGAAATATATATATATATATATATATATATATATCATGGCTTATAACATAAATGTTAATACAACACCATGCCAGCCACGTCCATTTATGGCTTGAAGTTGTCCACTGGGTTCAGCTGCATTGAGAATAAAGTGACACTCTTTACTTCAGCAGACAAGGCTTTATACTATCCATTCCCTGCCAATTTGTCCAGCTTCACTGAGAATCACTATTCCTTTGCTCTTTCCAGTCTAGCCACACTGGCCTTATGCTCTTTGAAGATCATGCTGAGTTTGTCCACACCCCAGGACATTTGAATGAGCCTTCTTTATGCATGAACACGGTTCTGGACTTTTCAGCTATCAGCTGTCACCTCACTTTTCTCTTTCTTTTTTTTTTAATTTTTTTAACGTTTATTTATTTTTGAGAGCCAGAGCACGAGAAGGGGAGGGGCGGAGAGAGAGGGAGACACAGATTCCAAAGCAGGCTCCAGGCCCTGAGTGGTCAGCACAGAGCCCACTGCGAGGCTTGAACCCACAAACCATGAGATCATGACCTGAGCCAAAATTGGAAGCTTAACCAACTGAGCCACCCACGTGCCTCTCACTTTTCTTTAGCTCAGAGAGAACTTACCTCAACTGCTCACCTGACACTGTTTCCCCACCACTTCCCCGTTCTCCCTTACACACTTATGTGTTTTCTTTCTCCTCACCCACAATGAACTAGAAGTAATTTGCTTATGCAACTTCTTTGCTATGTTTTGCCCACTGAGTACAGGCTCCATGATGGCAGAAATAACGTCTATTTTATCTGCCATTATATATACACTGATGAACCAGCACTTGGTACATAGAAAGTGTTTAATTAAGTAGATGTTTCTCTATTTCCATCATTCTTTGCATTTCATAGTGCAAGAGGGAGGTACAAAGAAGACATAGTAGATCTCAAAGCGACAAATATTCCTGTGACGTAAACAGGCCTTTACTGGGCTCTTCAAAAGGTGCAAAGGCAGGTGAGAAATGATGGCTGGACATGAGGATTTTGTGGTTTGAGTGGAAACATGAGTACAGACTGAGATAGATGGATGCCCAAATGGGAGCCACTGGAGAGCAGTAGCTGACTCTGCTCTCTCTCTGAAGGCACCAGAAGCTTTAGTAACCTTTGATCTGTGTCTTGAAGGACGAACAGATGGTTAGAGAGGAAGGCGGCCCAGATCTGGAGACTAAAGGCATACAAAAGCATAATACTTGGGGAAGAAATAGCAAAGGATTAGTGGGACTGGAGCATAAGGAGGTAGCGAGAGTGAGTGAGAGAGGATGGGGGAAAAGATCTGCAGAAGCAACTATACTATGGAAAAAGAGCTTGAAGTTTAAATATGATGGCCCTGGGAGGCGATCAGATGTGTTAGCCTGGGAAGTGAACCTCCTTAGAGCAGAGGATAGTAAGACTGCTCTGTCTTCTCCACTTATGACAAAGCTTTATTTTCTCTCGGCCTGACATGCAGATTGTCTGTATGCTGACAGCTCAGAGCCTGGAGCCCCCTTTGGATTCTGTGTCTCCCTCTCTCTCTGCCCCTCCCCTGCTCACTCTCTCTTCATTCTTTCTCTGTCTCGAAATTAAATAAATGTTAAAATTTTTAAAGTAAAAAAAAAGACAATGCTTCTTAGTTAGAAATAATCAAATCCTTACACAGTGTCTCATATTTCGTAAGTTTCCAAGTATTCGTTGAATTCAAGTCACTGCTCCCTCTTACCTTGTTTGTCCGCTTCTACCAACACACTTATGCTGCACACCATAACCTCCTGAAGCTTTACGTAGACATCATCTTTAGAAAGACCTTCTGTTTTTCAGTTTCATTGGATGACCCATATTCCCATATTTAGTTTCCAAACTGCCTAAACTCAAGTTCATGATTTCTCTAACAACCCGTTATTGCAGTGTTTAACATTTGCCTACACCATTTGGATAGCACCATTCCAGGAAACACAGGGATAAATCAACCCATCTCTTCTCTGGAGGTGCAAATGTTCAAACAAGTGCCCAGTACCTACCACACTGTCTCCACCACTCAGCCTGTGAGTGTGACATAGTTTAACTGAGAGGAAAACACTGTAAGATGTAATAGGAACATTTAATTTCTAGTGTCCAAAATAAAAGACAGACCCAGCGTCCAATTCTCTCTTACATGCTCACTAGAAAATAGTTAACTGCAAAAGAGAAGAAAAATGGATATGAACTAAATCACAGAAAAAAACCAAATGTTTATGGTTCCTACTGTATATATATTTCCCTGTGCTCATTTACTCCACAACATTCACTGAGGTGTGAATAATGGAATTGCTTTCCAGAAAACTCACACAATGGGATGCTGTCGTTGAGAAGAAATGTTGCCAGTGTCACACAGACCTGGGTTTGTTTCCTGATTCCACCATCTAGAGCTTCAGGCCCTTGAGCTAGTCATTCAGACTCTGTGAGTTTTTGTTTCATGGTCAGTACATTATGGATACTAGTAGTACCTGCTCCCAAGGAATGTTGCAATGATTAAATGAGATAATGCATGAAAGCGCTTAGTGCAATGCCTGGTGCAGAGGGGTACCTAATAATGGCACTATTATTATTATTATTATTACCCGAAATACAGTATTTCTTTTTTGTAAAACAGGTGTGAAAGAAAGCCGATCTCTGTGCCCCCTCCTCAGTGCTGACTGTTGAAAAATCACTGCTAGGAGACATGATTACAACATTGAACAAGATAGGTACTTATTTTAAGGAGCTCATCCTACTAAAGATGCAGGCCACTTAGGTGGCAATTTCAATACAGGGTGATAGGGACATGATATCAGAAGTTAGGATGTTCCATGAGCACATGAGTAAAGTCCGCAGTCTAGTCTAGGAGTCACAGAAGAATGATATTCGAGGCTAGTCCTGAAGGTAGAATACAAGTTTTTTGTGCAAAGGGAAGGGGAAGAGAGTGTCCCAGCCCAAGGCAACAGCAGGCCAGGTTGTGGAAGAAGGCAGCATACACAGAGAAAATAGCAAGGGCCATATCCTGGATGTGACAGAGGCAAAGCCATTTTATGTAATCTGCATGACAAACCCACAGATTATGTGGTTTTATCTTCTGTTTTCAGTAAGGAAAGCAGAAGCTCAAATGATTTAGGGAAGTTTCCTAAACTCCCAGCTCTGGTTTACTACAAAGTCAGTATCCTTTTCATTCATTAAACTATAGGTTTCTTCTCTGTATGCCCTTGTGCATATGTAAGGTGCAATTTTTAATCCATTTCTTTACCATAAAGATTAAAAATACAACTTTAAAGGGGGGCTGAGGTGGCTCAGTCGGTTGAACAACTGACTCTTGATTTTGGCTCAGGTCACGAGCTTGCATTTTCTTGAGTCTGAGACCTGCGTTGGGCTGACTGTGGAACCTGCTGGAGTTTCTCCCTCTCTCTCTGCCCCTCCCCCACTCATACTTTTTCAGTCTCTCTCAAAATAAAGAGACTTAAAAAAAATACCACTTTAAAGAAAGAACATTCCCCTGAAAGTTGTTTTAAAACCAAAAGATTAAAACCTGACTTATCTCATGTCAACTCCTCAGGTTATTTGAGCAAACCATCAGTGAATGACAACTCAAAATATGCAAATGATTTAATTTCTTAAACAGTCTCTGTGTATTATAAAAAAATAAATCAGACACTCACATCTTGTCTTTATTCTCTACATCAGAAGTTTATACCTTACCCTTATGAGAGATCAGATATTAGAGATCAAATACAGTGGCAGGAATGATCCTATTCACCTAGAAAGAACTTAATTTGACCCCAACATGCATATATTAGCATATTGAGGAGGATGTGGGGGAGGCAGGCAATAGACTTGATATATACCCAGAGAACAGCACAAAGTAACAAGTGCTTATCGATTATTTCCACTGTCCTTCCTTGTTTTTTAGTGCCTTCTTTCTTTAAAAAATTATTTTCATTGTTTATTTATTTGATAGAGAGAGAGAACATGAGCAGGGGAGGAGAAGAGAAAGAGGGAGACACAGACTCTGATGCAGGCTCCAGGCTCTGAGCTGTCAGCACAGGGCTGACACAGGGCTTGAACTCATGAACTGTGAGATCATGACCTGAGTCAAAGTCAGATGCTTAACCAGTGAGCCCCCCAGGGCCCCCCAGGCTTAGTTCTTTTCTAATAGAGATGTCTCTGTAGTGAGCTGCTCTTACATACCACCTGGAAGTAAAGGGAAGGACAGAGTTGTGCTCTGACAACGGAAATGTGTCTGGTGAAATTATATTTCTTTTTTTTTGATTGCCTAGTGAGATGTTTAAAATTTTTCAGATGTATAAATATACTTTTTCATGCTTAAGATGAATGTTAAGTTTCTTTTTTTTTTTTTAATATTTTACTTATTTCTGTGAGAGAGAGAGAGAGAAACAGTGTGAGCAGGGGAGGGTCAGGGGGAGAGGGAGACACAGAATCTGAAGCAGGCTCCAGGCTCTGAGCGAGCTGTCAGCACAGAGCCCGACGTGGGGCTCGAACCCACGAACCGCAAGATCATGACCTGAGCTGAAGTCAGACACTTAATCGAGTGAGCTACCCAGGCACCCCGTGGATGAATGTTAAGTTTCATCAGATTAATGTATGTATTTTCTCTGGAATCTTATACCTGAATTTGCAGAGTTTTGGGGATAGTGTTTTTCCTCCCAACAAGACTGTCTTTTTAAGACAAATTGTTTCTTAGTCTAGGCTATCCGTGCTGTAGTTAGGAATATTTTCTCTGAGGATTGTATTTTTTTTTTTTATTTTTGGTGGTCATTTTACTGAGAAGTATTGAAAAGGCAAATATGAAACAATCCAGGGTAGCAGTGGTAGGAAATTATGAGATGTCTTCAAGTGTCCATGAAATTGAGGGTAAAATGCTGTCTTCTATTCCTCTCAAAGTACAGCTCCATTCAGTGCTTGTCTGATAGGGTGCCGTGGTCCTCAGAGGCACCTGCTTTGCTTTTCTAAAGTTCTGTTTAATTCATCGTTTTGTACGTTCCTGGATGTGACTTATATTGTAACAGATTACAATATTAAGCTATAGGAGAGTAAGAGAAGAAAGAGAAAATTGTGTATTTTGCTTTTTTTATAACCCAGAATAGGCCAAATCTTCTGAATATTAGTTATACTCATAAATTATTACTTCAGAATCAAAATTTGGCTCCCTAAGCCCTATCTTTGTATCATTAGTATATGCAATCATTCCAAAATAGAATTCATCTTTATTTTAGGATGCCCATCCTTTGGTGAGTGCCCTTATTAGTTTGGCTTCCAGAGAGAATGGCTTACAATCTAGGGACTGGTGGTAAAGATCCAGCATCTTGCAAGGAGCCTTTTAGAAGAACCAAATGGAGTAACTTGGAGTTGAATTACTAGAGCAATTTGAGTCTGTTTGTGATAGTCAAAGAGGTACCTTTTCAAAAACTGTCTGTAAATTGTTCAGATCAGCATGACATGGTTCACAGTGACTTTAGAAAATTCCAGATGTGAAGCAGTGTGCTCTGATGCACTTAAAGGCCGCATGATTTTAGTGAAAATCCTTGGTCGTGTCTGTCTTGCTCAAAGTAGTAGTCCAGGGTAGTGGAATTAAGGAGGTCAGATACTTTGCCCAGAGTCACAGGAGAGAAGCTAAAGTACTCTGGAATCAAGGTCTGGGCCTTTGGCCGCCATTCGGTTCTTCCGCCAGTATGACGTTCACAAACATGGAATTAGAATAGTGGAGTTCATCTGTTATCTGACACACTCCCGGGGTTTAGCTCTGCACCTACGAAGATATCATTAGCCCACACCTGGAATTGGACTTGCCATGTGTAAAAGAGATTAGATGGGGTAGTTTCCATGGTTCTTTCTAGTGCTGCTGTTTTTTGACATGAAAACTGTTGTCTGATGTATGATAAGGGTGACCAACCACCTCTGTTCGTTCAGAGTTGACAAGGTTACTGAGATGGGAACTTTCAGTCCTAACATGTGGTAGGTAAATTTTCACCTACTACAATATTTGATACATTTACCTCATTATTCTGGGCACAATGACTTGTTGGAGAGTTCTTTGAATTCCTTTTTCTGGGGCTTACTGTTTCTGAGATAAACCCTTGAAGAACTGGAACATAAGGTAGATTATTTGAGGGGGCTTGGCCATGCTTTTCCCTCCCTGTGCATGCTATGCTCGACAGGTTATGTCGGGATAGTTTGGCCTTCCTTCCCTTCTCTTCAAAGTAATAGGCTAGTTTGTTTTGTCAGATTTGCCTTTGCACCAGTCCTTAAAGAATGCACGCTGGCAAGATTATAGCTCTTGGATTCCATTTGAAATTATCTCCACTGATTGAAGGGAATAGTTACAAAATGATGAAAACTTCTTTTTTATTGAACACCTCCTTGTGAAAAGGGAATTTGAATGCACTAACTGAATTTTGACATCGGGAATTCTGGGTAGCTATTATCATCTACATTTTAAGGATAAGGAACCTGAACTAGAACTGTTGAATCTGGGTAGTGTAGGCAACAAAGACTGAACATTTCAATGAATTTCATCACTTAACAAAGTTAAACTACATATTTTAAACATATATATACATAGTAAACAACAATTTTAAATAATATAAACTATAAAATATATCTGTTTATATCCAGTATATAATATTAGAAAATCCTGAACTCTAAGTACATATAAGAAGTGCAAATTTTATTTGTTAATGTAATGACCAATTAGTATCGATCCTGTTTTTTGCAGTGTCTGAATAAAACTATAAAATTATGGAAATGTTATAAACATTTATTGTGTGCTTACTATGTGAATGTAATCCTTACAGAAAACCTAGGGGTAAATAATTTCTCCCGTTGTACTAACACAGAATCTAAAGTCCAGCCAGATTAAATTTTGTGGCTAAGAAACATGGGAGATTGTTTTATAAAGTTAAATTTTTTTTAATGTTTATTTATATTTAAGAGAGAGACAGACAGACAGACAGACAGAGCATGAATGGGGAAGGCGCAGGGAAAGAGGGAGATGAAAAATCTGAAGCAGGCTCCAGGCTCTGAGCTGTCAGCACAGAGCCCAACATGGGGCTCGATCCCACAAACTGTTTGAGATCATGACCTGAGCTGAAGTCAGACACTTATCAACAGAGCTACCCAGGTGCCCCAGGAGATCATTTTAGAGACCATATTGGACCTTGGTCAATCTGATTCTACTTGAATATGATATGCAACTACTTACGAGTTTGAAAATGGTCTGGATTATCAGTTCAATTTTCCTACCTTTACTTGAGTACCATGGTATAAAAGATCTCTATCCTCAACTTCTATCTTTATTAGAAAGCCATCTTTCTTCTAACCATAGAGAGTTAGATAAACTTTCTTGCCGAGAATATTTTTCTTCTTAATTAACTATGTAATTTTAACACTTTACTCTCACTAGACATCTAATAACGTTTCCTCTGTTACCCAGTTATTCTCTATGTTGTTCTTTTGCAGTAATAGGAACTGAATGTCACCCAACTATTAATGAGAGTTGAAGAAGTTGCACATTACATAGCAGCTAATGAGATCTGACTTTTCTATTTATGTGGAGCCATTGACAGTCCTCAATTCCCTTAAAACAAGAAAAACCTACTTTGTAAAGATTGTACAAAACAGTTAGATTCCAAACTAGTTCAAATTATTAGTAGTTATATTCCTAGTTAATATTAAACAATTTTTATTTTGAATAAATCAAAATTTAATCAAGAACGTAATTATAGTTAAGGCTGCATAATTCATTGAGGACTCAAAGACTTGTAAAAGCATGTGTAAGCATACCATTAAACATTAAAAAAAATTTAATGTTTATTCATTTATTTATATTTGAGAGAAAGAGAGAGAGAAAATAGGGAAGGGGCAGAGAGAGAGGGAAACACAGAGTCTGAAGCAGGCTCCAGGCTCTGAGCTGTCAGCACAGAGCCCGATGAGGGGCTTGAACTCATGAACTGTGAGATAATGACCTGAGTTGAAGTCAGTGCTTAACCAACTGAGCCACCCAGATGTCCCCAATTAAATATTTTATAAGGATTGTTATACTATCATGAATGTAAATATTTATCAACAATCACACTTTGATTTAGAGCTTAGAGTATTTTTCCTAATGATTCCTTCTATCATTCTTGGGGGGGAAGGAGGAACTTATTTCAACTTCTGAGATAGAAGTTAGAGAAATTAAATTGTTTGCTTTTTATAACTATAAAAAATTAGTAAGTAGTAAAATATTTTAAAAATAGACTAGAACACATCTTACAAGGTAGAGCATTCATTGAACTTTTACTTGTTAGCTGAATTTTGAAATATTGACAAATTTCATGTTAAATTCACATTTCAGAATAGCTTCTACCACAGAGCCCCCACATTTAGGTCAAAGTCTTCTTTATAGTTACCCATAAATTCCTGGTTTCTTTTTATTTTTGTATTTGGCACTACTTTCTTATAATAATTTTTTATAGGAGAATACTGAAGGTAATAGATGTTTTATATTACCTTTTAAACATATTTATTTCTTCCTTTATTATTTTAATTCCAGTATAGCTAACATACAGTGTTATTGTAGTTTATTAGGTGTATAATATAGCGATTCAACAATTCCATGCATCACCTGGTGCTCATCACAAGTGTACTCCTTAATCCCCATCTCCTATTTCATGCATTTCCCACCCACTTTGCCTCTGGAAACCATTAGTTTATTCTCAATTTGAGAGTCTGTTTCTTGGCTTGTCACTGCCTCTGTCTCCTTAGCTCATTTGTTTCTTAAATTCTGCATTTGAGTAAGACCCTATGTTGCCTCTCCCTGACTGACATGTTTTACTTAGATTATACTCTCTAGCTCCTTCCATGTCATGGCAAATGGAAAGATTTCACTCTTTTTTATGGCTGAGTAATATTCCATTTTATACACACACACGAGTGCATGTGCACACGCACGCACATCACACACACACACACACACACACACACACTTCTTTATTTATTCATCTGTGGATGGACCCTCAGGTTGATTCCCTGATTTGGCTATTGTAAACAATGCTGCTGTAAACATCAGGGTGCATGTATCCTTTTACTTAATAACCTCACCCATAGGGCACAATGATTGAAGATTGTGTCACATGATATAGGAAAAGATGTTTTATTGTCACATCTAGGAGAGACTGAATCCATTTATTCCATTCCTTTGAAGTTCCAGAAGGACTTTCTATAATGGTATCTTGATTTACTCTTTATTCTTCTTGGGCTTTGATATGTGGAGTAACGGAATAGTCAGAAGGGCCAGAGAGTATGCTTCACCTTTCTAATACCTTAATTGGATGATCAAACAATTAGTTTACCTCAGTCATTAAAATGTCCATACTAGGTGCTCGCCTGTGTAGCCACCCGAGGAAGAAATGGGATTAGACAAACAGGAGTTCAAAACATGATCCCAAACTCCAGCAGTATAAGTTCAGGCTCTTGTGCAGAGTCATCCTCAGTGTATGCCTGGTTATTAGTCCATGACCACACTGATCACAGCTTATGGTGTCACAGGCTACATCTGCCATTTTGTCTTGCTCAGCGTTGTTTCTGTCCTAGGGAAGTTGGTTACCAAACACATATGGAACTTATACAAAGGCAGACACAAATTCAAAATATCATTCCCCTCCTTGTTCCCAGTTTTAAATATCTCTGGATAGCTTTCGGGGAAGTACAGAAGTGGGTTATCCAAGTAAAACTGGTGTATTAATCAGGGCTTAAAAATACCTGGCTTTATTCAGCTTTTGCCTTACGTGCTGGTTATATTCAGTGTTCTTATCTGTGGAACAAAGAGAGCATTGAATCTGTCACTTTTGGCACAGAGAACTAGGATAAATGATATACTGTGCTTCCGTATAATTCCTTAATTAATTGCAATACTATGTAAAAATTGTGATAATAAAATTATTGCTCAATCATGATAATTATTTGTGGTTTATGACAGGCTTGTTTTCCCCAATCAGTTCTAATTTACCAGCAGATACTCTTTTCTCCTTACAGCCTGTAACTATCTGCTAAATATAGTCTTCCAAATTATCAGTTGGGGAAGAACAAAAAATCCATTGCCCTTGCTGTATATCAACCTGATAATATGACACAAATAATCTTTGTGTTATAAATAGCTTCCTTTCATCCCAGATGCAACTAGAAAGTGAAAGAAAATAATGTTATAGATGAAGAGAAGCATTCTTTCCATTTTCTGGAGTGAATACAGTGCTGCCAGTGTTCAATCTTTTTCCTTTTCATGACTTCCACCAACACTGCCTAATTGTGTAGCTTTGATAATTTTCCACAGTGGCTTGGTAACATGTGAAGGGTTACAATTCTCTGGTGATAAAGAGACATTACAGCTGTCCTTTAGAAACCTAAAAATTTAGTAATTTCTAATTTTGTTCTCTGGAAAGTTAATGCTATAGGTTGAGGTAAATACCGTTTTAAAATCACAGTTTTAAATTCATTTTTTAAATTTTGGTAAAAACACATAATATGAGATCTACCCTCTTAGATCTGTAAGTGTATAGCACAGCATTGATAGCTATAAACACAGTGCTGCACATCAGATCTCTAGAAATTTTTTTATCGTGCATGACTGCAATTCTATACCCATTGAATAGCAACTCCACATTTGCCCCTCCCTCAGCACATGGCAATACCATTTTATATTCCTGCATGTATGACTTTATACCTTACATACCTTAAGTAAGTGGAATCATTCAATTTTGTCCTTTTTAAACTTATGTACTCAGAGTTAACCCATGTCGTAGCCTATGACGGAATTTCCTTTTATGGCTGAATAACATTCCATTGTGTGTATTTACCATATTTCTTTATCATTTGTTGATAGACATTTAGGTTGCATTTAGGGCTTACCTATTGTGAATAATGCTACCATGAACATGAGAGTGCAAATATCACTTCAAGATCCTGATCTTAATTTCTTTGGATAAATACCCAGAATTGGAACTGTTGGAGCATATGGTAGTTCTACTTTTCATTTTTTGAGGACACTCAACATACAGTTTTCCATAATGGCTACACTATTTCACATTCCTCATAACAGTGCACAAGAACTTCATTTTTTAAAAGTTCTTGCCATCATTATAATTATTTTCTTGTGTTTTGTTCTGTTTATACACACACACACATATTATACACACACACACACACAAACACACATATATATATATAAAATGGCTCTCTTAGCATTCATTAGGTGGTACCACCTGGTGGGTTTTTTTTTTAATTTTTATTTATTTTGAGAGAGAGAGAGAGAGCATGAGCAGGGGAGGGGAAGACACAGAGGGAGAGAGAGAATTTGATTCAGGCCTCAAATTCATGAACCATGAGATCATGACCTGAGCCGAAATCAAGAGTCCAACTCAAGCGACTAGGCCACCGAGGTGTCCCCTCATTGTAGTTTTGATGTGCAATTTCCTCATGTTGAAAATCTTTTCAGAAACATATTGACTATTTGTATGTCCTCTTTAGAGAAATGTCTGTTCAAGTCCTTTGCCCATTGTTTAATCAGGTGATTTGCTTTTTGCTATTAAGTTGTAGGAATTCCTTACATATTGTGGATATCAATCTTTTAAAATTTTTATTTATTTATTTTGAGAAAGAGAGAGGGAGAGAGAGAGAGAGGGAGAGAGGGAAGGAGCATGAATAGAAAGGGGCAGAGAGAGAGGGAGAGAGAGAGAGAATCCCCCACTGCGGGGCTCGAACTCATTAACCGTGAGATCATGACCTGAGCTGAAATCAAGAGTCAGATGTTTAACCAACTGAGCCACCCAGGTGCCCCTGGATATCAATCTTTTATCAGATACGTGTCTTATAAATAAATTCTCCCATCCCACAGGGTGCCCTTTCACTTTCTTGATGCTTCTGTTTTTTGTACAGAAGCTTTTAAATTTGTTGTTCCACTTGTGTATTTTCATTTCTGGTGTTCTAAGCAAGAAATCATTGCCAAGACCAATGTTATAAAGCTTTTCCCTATGTGTTCTTCCTGAGGGTTCTATAGTTTCAAGTCTTACGTTTAAGTTTTTAATCTATTTTGTGTATGCTGTAAGACAGTGGTCTAGTTGTGTTCTTTTGCATACAGATATCTAAATTTTCTGAGTACCTTTTGTTGAAGAGACTATTCTTTCCCCATAATATACATTTGACACCATGTTGAATATTATTTGTATATGCAGAGGTTTATTTCTAAGCTGTCTATCCTGTTCCATTAGTTTGTATGTCTGTATTTTTATCAGTACCATATTGTTTCGATTACTGAAGCTTTTTAATATTTTAAAGTCAGAAAGTGTAAGGCCTCCAGCTTCTTTCTCTCTCATTGTTTTGGCTATTCAGGGTTTTTGGGTTTCCATGTAACTTTTAGTGTTGTTTTTTCTATTTGTTTAAAAATGTATACATGTAAAAAATCATATTGGAATTTTGATAAGGATTTCACTAAATCTGTAGGTCTTTGGGTGACATGGCCATTTTAACAATATTAAGTCTTCCTGTCACAAACGCAAGCTATCTTTCCATTTGTGTCCTCTTCAATGTCTTCTAGCAGTGTTTTGTAATTTTCAGCTTGTAAGTCTTTTGCCACTTTGGTTAAGTTTATTCCTAAACATTTCATTTTTATGATGCTATTGTAAATGCAATTGTTTTCCTTAATTTCCTTTTCAGATTGTTTGGTGTTAGTGTATAGACATGCAACTGATTTTTGTATAATGATTGTGCATCCTAAAACTTTGCCATGCTGACTTATTCTAACAGTTGTGTGTGTAAAATCTTTATGATTTTATGCAGATAAAATCATGTCATCTGTGAAGAAGAAGAATTTTGTATCTTTATTTCTGATTTGGATGACTTTGATTTCTTTTTCTTGCCTAATTGTTCTGGCCAGTACTCCCAGTACTAGGTTGAATAGAAGTGGTGAAAGTGGGCATACTTGTCTATTACTGATTTCAAAGAGAAGGTTTCAGGGTTTTTTAAAATTTTTTAGTTTATTTATTTTTGAGACAGAGAGACAGAGCATGAGTGGGGGAGGGGCAGAGAGAGAGGGAGACACAGAATCTGAAACAGGCTCCAGGCTCTTAGCTGTCTGCACAGAACCTGATGCAGGTCTCGAAGCCACAAACTGCAATATCATGACCTGAGCCGAAGTTGACGCTTAACCAAACCCATTAAGTCCAAGACTTAACCACCCAGACGCCCCCAGCTTTTCATTATTGAGTTCTGATGTTGGCTGTGGGTTTTTCATATATGAACTTCATTGTGTTGTAATTTCCTTCCATTTCCAGCTTCTTAAATATTTTCATAATGAAAGAGTATTGAATTTTATGAAATGTTTTTTCCTCTATCTGTTGAGATGATTGCATGATTTTTATCTTTCTTTCTGTTAATGTGGTGTATTTCATTCACTGACTTGCATGTGTTGAAACGTCCTTACATCCCGCGGATAAATACCACTTGGACATGGTGCATGATCTTTTTGATGTGCTGTTGAATTCTTTTTTCTAATATTTTCTTGAGGATTTTTACATCTATACTCATCAGGGATATGGGCCTGTAATTTTTTATGTAGTATCTTTTTCTGTTTGGTTTAAGGAGGATGTTGGCTTTATAAAATAAGTTTGGGAGTATTTGAGAAAGATTGGTGTTAATTTTTCTTTAAATGTTACCTGATCAGTAAATCAGATTAGTGATTCAATCTCCTTACTATTTATAGGTCTGTTCCCATTTTCCGTTTCTTCATGATTAAGTCTTGGCAGCATGTATATTTCTTTTTTTTAATTTTTAAAAAATGTTTTATTTATTTCTGAGAGAGAGAGAGAGAGCAGGGGAGGGTCAGAGAGAGAGGGAAACACAGAATCCAAAACAGGCTCCAGGCTCTGAGCTGGAGGTCAGCATAGAGCCCGACAGGAGGCTCCAACCCACCAACCGTGAGATCATGACCTGAGCCGAAGTCGGACGCTTAACCAACTGAGCCACCCAGACACCTCAGCTTGTATATTTCTAAGAATGTATCCATTTCTTCTAGGCTATCCAACTTGTTGTTATATAGTTGCTCACAATAGTCTCTTCTAATCCTTTTAATTTCTTTAGCAGCAGTTGTAATGTCTCCTCTTTTATTTCTAATTTTATTTTTTATTTTAGTCTTCTCATTTTTTTTTCTTAGTGTAGCTAAGGATTTGTCAATTTTGTTGATCTATTCAAAAAACAACTCAATTCTCTAGTTTTTTTAAATTAGTTTTTCTATTCTCTGTTTTTACTTCTGCTCCAATCTGTATTGTTTCCTTCTGCTAATTTTGAGCTTAATGTGTTCTTCTTCTAGTTCTTTGAGGTATAAAGTTAGATTGTTTACTGAGATCTTTCTTTGTTTTAAATGTAGACATTTATTGCTATAAAGTTTATTTTTTCTCATTTCCACAAATTTGAATTTTCCAGTTTTTCTTTTGCTATTGATTTCTAGTTTCATTCTACCAAGGTCAGAAAATACACTTGGTAGATTTCAATCTTTTTAAATTAGTCATTACTTGTTTTGTATCCTACATGTGATCTATCTGAGAGAATGTTCTGTGCACTTGAGGAGAATATGTATTCTACTGCTGTTGGGCCTAGTATTCTGTTTATGTCTAGTAGGTCCATTTAGTTTGTAGTGTTGTTCAAGTCCTCTATTTCCTTATCAGTCTTTTTTTTCTGGATGCTCTATCCATTATTACATAATCCTCTACTATTATGGTATTGCTGTCTATCTCTCCTTTCAGTTCCTTCAATGTTTGCTTCATATATTTGGGTTCTCTGATGTTGGGTGCATATATATTTATAGTTACTATAAATCAGGATCAATAACTCTGCACCTCCACTTCTTGCTTGCTTGGCCTAAGAAGTCCTAAATAACCAGATGGTGGTTGTAGCTTCAAATTTGCTATAATCTTCTATGAATAGTGTGGTTGAAGTGTCTCCAACTTAGGTATTTGAAGCTCAAATTCAAAAACTCCTAAATATTTAGGATAGAAAATACAAATTATTCAAGTAGGCCTCTAGCAGTTTGGGTAAGAATAATCCTATTTCCAATCTTAGGCTCCCAACTCACGTGTTCTAGTTGCTTGGGGACACAATAACATATGGTGGACTTTAGTTCAGTATACACATGGTAGTTTAGAAGACAGCACCAGTACCTCATATACATAATTTCCTTTGTAGCTGTGCTACTCTTATTAAATCCTAGGTCTGCTTTTTAGCATTTTCTATTCTGTGGCTGAAGGAGATAAGAATCTTAGGAAATTCTATCATGAATCCCAAATGACTTTGGCAGTGTTTCTTGAGTTTATAGTTGTTTAGCCTGAGACTGTCATTTTTTTCTTCAAAGCTTTGAAAGGCTTTAGTAAAAAGTAGCTAACTCCATAATGCTTTTTACCACTGTCCCTCTACCATTCACCTATACTACTAATACAGGAGCCAAGTCTTCATGTCCAGGTTATCTTAGTCCACCATTGGTGAAAATCTTAGTAACAGGTGACAGCCACTAACAGGAGTTGTCTCCATCCACTCAACACCAGCAAAAGTGTCCTGACTGTCTTCTGACAGGTGAGGGATCTCATTCTAGAGTCCCATCTTCATGCCAAAGGTCTGACTTCTAGGGCCGTTTCTTATACCAACTGCCTAGCCTGGATTCCCCTCAAAAGCAGAATATAAGACAAGGCAGTTTATTTTGGGGAAATGGTCCTAGGGAATAGGAATAGGGGAGAGGAAGATTGGGAAGACTAGAACTGGGAAAAGCAGAAAGGCAACAGAAGAGGGGACTATTGAGCTGTCCTAACTGATATCTGCTGAGGTTACACTTTGGAGGAGTCCCGTGAGAGGCTTGTAGAATATTCCTCAAAATGGTCTACCAAACGACAGACGAAGGAAACATTTACTTCTATGTGCTGCTTCAGGGAATTACAATCTCTAGTAGTTTAATTCCCCCTTTAGACCATTCTTCAGGAGCATGGTCCAAGTTTTATATCCCCATTCTTGACCACAATACTTTGGACATAGAAGGTATTTAATAATGAATACTTACTGAATGAAACAGTCAGTGAATGTGCTCTGCTCAGTAGTTATTCTGAGCAAACAAGGAGTTACTGAAGTCTACAGTATACATTGAGCCTTTCCCTGAGGCAAAACTCTATGAATATTAATTGTCCTACTTTATTTGGAATGCTATAATAAACTACCACAGACTGAGTAGCTTATGAATAACAGAAATTTACTGTTTACAGCTCTGGAGTCTGCAAAGTCAAAGATCACCGTGCCAGCATGATTGTCTTCTCATAAGAGTCCTCTAGGCTCAGAGCCAGTGCTTCTTGCTATGTCCTCACATGGTGGAAGGGGCTAGGGCTCTCTATAGTGCCTCTTTAATAAGGCACTAATCCCATTCTTAAGGGATTAGTCACCCTCATGACTTAAGGACCTCCCAAAGGTCCCACCTACTAATATCATCACACCGGGCATTAGAATTTACAATTAGAACATGTGAATTTTGGAGGAACACAAGAATTCAGACCTTAACATTAAGCTACGTCTCCAAAAAAGTATCCACTTATTCTCTCTTGAGAATAAGAGAGAATTCTTATTGGGATGGGAATGTCAATGTCTTCTGTACTTCCATTTAAAAAAAATTATTCATTTGGAGAGAGAGAGAGTGTATGTGCCCTCATGCGTGGGGGAGGGGCAGAGAGATAGAGGAGAGAGAGTATACTTTCTTTTTTGATTTATGAATATACATTATTGTTTATAGGCTCTTGTCTACCTTAAACACACACACACACACACACACATTTTGCTCTGAGTTAGACTACCGAGATTTGAGCCCTGATATCTCTATTAATACTCTCTGTGACTGAAAAACTTGCTTAATCTCTGTTTCTATGTTTCTACACCTTCAAAATGAAAATAACTTTAATTTCTGCTTTATGGGACTCGTGAAAATTTTGGGAGATAACTGATGTGACATACTTGACAAATAAATACAAACTCCAAATGAGGCATTTTATTGATAGTATAAAATAATAATGGAAGAACTGTTGGGCAAGGAAAATATCTCCTGTGTATTTCATGGCTCTTGGCATCATCTGAATACATATTATTATGGGTAATGCTAAAAATATGCAGCAGTTGCCTGGCATTGGCATTAACCAAACACAGTCACTGGTCATTAACAATCGTTATAGCCCTACTGGTGTGTACGTGCTGTCTGAAAGCATGCAGCCCCCTCACAACTTTCCCCAAATAGAGGACTCCTCTGATTGTCTCCTGACCCTACCTCCCATCTGTAGACTCCGTATATCCTCGGGTGGTTTACGATTATGCATTACTCTATGAAGGCAGATTTGCATGGAAGGTAGGCTGCTGAGGGGTTGGTAACAGGTGAGGGATAGTTGCTTCTGGGCAACTGCGGGTCACTAGCAAGCACGGGAACTTCCCCCTCCTGATTGTGTAAGAGCCAAATATAGAGGCACCTGGCAGGCTACTGCCATGACAGTCCGACTTTGCAAGGCTGTCAGATGAAGAGGAATAATTTATTTTTATTAACCAAAACAATGACCACAATGAATAGCTGATAGATGTCTGATTTCTGAATCATGGCAAACTTTTATCCATTGTTTCAGTTTATAAAAGCAGTAGCTGAAATCTAATTAATCCCCACTCCGTCACTGCAGGATAAATGGATGCTTTTGAAAAGGGAAGAGGTAAACTGTTCTGCATAATTTTTTGCAATATATAACTTTATGTTTCTCATTTATCGTGGA
Source organism: Hyaena hyaena (assembly GCF_003009895.1). Classification (NCBI taxonomy): domain Eukaryota; kingdom Metazoa; phylum Chordata; class Mammalia; order Carnivora; family Hyaenidae; genus Hyaena; species Hyaena hyaena. Next base: position 462,491 of record NW_024081432.1, read on the forward strand.
AGAGCTAAAAACTTTCACTTATAAATGGGAATCCCTAAAGACCATTTGAGATCTCTGCTGCTGAGTTTTCTAATTCTCCTCCCACAGAGCTTATTGCATTGGGAGAGGGAATGAGATGTAGTGGAAAGAATGTGCAGTTATAAGAGAGATTTTGTCCCTGACCTGCTGCCTTCCAACTGTGGGATAGTCAGCAAGGCATGTCACTATTCTGAGAACATCTGCTTCTTTATTGGCATCGAGATCTTATATACTTTATAGCTTCATGTCCCAACCAGTGCTCTGTGACACTCTTGAATATGGCCATATAGTTTTTGGTCACATCAAAGTGTATTCCCTTCCCCACTCCTACTCCTCAAGGCAGCTGAATTAGCTCTCAGGTGGATGAGACCTCAAGATTTGTTGCCTCTCACTAGCGGCTGCCTTCTCTTGGCACAATGTCCCATTGTAGACAAAGAACAAATAGAGTTGCCAGAGAATCTCATGTTTTAGTTGTCCAAAGCGCATGCCACAGTGCCCAGAATGTGGCCAGTGGGGATGGGAGGACTGGAAAGCTGGTCTTGGGGACCTTGGTGATTCAGTTGCAATTGGATGTCAAAATCTGTCATTCCATACATGAGGCATGTCTCTCATTATACAGTAGAATGTGCACCTTCAGTGTTATCCAGACTAGGTTCAGAACTTCTGTAACCAAGTATGTTGAATTCAAGAAATGAAAATTCCATCCCTCTTTTCAAACATTTGATGCAGAAAAAGTAATAAGGTCAAAAATCTGTTTTCATTACCATAACGTGTGTCAAAAAAGATAAAGGAACCCTTAGCATATTTACAAAAAACAAATTTTTGCAAATATTTGCTGAAAATTATGTTTATTTTTAAATCATGTGCTTGAGCAAATAGGTGCTTTATGAATAATGTCTAACTTGAATCTGAAGAGCTCATCTTTCAAAAAGCCTTAATCAAGAATTGTTTCAAGCCATTATCTGGAAGTTATACAAAGTAAATATTTAGAGAAGTCTGTAATACTTTTTATTTTATATATGTACTCTCAGCTCATTCCAATATCCTATGTAAATATCTTGTGGGGTTATTTTTTGTATTCCATAATGAAAAGAGATTGGGAGTAACTGATTTATAGGGTGGATTTGAGACTCTTTTGAGAAAATTTGTAAAAATGTCTTTTGTGAATCATATTTTTTGGGCACAACTGTCATGTATTAGCTCCTTTTATGCTGCTTTCAACCCAACACTTTCCCTTCCCAACAGGTCAGTAACTGTTTACCAATATTTTGCCTACTGATTTAAACACACATACACATACCCGTACACACACACACTAGAAAAAAGCAAGGAAACCAGAATCTTCCAGAGTAAACAGAAGGTGATTTCTATCCGTATAATTGCCCCCAAAAGACATGGTCCACAAATTTCACACAGCAAAATCTGAAAAATACAGTTTTTTTGTAATGAAAATTTTAATTTTTTAATGTTTATTCATTTTTGAGATGGGGGAGGGAGAGAGAAGGGGAGGAACACAGAGAGAGGGAGATACAGAATCCGAAGCAGGCCCAGGCTCTGAGCTGTTAGCACAGAGCCCAACACAAGGCTGGAACCCACAGACTGCAAGATCACGACCTGAGCCAAAGTCAGTGCTCAAATGACTGAGCCATCCAGGTGCCCCTTGTAATAAAAACTTCATGTGCCAACCTGTTTAGTCCAATTTTACTTTCTATGAATGTGCTCTGGTTTAGCCTGCAAACTCTTAGAGAGCAGGAGAAAGTTTCAGAACTCTGGACAGAAGTATTTGTTTATTGTATGATGTACATTTTAGCCCTCTGCCCCAAGAGAGTCAGATGGTTTATTACAATTCTTTTGGGTCTCAACAAAGTAAGTGAAAACAACAGGGCATTATAATCCTTATTTCCATTAAAAAAAAAAAAAACACAGCGCTAAAGACATGGAAGAGATATTGTAATAGGTCTCTCTATTCTACTTCTAAAACATGTACTGAATACATCTACTTCCCTCTAACTCCATTCTCTCCATCTCCTTTTGTGTAACCTCAGTCTAAGCCATTGGCGTCTGTTATCTGGACTACAATAATAGTCTCTCACTGGTCTCCCTCTCTACATTCCTTACAGTGTGTTCTCCACATAGCAAATCCCGTCACTCCCCGGATTAGAATCCTTCAGTGGTTTCCTACCTCACTTGGAATGAAATCCAAACTCAACCATGGCTTACTAGATTTGCTCTGCTCTGACTTACTGCTATTTTCTTCTACCTGCTCCTCTGTTTAATATGTCTCAAGCCACAGTACCCTTTTGACTGATCCTAGAATCTGCCCAAACTCCTTATCATCCACAGTTTTTGTGGTTGTGGTTCCTTCTGCTTAGGATCTCTTTCCTCAGATCCTCACACAGTCAACTGCCTCTCATTCTTCAGCCCTTGACTCCCCTAATTAGAAAGAACTTTCATGGCCATCCTGATTAAAGTAGCCCTCCACCAGAGGCCCTATGGATTGTTTTATTACCATCATAGTATCATGTTTAACAGTCATTCAAATCTGAAACTATCTTGCTCAAGTATTTGTTTTTGTACTTCTTTTCTAACTTCCTTGAGAGCAGAAAACTTGTCTTATTTTTCTACCCCTAAATCCCCCTAGCTATTGGACTACATGGCAAACAGTCTCTCAATAATTATTTGCTGAATGAATAAATGAATGAATGAAATGTACCATGACAATAATTATAGTAATAATAACAGGCTTTTAGGTAAGAAGACCCTGCTGGGAAGATAGAAATAAAAGGAGTAGATATTGCTAAAACTCATGCTATCAAAACAATATTCTTTCTCAGTTGGAAGTAGAGGCTATTAAAAGAAAAAGAAGTAAAGGCAATTTTTCAGGTTCACTCTGTTAACAGTCAAGCTAGAATTCAAATCTGATACTGATAGTAAAATGTATGGTCTCTTAACTGAACAACACTGACTGCACATGGCCAGGTTTCTTTCACTTAAGGCATTGTCTAATGGCACAGTGGTTAATGTTATTATGTAATTATTTAAAATGTCATCAAGTCTCAATTGAATATTCATGATGTTTAAGAACTACTTTCTTTCTTATAAATACTACCTTTCTTCCACTGAAATTATTCCCAGTAACTTGCCAAACCATGGCTCCCTCGTGAAATAAAGAACTATCTGCAGTAAATTTCCTGTATTCTGGACCACAGGCATATGAGGAGAAGATAGGTCCAAAAAAAAAAAGCATTTGGTTGGAAATAAGAAACGAATTCTGGGAAACCAATCTAATTGCCTGATTGGAAGCTGTCCCAGATATTTGGAAGTTGCTCCTTAAGATAAAAGATGCTCTTAGAAATTGAATAGCTGCATAGAAACCACAGTGATTCTGCCTCTCACCTCAGGAACTATAGGCTCTGTTGTATCAGGAGTAAATTCTCTCCCTCCAGCTAGTAGGTTCTCAGCTCAGAATCACAGCCAGGGAAGCTGTATATCAAAGTCTGCCGATGAATCCATTTGTTCATTGGGCAAGAACTGTCTCCGTATGTTCTGTTGTTCATGTCTTCAGCTCTAGACAGTTCTATGGTGTCAAGGACATTGCCAGCTGCTCCTTATATTATCTCATTTTGTTCCCACAGATACCCTATTTTTCTTAGTCGGCTGTGATGTTGAGTCTTAGGGAAAAGTGACTTGCCCAAAGTCACAATGCTAACAGGTGTTAGACTGAATCTCAGTCCTGTGCAGCATGACTTGAGCCCATTCTCTCAACCATCCCATTATACTCCTACCCTTAAGCACACTGTTGTGTAATACCATGTTCTCACAGTTGAGGAATGTGCTGACTCTTTAAACGAAGCATGAAACAAAACAAAAAACTTAAAGTCAGCTGGTTTGTTTTATTTAATTTATCATAATGTTGCTTATTATAAGTTAAAACATAAATCTAAGCATATGTTATACCTACAGTTCGTATAAAACTATAAAATCAAATATATCTATAGATTAAACACGACTAAAACCAACAAAATTCAAAGTAACACAATTTAATGGGGAAAATGAATCTTGTTTAACTGAAATTAAACTGCCACTCACAGCAGGAATCTGGCAGTGCTTCTGTGGTGGGAATTCTTTTCGATGGGGCATGCCTATTGTGGGCCATGATTTCTCAATACTACCGCTTTTCTTCATTAGAAATACCATGACACCTTTGTTTGTGATGATCGCTTGGCCTTCATATGCCTTGAGCGTGGCAGTGACATATTGCCTTCCTCTATTCTTTTCTCATTGGCCTGTGACAATTGAAATATGCCAAGGGCCAATGTGAGCATAAGCACAGATATGAATGCAGGCACTGAACTCATGCAGTTGTATTCGCTTAGAAAATGGTCATCCAGATATTCCACAAGTGCTGATAGTGTTTTAAGATACCAAGATAAATGCAAAGTTAAAAAAAAATTAGAGATAAACTTGAAAACTTAAAAGTATAAACCTGGCACCACCAAGGGTCTGCAGATCCCAGTTTGAGTGACCCTGTCCCTCTTTCTGAGTTCAAATGATGATTTACTAATTTTATGAACTGGGTGCAAGTTGCTGTCCTACTGCTGTGAATGTTCATTGACACAGTGAACATAAATCACTCAGCTCACAAGGTGAAGGGTCAGAAAAAATCTCTATAAACATTTTCTAGTGTTGCTAATAGGCGATCATGGTATATTGAAGGCAGCAGATGTGCATACAACTCATTTGTCACAAGGAAAAGTTGCTTTGTAGCTCTACACATGAAGTGCTCTTTTAACATAGATAAGGCAATGAGAGTAGCAAATTCACACAGCTGGTAACTGCAAAGCTGGGATTCAATCCTGGCAGTCTGGCTTTCTGGGATGTGTTCTTGAGTTCTTGAAAGAGATTTGAAGTTAACAAGCAAAGAGAGAAGAGCACAAGTCATCAGCAGAGCTGGTCCATCTCACCCCAAAATACCCACATTTAAGGACTGTGACCTACTGCCTCCTCTAGTAAATGCCACAGAAGCTGGAACTTTAAAAGCTCCATTGATGGGGTACCTGGGTGGCTGAATCGGTTAAGCTTCTGACTTCAGCTCAGGTCATGATCTTGCAGCTCATGAGTTCGAGCCCCATGTCAGGCTCCGTGCTGACAGCTCAGAGTCTGGAGCCTGCTTCAGATTCTGTGCCTCCCTCTCTCTCTTTGTCCCTCCCCACCCTCTCTCAAAAATAAACATTTATAAAAAGCTCCATTCATTCTTGGGCACTTTTCCCCCTCTTTCCAGAAAATGCAACTGTTGCTCTGGGATCCTCCCACTGTAAGTGTGACACATTTTAAAGAGAAGATAGAGCTCCCTTGTTCATATTGACAGAAATCACTCAGTTCGAGGGTGAGTGAGCCAGAGGACTCAAACTGGTCTTCCACTGCACTACCCCCCATATAGGGTCTGCTTATTGGTGCACAATGTTTAAGAAAGTGAATCAGTTGTAACCCTTAAGTATCAGGAGATTTTATATAAGAGTCCGGATTGTTGCTGTCTCCTGAGAAACCAGAATATCTAGAAACATTGAGCCTATGACAGCATTTGAATGGAGCTGAGCAGCAAAATGGGCACATGAGCTACATTTTGCCATAGTCCCCTCCCTGAAATCTTCTCTACCCTCTGGTATTAGCCTGGCTTCCGTAGGCATTGAAATGTGACACCTGGAAGACACTGTACATCAGCTACTATTACTGAAGCTGTTTGCCTGTTGTTGGCACTTTTTTGAGAATCAGGTGTGGTAGATGGCAAAAAATGGCCACTATGCCTGTATGTACATCCCTCTGCGGTATGACTTTGCCACTCCTCTGAACAAGATGAGGAATGCATCTCTCTACCCCATGAATCTGGGTGTGCCCATGTGACCAGCTTTGGCTAATGGGTGTTATCTAGCCTATGTGCCAAGAGCAGGGGCTTGAAAAGTGCTTGCTGCTGAGAGCTACCTTAGCTACCAGGTAACAGCCCACTGCTCCTTGTTAGAGGGTAAGTGACATGTGGAAGGAGGGGCTTGGCCAGGTGAGCAAGGCCACTGTAGGCCAGTGGATTAGAGGAACTTCCCAGCCAACCCCCAAATCAAGAGGACTGTTCTTGTTTTAAGTGGGTTGGCTTTTCTATAACAGCTAACTAACAAGGAGGCAAAGGCTTAGAATGCTCCCCCACAGGGCAGATCCTCCAGCATAAACTGTGGTTCTTCTGAGGGTCTTCAAATTAAGCATTCTATCTCCATAAGGGAGGCATAAAGCAAATGACTCCTCTGCGTTAGTTATTATTTAGCTGTCACTGAAGCAGAAAGGACAGAAATGAGAAATCAATAGTGAGAAAATATTTAGGGTGTTGTTTTAAAAGTAAGGTGTGAACAGAGACACCTGGGTGGTTCAGTCAGTTAAGCGTCTCACTTTGATTCAGATCAGGATCTCTCATTCAGTGGGTTCAAACTCCACATTGGGCTCTGTGCTGACAGCTCAGAGCCAGAAGCCTGCTTCGGATTCTCTGCTCTCCTCAATTGTACTCTTTCTTTCTCTCGAAAGTAAATAAACATTAAAAAATGTTTAAAGTGAGACATGAACATTAAGGTAAATATACCCAAAAAAGAGGTAAAGGTAATTTAACCCGTGTATAGAAGTCATAGAACATGTCAATAAAAACATACATAATCATACCATTCTAAGACAATTCCTTGATAGTTTCTTCAATTATCAAGATTTTATTCACATGTATAATTTTTTTTCTGCAAATTTATCAAGATGGTAATAATAGAAGTGACAAAAAGAAAAGTAAGAATAGCCACTATATTGAGCTCTTACATACCCAGCACTTTTTTAAGGATTCTTACATAGATTTTCTTCTTTAATTACTCACAACACCCTATAATGGACTTCCTGTTATTATGTCCATTTTACAGATGAGTAAAATGAGTCTTAGAAAGATTGGGTACTATTTCCAGAGTCCAGAGCTGGGACCTAACCTGCAATTTTGTTGTGTGCTCACGTTATCAGTGTCCAACAATTTACCATTTTCCTTGGGGCAGTAATCATAGTGATCAAAGGGTTTATAGCTATAAAGCTCTCCAGCAATGATCTGAATACCTCCCCCCCCCCCGCCCATTCTTTAAATTTAACACTTTCAAGTTCACCTTGAACTTAATGTCACTGCTGAGCGGAGACGTTCTTACTGCAATCCACCAGAGGGCAGTATGAGGCAGAGTTTGCTTCTCAAGTCCAGTGGGTCTTCTGAGAGTTCCTGCTGCCTTACCTGGGGATCCTGAACTCACGTCTCCACCTTCATTTCTGTGGTTCTTTTTTGTGTTGTTTTTTCACTGTAAAATGCTTAGGGATGCACCAGCTTTTCAGAGCACTGTTAAGACTACTAAGCCGTGTGAGTCTGTGGAGACAATGCTGGATGAAATACCTGGCCTGTAGTTTCCTTACGGTCCTGCGCTTGTGATTTGCCCACCTTTGGAAATCCCTGGGCTTGCTGGATCAGATGCATTGACACGATTGGCCAGATGAAGGTGGAAGAGGTTTTTTGTTTTTTGTTTCTTACTCATAAGTTTAAGGCAGGAAGGTGGACGAGGTTTAAGGATCAATCCAGCTTGCACATTCTATGATTTCAAATGCAGAAGATGATGTGAGTCTTAACACTGCAAACAAGTGTGTGTAGGTAATAACATATTGGTTGTTATTGTTGTTATGAATTGAATTAAATATGAGTGAGTCCCTACCCCACCAGACTGTCATATTTAGGGCTCCCCCGAACTCTAGCTACCGCGATTGCCTACAAATCCCATGGTTCTTAGAGAGGATCAAAGGTCAAGGAGGCTCCTGCTCTTGGGGCTTCTGTACACACTGATCTGCTGAGATCAAGTGCCTGTTCCTTGTGCTTCTTGCTTGGAGGGCCTTTGGGTAAGTTGAGAACCTTGCAACTCACTTCCTTGGGTAGGTCTCAGGGTCAGAAAGACTTTGACCAGCAAAGGGAAAGATGTGCTACTGATCAAAGCCTTTGGCTGCCTGCAAAGTTACTCTCCTTGTTCCTCTTTCTCTATCATAAATGCTTTCACAAGCTCAAATTTTCATGCAAGGGAGCAAGAAGAAGCAAAGGAGAATGGGGAAGGAGAGAGGAGAAGAGAGCTGTCTTCCTGCCACCTCTACTTCACTTTTGCTGCAAAAAATCCTGGGAAGAAGAAATATGAAGGGCCTGGCTATTTCCATGGAAAGTGGAAGGGAAGCCATAACAGAAAGAAATCATGTTAATATTTAAATAAAGTATCCAGAGCTCCATAGGACCAGAGACTTGAGGGTAAGAGGGACAGTGTCTCAGGCTACACTGTATTCTCCACAGTGCTGGAACTAAGTCACTCAATGAATATCGAGTGCTTAAGTTTCTTCTTCAGTGTGAAAGAGAAAAGAAAAGATGGGCAAGACTAGTTTTTGAAACAAAGTGGTGAGTATTTAAACCAGGAGCTAGGCATGACTGGGATCCTGCTCCACTGCTTCCTGGCTGTGGGACTTTGGAAAATACTGTCTTCCTTCCCCAACATGGAGGTATGAAAATTCTGGATCTGGTATACAGGAATTTGCTGATGGCTTGAGATTGGTTTAATACCAGAACTTCTGGCTCTGTCCCCTCTGTCCACCTGTTCTGACATGTTGGCCTATAGTTAGTCCTGGGCTCTCTGTAGAAACTTCTGTGTTGATGCTCTTCTGGGACAGTCTTTTTATTGAACCTCTGCTTTACCTCTGGATATAGCCTTTTCCATCCCATGCATTGCTTATGGGATCTTACTCTGGATTCAGAAACTCTAAGGCAGATTCACAGTCCCGGGGCCCCAGAAATGGCTCATTAAGTACAAAAAAAAGTCTTCACCAAAGTAGCTATTCCAATCTACACTCCCATAAGCAGTGGGGATAACAAATATGTCTGTCCTCACCAAAATTTGGTATCCACAGACCTATTATTAGCCATTCTGGTGAGTTTGATGCTGTTTTTCACCATTTTGTTGTTGTTAATTTGAGTAAACAGCACACATAACATGAAGTCTACCCTCTTAACAAAGTTTTAAATTTATAGTACATATATATTGTGCTTTTATAATCATGTTTGATTAGTAAGAAAATTTAGTATTTTTAACAGATTTCTTGGATTTCCTCTCATGTGAATAGTCTGTTCAAAAACTTTTCCCCATATTTCTGGTTTGTCTATTTTTAATTGATTGAGTTCTTTATATAGCCTAGATATCAGCACTTTGTCAAATAAATACATGTGTGGTAAGTGTATATTTTCAGCCTACAGCTGATCTTTTCATTTTGTTTATAAGTTATGTGGATGAAGTTTGAAAGATCTATCATGTTTTTTCTTTTCGACTTGTGTCCTTTGTTTCTTGTTTAAGACATCCTTTATACACAAAAAGTTGGGTGGGGTCAAATTTTATAAAGCTTTTGCATACCCACAAAAGACATTTCTAAGCTCTTTTGTAGATATAATATTCCAGAAATTGTGAATGATCACCTTAAGGCTATTAGTTGGTTAAATGCTGTTGGTTCAAGTAGTTAATCATATGAAAGACAATAAAGTTAGATTCCTACCTCCTATTGTCCTAGAAACTATGACAGGGACTCTAAAGCCCTGTATGTGAAAAGAAAGACTTTTTTTAAATATAGGGAAGAAATAACTGCTTTTATTAAAAAGTGCTCCTTTCAAAATGTGGCCCCACTGTATTTCATAAGAGATCCAATATCATAAGTGCCATGAACAAGAATAGTGAAGAAGGGGTACAGGACAGGAGTGGCCAGGCCTGTGGCTGTCCCTGTGACAAGGCCAGATCACAGAAGGGTGTTGAGTAACTAGGCCATGATGCTGGAATTTTATTCTGAGAATAATGGACAGCCAGGAGAGGCTTTATGTAGGAAAGTGATGTGATCATCAGATTTGCCTTTTAAGAGCAAGTTCTCAAGCAGTAAGGTGTAGAAATGGGAAAAAGGAGGAATGAGATGGAGAGGAAATGGTGAGAAGTCTATTGCAGTAATCTAGGTGGGAGCCTTGAAATGGGGCAGTAGCTGCTGGGATGGATACAAGAAGGGGCGGATTTGAGAGCATTTAAAGACAGACCTTTGCTGGCAGCTAGTTGATGGAAATTAGCTTTTTCCTGGCTGCAAGAAATTGGCCACCTGGAAATGCAAAATTGGAGGGGACACAAATGGAGAAATGCAGCATTCATATGCAAGGGCCAGTCTTGGGGTGGAGTAAACCATTCTCCATTATCATTATCTCATCTCAAAGCTCCTCTATTAAGCAGATGTAAGAAATGTCTTCCTTCTCTGGGTGTTGGTGCACAAGTCTTTGACAACAGTATTTTAGTAGTAAACAAGTGATTTATTTGATTTTGACAATATTTATTATTTTACATGGAAAAAAATAACAGAGGCTTAAATAGCCAGTGGCACCTGACATTAAAGGAAAAGATGCTTCAAATTCGCAAAGTAAGATGAAGCTTAGAACAAGTCAATTTCAAGGAATTAATGCCTAATGAATTTTAATTTGCAAAATGCACGTGTTCACCTGCACAAACATGCACAGAATGAACAAATGCATGTTGTTCACCTGCAGTTGGGGTTCCTTTTCAAGGGGAAAGAAACCAAACTAGAAGCTCACTACCAGTGCCAGGAAACTCACTACCAGTGCCAGGAAACTCACTACCAGTGCCAGGAAATGCCTCCCTATCTCCCCACTGCCTGCAACAGGCTTAAAAGGTTAGTGCCTTAGAAAATGAGACAATCACAGGAAAAAGAGGACGTTGTCTTTTCATACAGTTTAGTTGAATAAAATAATGTTGGCAACTGTGATGAGCTCAGCCAGCGATGAGCTGGAGACGGGATATGCAGGTTTAGAGGAGAAAGTCCTAAAAATTATCACCCGTGGGAAGGGATGGCATCATCAAAGTTGGAGCAGAAATTGACAAAAATGTTAGTGTAATAACAAATAATACTTCTGAAGTTCTGACCCATTTTGATGGTGTCAGTATTGTCCAGCGACCAGCCTTACGTATGGTGGACAATGGCTACGTGGTTTCCGATTTCTCCTGTGCACATCATATCATCCGTACACACGTCCCTGGTCCAAATTCAGTCAGACCTCCTTGGGAGGGGAATGAATATGCTGCTGGTCTTTTTTTTTTTTTTTTTTACAAATAGTTTATTGTCAAATTAGTTTCCACATAACACTCAGTGCTCATCCCCAAAGTGCCCTCCTCCATGCCCATCC